>NC_092334.1:137608750-137945000 GCF_046630445.1 Rutidosis leptorrhynchoides | reverse complement strand
GACATATATACGAGTTATAAATATATCGGGTGGGTTTTAAATCAGATAAACGAGTTTGGAAGAGTGGTTAAGGAGTTGTTCGGGTTAGCGGGTGGTCACGGGTTTGAGTCCCTAATGGAGCATTTTTTTCTAACAGCCTTTTCATGGAAGGTTGTTCATTTTTTTTTTATAATTATCATTTCCTTTATTATAATTATTATAATTATTATTATTATTATTATTATTATTATTATTATTATTATTATTATTATTATTATTATTATTATTATTATTATTTTTGTTATTGTTATTGCAAGTATTAACTATTATTATTATAATTGTTACTTAGTATTATTGTTAATTTTATTACTAATATTAATATATGTATTATTATTATTATAATTATGATTATTATTATTATTATTAACATTATTATGAATATAATACAATTTATTATTATAAATATCATTATTAGTATAATTTTATAGTTGTTAGTATTATTATCATTATTATCAACAAAAGTATTAGTAATAATATCATTATTATTGTTAATATGATTATTAGTATGGTTATAATTAAACTTATTATCATTATTAACATTAGTAGTAAAATATATATTTTTATAATTATTTTTTTTTAAGAATTAAGTATTATTATCAAAAATTAATATATTATTAAGTTAAAATTTATAAGAAAATGAATACCTGGAACATATATATATATATATATATATATATATATATATATATATATATATATATATATATATATATATATATATATATATATATATATATATATATATATTTGTTCGATTACAACTATGTATATTAATAAATATACAAATAATATAGGTTCTTAAATCCAAGGCCAACCATACACTTGTTCAATGACGTTATATGTATTTTTACTACGAAATACAGTATTGTGAGTTTCATTTGCTCCCTTTTTAAATGCTTTTAAAATATATATTTTTGGGACTAAGAATACATGCACTGCTTTTATAAATGTTTTACAGAATAGACACAGGTAATCGAAACTACATTCTATGGTTGGATCATCGAAATCGAATATCACCCTTTTAGCTTGGTAACCTAAGAATTAGGGAACAGACACCCTAATTGACGCGACTCCTAAAGGTAGATCTATGGGCACTAACACCCCCATACTGGAAAATGGTATGCTTTAGTACTTCGAGTTTATATTATACAGATGGATTTTTGTTTTGGGGATATTCTATATGCATTATGTTAATGTCGGTTACCAGGTGTTCAATCCATATGAATGATTTTTAAACACTTGCGAGTGTATGATTATTGAATAATGGAAATCTTGTGGTCTATTAAAATAATAGAAATGATTGATTATGATAAACTAATGAACTCACCAACCTTTTGGTTGACACTTGAAAACATGTTTATTCTCAGGTATTAAAGAAATCTTCCGCTGTGTATTTGCTCATTTTAGAGATATTACATGGAGTCATTCATGACATATTTCAAAAGACGTTGCATTCGAGTCGTTGAGGTCATCAAGATTATTATTAAGACAATTATAGTTGGATATTTTATGAAATGGTATGCATGCCGTCAACTTTCGATGTAATGAAAGTTTGTCTTTTAAAAACGAATGCAATGTTTGTAAAATGTATCATATAGAGGTCAAGTACCTCGCGATGTAACCAAATGTAATGTATTCGTCCAGATGGATTAGGACGGGTCTCTACAAATTTGATCAGATACATAGCAAACAAATTCGTGATTCACAGCAACGTCAACAATCGAGCAATTTAACGATTAATGACAACTCTAAACGCAATCAATTGAGCACAAGACATCAATATACTATGTAATTGACATAAAATTGATCTAATAAAATTAGGGTTAGTGTTTATACCTTAAAACACAAATCAAATGGTACCCGCGTGTAGAGAACGACGAGAGCTATCAATTTCGTGTAGAAGGCAAGAGCAAATAATCAAAATTGAATGGATGATGATGATGATGATGATGATGAAGTTGACGATGGAGAGGGGTTTTGGGGCTGCCCAAGTTGTGACATAGGGTTAAGGGTGGAAGAATGGATGTATTTTCCTAATTAAGGATATAATTAGGGCCTAAATTAAGCTTAATGGACACAAGGGAGCAAGTAGTGGGCTAAAATAAATCATAAAAGATGTGGGTTGATGGGAATTCAGCCAAGGGTCCAAAAAGGGAGTTCATGGGCTCACAATTATTGCTAGACAAGTTTCCTAAGTGTACCTATTAAGTGTCGTTAGCCGAAAACGCAAACCGGATCGATAAAAGTTAATTTCTCGCGTTTTTAATCTATATAAATTATAATAAATTGAAAGTTCTTTTAAATCATAATAATTATATAATATAATTATTAAACTTAAATTACATTATGCTTTGGCTTACTAGTACGCTAAGTGTGGTTCGTTTCTTGTTGCCGTTAACCGTACCGAGTTCCCGGAACGTTAACTGATCGTTAAAACGCATCCCACCAAGTTTAATTCATTAAATAAATAATAAATTAAATAAGTTTTTCATAAGGTCAATAATTATTAAAAATAATTATTTTATCATTTTTCTGAGTTCCGTAAACTGAAAAGCTTTCTAGGCGATTTTCTTAATCGTGTCGTTTTCAAGGTATTTCGTCATTCGAAACAAGTTTATCAATTAATATAAACATATTAAATCAAGTAATCTACTAGGATCAAGTATGCATTTAAATCCATTAAACACAAAAAGTTGTAAGTAATCACCGTTAAATATTTAACGGTCAAGTAACGATAGTAACGGAAAAAGTTGGGTTGTTACAGCGGCGCCAAAAACTTTACCCCTCCTTGATATGGCCGAAACGGACGGTTTTGTTTATACGGTGTCTTTAGGCCACAAGGCGTCAGAATCAACTACCAAGAGAGGGAGCAATAGTTTTAAATTTATATTTAGCGGGGCCTAAATCTTACTACTCCTTATTATGAGTAAGGAAAGTATGACCTAGAGTCGTATTTTTAAGATATTAGTAGAATCGAACCTATATTTAAAGCTTAAGATAATTTTAAGGTGCAGGAGTAGTGGTTTGTTACCTAATTTTGGGTTTCCTAGTTTATAAGATAAATTAAAGTAAATACGATAAAATTGGAATTCAGATAAGGTTAAAACAAGTGCATGCTATGATTTCATCAGTTACTTTGCCGAGATTATGGAATGTTGGCTCATGAATAGGCAGTGACCTTGTATTCATTACACTAGTCCTAAACCCCCCTGTCATAAGACATGTCACCGGGTAATGCGATAGGCTTGAAGATTCTGAATAGACAGCAACATCCCTTAACTCCGACGCCTGTGCAATCTGACTATAGTCATACACATTCAGACGGCTCATCCAATTGAGCGACTCGGTTGGGTGACGTATTAACATTCAACAAAGGTCTAAACTTTCTTAAGTATAATAGAATACCGGGTTTTCCATATCCGAGAGACGTGATGTGCTTCGATGCTTTCGTTAATTATTGGGTTTAAAAGATAGTTAGGCCCTTGAAAGACTTTAACCATAAAGAACACCATGGCCAAGTTGGGTTTTGACTTCCATGAACACGTTCAGTTATCCTAACGGTCCAATCCTTTATGTGTTTAAAAAAACAGTCCTTAATTAATCAAGAATCCCTCAAGCGGGGTGCAATGCTTGAGACCGCGTTATGGTGAAGTGTACTAATCAGCACTGACCAGGTTCCATGGCCTTACTTAGCAGAGGTAAAGCTTACAACAACTGTTGTGATTCAGCGTGCACGTACGAAGTTTATATGCTTGGTGACTACACTATCATGGTCTAGGACCGACAATGTACTAAGGGTCTAGTTAGATGTTTCACTACGAAAGACTCCTCAATCAGAATCCAAAGCTCGATGGACTTACTACAACCGGTGTTTCTCAATCAAATTTACGTTGTATCCGATAGACTTCTCTTACCAAGGGGTGACACGTATAGTGTACTCTGAATCGGGTTTTGCGACTTCCCAATAACTGAGCCAATAACTATGTTCTATTATGAAAGGACCCTTCATATACATTATAAACGATTCACAATAGTTGATTTCATTGCGAGGTATTTGCCCTCTAAATGATACATTTTACAAACATTGCATTCGTTTTTAAAAGACAACTTTCATCACATCGAAAATTGATGGCATGCATACCATTTCATAATATATCCAACTATAAATGACTTAATAATATTCTTGATGAACTCAACGACTCGAATGCAACGTCTTTTGAAATATGTCATGAATGACTCCAAGTATATCCCTAGAATGAGCAAATGCACAAAGGAAGAATTCTTTCATACCTGAGAATAACATGCTTTAAAGTGTCAACCAAAAGGTTGTTGAGTTCATAAGTTTATTGTAAACAATAAAATTCATCATTTTGATAGACCACAAGATTTAAATACAGTACACCTATCTCGTATACTAAACCATTTTTCATAATGCTTGGCAGAGTAGGTTCGTATCCTTTTCTCCCCAGTAGGTTGCCTCCCGATTTTTAATAATCGTACACATATCTCGTGCACAAAACTAATACACCTAACCTGTGTATAAAAATCATTCTCTCGATACATAACATTCACTTTGATTTCATTGCTTAACATGGTAACCGACCTTAACATATAATGCGCATCAATAATAATATTCCCAAAACAGAACATCTCGTCTGTATAAAATATAAACTTCGAAGTACTAAACACTACACCCACTAGCTCTTCCGTATAGTGAACATTCTGGGTGGGGGTGTTAAATCTGGTAGCTACCTTTAGGATTCGCGTGAAATAGGGCCATACCCATTTATAATTCTTAGGTTACCAAGCAATAATAATCAGGGGAAATATTCACAACAATTAGTGGCAATTATAACATCTAACTAATTCAATAATAATCCACAGAACTTCTGTCTGCTTAATAACTCATTCGAAGAATGTTTTACTTGTGTCTATCTCGTCAAACATTTATAAAAGCATATCATGTATTCTCAGTTCAAAATATATTTAAAAAGCATTTAATAAAACAGTTATAAAAACAGCGCATGTATTCTCAGTCCCAAAATGTAAAGAGTAAAAGGGAATCAAATGAACTTACAATACTGTATTTCGTAGCAATTATGCATATGACGGCACTGAACAAGTGCAGGGTTTGCCTCGGATTCACGAACCTATATTAATTATATATATTTATATGTTGGTCAATATCTGTCTAACAATTTAGGTTAAACCGTAGTGTATCACAATCCTAATGCTCGAGACTAGTATGCAAAAGTCAACAAAAGTCATCTAATCCAAAATGATTTCCAAAAATTGTATAACATAAATATAGTCATTTTATATATTTAAATATATTTATCAGATTTTATTAAAGTAATTAATAAAAGTCATTTATTATTAAAAATTTATATTAAAATATATATATATGATAAAAATATACTTTTATATATCTTAAGTAATAAAATTTATAAAGTTTACTTAATATCATAAAAATATAGTGGTATGTATTATT
The DNA here is from genome assembly GCF_046630445.1 of Rutidosis leptorrhynchoides. Taxonomy (NCBI): domain Eukaryota; kingdom Viridiplantae; phylum Streptophyta; class Magnoliopsida; order Asterales; family Asteraceae; genus Rutidosis; species Rutidosis leptorrhynchoides. The sequence continues at coordinate 137,939,470 of NC_092334.1, read as the reverse complement.
AATGTAATTATATTACGTATGATGAAAATATATTTGTATCACATATTTAAATACTATAGAAAATAATAATAATGAATAAAAGTTGTATTATTTTGAAATAACAATAATTATTATTATTTTACTAATAATAGTAATAACAATATTTATATTTACTAATAATTAAAATTAAATGATAATTCTAATCATGATAATCTTAATAATAACAATACTTTTTAATATTAACTGTAATAATAATATTTTATATAAAAATAATAATTCTATTCAAAATGATAATTTTAAATATTAATAATACTAAAATGATAATAATGATATTTTATAATAATAATGACATTTCTATTAAAAATGATAATTTTAATAAAAATGATAGTTTTCATATTAACATTACTTTTAATAATAATAATAATAATAATGATAAAAATAATGAAAATGAAATTTTTATCTAAATCAATAACTTACAATATTTTAATTTCATCATGATACTTATACTCATTATTTTCTAATCAATTTTTTTAATAGCTTGTAGTCCTCTTTTATATCGCATTCATAATAATGATATTAATAATAGTCATGATAATTAGATGATACTAATATTAGTTTTAATAATAATGCTATTAATAATAATAATTATAATAATACTAATGATAATACTAATAATAATAATAATAATAATAATAATAATAATAATAAATATAATATTAATAATATTAATAATAATAATAACCTTGCTGATAATAACGATAGTATAACAATAACAACTTTAAATGATAATATTTATATTAATAACGATAATGATAATAAGAATAATAATTATTAGATAATAATAATAACGACGATTATAACGACGATAGTAATAATAATCATTTTAACAATAATAATAATACTAAAATCAATAATAATTCAGTTGACTATATCTTTTAATCCGTTCATCGAAATCATACGAGTTCTAAATGAAAAGTTCTTAATTTTTCGCTAGCTTCCCAACGACATGCATATCATATATCTTATCTCAGTAGCATATGTATCTAATTCAGGATTCAACATAACCTATCTAATGACAATATCAAATGTACAAACATGCATAATCCTATATACTCGAGCACTAGTCAGGGATACACTAATAATATATAAAAGTTAAGTTATGAGTGCTCACGTATCAATATTGTGATTCAATATTGCAGGAAAGTACGTAGACGCAATGGAGATGATAAACACTAGATTGACCTCACGAGCATACCCTCGAACCATACCCATAACCTCCATAGCTATAACCCATAATTTCCTTAGCTCTATCCCTCTCGAAAAACCCATTTTGAAAATATGCGAGCAGAACCTCGTCGTAGTATTTTATGTATAATACTAATAATACCGCTCCTAATAATACTAATATTATAATAATAAGATTAATATTAATAATCTTAATATTAATAATAATAATAATAAGAATAATAATATTAATAATTATAAATATAAATATAGAGAGATCAGGAGATAAAAGTGTGAAGACACATCGCGAGAATTCGATTCATTTATAGACTTGATCTCACCAACCCTTCCATGCGATCGCATGGAATTTGAGGGTGGTGGCCATGCGATCGCATGGAACCATGGAACATCTCTCATTCAGTTTAAAACGTGCTACCGACAGTTTATTTATATTATTATATATAACATATTTAATTTATATAATTAATTATATATTATATTATATTTACGTCCATAGTTAAATTGTAATTTTAGTTCCGATGACTTGTACGTTCACGCACTACTTATGTCCCAGTTCCGGTTTTTCGAACGCATTTTCGTACGCTTAGAAAACTCGCACTTTACGTTACACGACGTGTACCTTTATTAATAATTAGACTTAAATTAATGAAAAACTAACCCACTCAAAGTGTAACTTAATCTTTTAAGTGTTTTGGTCATTTGCTTCTGTAAATCGTCGTTTCGATATATATATATATATATATATATATATATATATATATATATATATATATATATATATATATATATATATATATACATATATATAAAATAGTATTTTTTTTAAATCAAAACGTTTATTTAACAAGGTTAATATTATATTTTATCATTTTGTCACAATATATATATATATATATATATATATATATATATATATATATATATATATATATTACATACATATTCATTTAGAAATATTAATTTATATATTTTTGAAATATCTATTTAATAATATTTAGTTTTTCAAATACTAATTATATTTCAAAGTAATATTTTATATCATTTACATAATAGGAATTATTATATCATATAACGTTTTTATTTTAAAAACTTAACTAAGTATATTCATTTATGTGCTAGCATTTATTTTAACTTTTTAAACGTTCTAGTTAACATGACTAAATATTAATCGAATCAATAATCAATTGCTACTATCATTTACTTAATTAGTTTGAAAAAATATATATATATATATATATATATATATATATATATATATATATATATATATATATATATATATATATATATATATATATATTTATATATATTTAATATACATAAACATGTTTTAAATATACGTTGCAAGTTATTTATATATTTAACAACTAATATTCCAACTCACGTTATTTAATCAAAGATATTTTAAATACTCAAATTCTAGTATATCGAAAATAAATTTCATACTTTTGAAATCAATTCAATTGATTATTATGGAATTTAACCTTCCACTAACTTTTGTCTACTTATCATTATTTGACACTTTGTTCTCATATGTAGATCACTTTACAATTATTCCGAATACCGTTAAAAAGAAAAAGTTTCCTAAATCCAAGTGGACCTCTCAACAGAGACTCGTAATTATACAATGTATCTGATAAATCAATCATTTGATATTTGATATTATCTTCTAATTCTATCGAAAAACATATTGAAACAAATGCGTTCATGTAAAGTATTATACGTTTAATACTTTGTTAATATTCTCAAGTTATAATATATACATATACATATATATACATATTCATATAAACAAGATAAGTTCAAACAAGTGTGCACTCCACACTTTCCCAAACTTGTTCGATATTTATCAAGATTATTTTGGTTACAAATTAATCCCATTACACTTAAATCATATTGGTGACATAAATCACAACACATTATAGATTGTAAGTATATATTTCAAAGAACGTTACATATAGTTATCGTTTTGAAAACTTAAGTTAGTGGTCTCAAAGTATACTTATAACTCATTGTTGTTAGTTCACAATGAAATGTTAAACCATCCTTAAATCATGTTAAATATGTATAGATATGTACATATACATAATCGTATAATTATCGTGTGTTATATAGTTCGTGATATCATCGGTCAAATTGGACGGTCAAACGTTGTGTAAAACTCTTTTCAAAAATATAAGTCTCAACAGTTTGGATTGCTTATCATGTTGGTAAGGTTTAATTTATGTAAATATTAATCTCATAAGTATAGAATGATCGGAAAATTCCGGGTCGTTACACCTTTGCACCATACTCTCTAAAGAAACTACCCAAGCGCGAAGCTCGTTGACTTCTTCTATTACACTGGGATGATTATTGGTTCGGACGAGCGGGTGGATAAGATCCAGAATTTGGGATAGTATATAATCATGACGAGATATTCTAGAAATGAGGGAGAAAATGGTGTCTCGAACAGGTTCGCTGGTAAGTGCTTCAGGTTCTTCGCCAAGAGGGCAATGTGGTGGATGGAAGGGATCACCGTCTTCTTGTCTCCAATGACTAAATAGACTACGAACCCATCCCCAATTCATCCAGAATAGATGATGGCTAATTGGTTGATCCATTCCAGTCACACTGCTTTCGAAGCTCGAGTGAAACTCCATATCGGAATCCGAGGGACTTGAACTAGTGGTGAGTTCCATTTCGTACGATTGAATAAAGGATTTTTTTGATATGAAATGATTTCTGGCTATCGGATGATATGCTAATTACATAGAATATCTTATATATAGACAAAAGATTGCCTAGATTACGGAGGGATTTACGGAATATGTCAGGCAAAGTTTACAGTAATAGATACGCTAAGATATGAATTTTGTCTATACACTATTCATGCAATCAATGCATTAAGATGTGTCTAGACTAAGAATGATAAGCATGAAATTTTCTAGAGATGATAAGCAGATAATTTTCGACTAGAAATGATAAGCAAAACTTTTTGACATGCAACTAAGGTCGAAGTCCAGACTCACTAATGCATCCTAACAACTATCAGTTAGACACACTAATGCAAGACCTGGTTCGCTAAGACCACCGCTCTGATACCAACTGAAAGGACCCGTTCATATACATTATAAATGATTCACAATAGTTGATTTCATTGCGAGGTATTTGCCCTCTAAATGATACATTTTACAAACATTGCATTCGTTTTTAAAAGACAACTTTTATCAAATCGAAAGTTGACGGCATGCATACCATTTCATAATATATCCAGCTATAAATGACTTAATAATATTCTTGCCGAACTCAACGACTCGAATGCAATGTCTTTTGAAATATGTCATGAATGACTCCAAGTATATCTCTAGAATGAGCAAATGCACAGCGGAAGAATTATTTCATACCTGAGAATAACATGCTTTAAAGTGTCAACCAAAAGGTTGGTGAGTTCATAAGTTTATTATAAACAATAAAATTCATCATTTTGATAGACCACAAGATTTAAATACAATACACCTATCTCGTGTACTAAACCATTTTTCATAATGCTTGGCAAAGTAGGTTCATATCCTTTTCTTCCCCGTAGGTTGCCTCGCGATTTTTAATAATCGTACACATATCTCGTGCAAAAAACTAATACACATAACCTGTGTATAAAAATCATTCTCTCGATACACAACATTCACTTTGATTTCATTGCTCAACATGGTAAACGACCTTAACATATAATGCGCATCAATAATAATATCCCCAAAACAGAACATCTCGTCTGTATAAAATATAAACTTCGAAGTACTAAACACCACGCCCACTAGCTCTTTCGTCTAGTGAACATTCTAGGTGGGGGTGTTAAACCCGGTAGCTACCTTTAGGATTCGCGTGAATTAGGGCCATACCCATTTCTAATTCTTAGGTTACCAAGCAATAATAATCAGGGGAAATATTCACAACAATTAGTGGCAATTATAACGTCCAACTAATTCAATAATAATCCACAGAACTTCTGTCTGCTTAATAATTCATTCGAGGAATGTTTTGCTTGTGTCTATCTCATCAAACATTTATAAAAGCATATCATGTATTCTCAGTTCAAAATATATTTCAAAAGCATTTAATAAAACAGTTATAAAAATAGCGGTTACAAGATAATAATCAAGTGCAGGGTTTGCCTCAGATTCATGAACCTATATTAATTATATATATTTATATGTTGGTCAATATCTGTCTAACAATTTAGGTTAAACCGTAGTGTATCACAATCCTAATGCTCGAGAATAATATGCAAAAGTCAACAAAAGTCATCTAATCCAAAATGATTTCCAAAAATTGTATAACATAAATATAGTCGTTTTATATATTTAAATATATTTATCAGATTTTATTAAAGTAATTAATAAAAGTCATTTATTAATAAAAATTTATATTAAAATATATATGTGATAAAAATATACTTTTATATATCTTAAGTAATAAAATTTATAAAGTTTACTTAATATCATAAAAATATAGTGGTATGTATTATTAATGTAATTATATTACGTGTGATGAAAATATATTTGTATCACATATTTAAATACTATAGATAATAATAATAATGAATAAAAGTTGTATTATTTTGAAATAACAATAATTATTATTATTTTACTAATAATAGTAATAACAATATATATATATATATATATATATATATATATATATATATATATATATATATATATATATATATATATATATATATATATATATATATATATATATATATATATATATATATATATATATATATATATTTACCAATAATTAAAATAAAATGATAATTCTAATCATGATAATCTTAATAATAACAATACTTTTTAATATTAACTGTAATAATAATATTTTTTATAAAAATAATAATTCTATTCAAAATGTTAATTTAAATATTAATAACACTAAAATGATAATAATGATATTTTATAATAACATTGATATTTCTATTAAAAATGATAATTTTAATAAAAATGATAGTTTTAATATTAACATTACTTTTAATAATAATAATAATAATAATAATAATAATAATAATAATGATAAAAATAATGAAAATGATATTTTTATCTAAATCAATAACTTACAATATTTTAATTTCATCATGATACTTATACTCATTATTTTCTAATCAATTTGTTTAATAGCTTGTAGTCCTCTTTTATATCGCATTCATACTAATGATTATAATAATAGACATGATAATTAGATGATACTAATATTAGTTTTAATAATAATGCTATTAATAATAATAATTATAATAATGCGAATGATAATACTAATAATTATTATAATGATAATACTAATAATAATAATAATAAATATAATATTAATAATATTAATAATGATAATAACCTTACTGATAATAACGATAGTATAACAATAACAACTTTAAATGATACTATTTATATTAATAACGATAATGATAATAAGAATAATAATTATTTGATAATAATAATAACGACGATAATAATGACGATAGTAATAATAATCATTTTAACAATAATAATAATACTAAAATCAATAATAATTCAGTTGACTATATCTTTTAATCCGTTCATCGAAATCATACGAGTTCTAAATGAAAAGTTCTTAATTTTTCGCTAGCTTCCCAACGACATGCATATCATATATCTTATCTCAGTAGCATATGTATCTAATTCAGGATTCAACATAACCTATCTAACGACAATATCAAACGTACAAGCATGCATAATCCTATATACTCGAGCACTAGTCAGGGATACACTAATAATATATAAAAGTTAAGTTATGAGTGCTCACGTATCAATATTGTGATTCAATATTGCAGGAAAGTACGTAGATGCAACGGAGATGATAAACACTAGATTGACCTCACGAGCATACCCTCGAACCATACCCATAACCTCCATAGCTATAACCTATAATTTCCTTACATCTATCCATCTCGAAAAACCCATTTTTAAAATATGCGAGCAGAACCACGTAGTAGTATTTTATGTATAATACTAATAATACCGCTCCTAATAATACTAATATTATAATAATAAGATTAATATTAATAATCATAATATTAATAATAATATTAATAATATTAATAATTATAAATATAAATATAGAGAGATCAGGAGATAAGAGTGTGAAGACATAGCGCGAGAATTCGATTCATTTATAGACTTGATCTCACCAACCCTTCCATGCGATCGCATGGAATTTGAGGGTGGTGGCCATGCGATCGCATGGCACCATGGAACATCTCTCATTCAGTTTAAAACGTGCTGCCGACAGTTTATTTATATTATTATATATATAATATATTTAATTTATATAATTAATTATATATTATATTATATTTACGTCCATAGTTAAATTGTAATTTTAGTTCTGATGACTTGTACATTCACGCTCTACTTATGTCCCAGTTCCGGTTTTTCGAACGCATTTTCGTACGCTTAGAAAACTCGCACTTTACGTTACACGACGTGTACCTTTATTAATAATTAGACTTAAATTAATGAAAACTAACCCACTCAAAGTGTAACTTAATCTTTTGAGTGTTTTGTTCATTTGGTTCTGTAAATCGTCGTTTCGATATATATACATTTATATAAAATAGTATTTTTTTTAAATCAAAACGTTTATATAACAAGGTTAATATTATATTTTATCATTTTGTAACAATATATATATATATATATATATATATATATATATATATATATATATATATATATATATATATATATATATATATATATATACATACGTATTCATTTAGAAATATTAATTTATATATTTTTGAAATATCTATTTAATAATATTTAATTTTTCAAATACTAATTATATTTCAAAGTAATATTTTATATCGTTTACATAATAGGAATTATTATATCATATATCATTTTTATTTTAAAAATTTAACTAAGTATAGTTCATTTATGTGCTAGCATTTATTTCAACTTTTTAAACGTTCTAGTTAACATGACTAAATATTAATCGAATCAATAATCAATTGCTACTATCATTTACTTAATTAGTTTGAAATCATATATATATATATATATATTTAATATACATAAACATGTTTTAAATATACGTTGCAAGTTATTTATATATTTAACAACTAATATTCCAACTTACGTTATTTAATCAAAGATATTTTAAATACTCAAATTCTATTATATCGAAAAATGTTTTCATACTTTTGAAATCAATTCAATTGATTATTATGGAATTTAACCTTCCACTAACTTTTGTCTGCTTATGGTTATTTGACACTTTGTTCTCATATGTAGATCACTTTACAAATTATTCCGAATACCGTTAAAAAGAAAAGGTTTCATAAATTCAAGTGGACCTCTCAACAGAGACTCATAATTATACAATGTATCTGATAAATCAATCATTTGATATTTGATATTATCTTCTAATTCTATCGAAAAACATATTGAAACAAATGCGTTCATGTAAAGTATTATACATTTAATACTTTGTTAATATTCTTAAGTTATAATATATACATATACATATATATACATATTCATATCCAATTAAATAATGGTTCGTGAATCGTCAGAATCCGGTCAAGGTTAAATGAATGTATGAACACAGTTTAAAATTCTTGAGATTTAACTAAACAAACTTTGCTTATCGTGTCGGAATAATATAAAGATAAAGTTTAAATTTGGTCAGAAATTTCTGGGTTGTCACATATTAGTTGGAAAAGCGATTGAGTTTAAACCATAATCGAAAAGCATTTCGACAACATACACAAGCCATAATATTATTTTGGCATTATAACTGACTACATCATAACATACACTAAAGATAACTACTCGCTAATCATGGCAACAATATCACAAGGTATATTAATGGAAAACATTATATAAAGACAAAGGATAGAAGTACCAGTAGATTAAACGAGTTCTGAATACAAAAGTGACAACTTCAAACTCCAGACCGCTCCTAATACAATATTCGGCATTCTTCTCTGGGTACTAGATTTCCCGTACGGAGTTGAAGACCTTGAAAGTATGGCTAATATTGTAGAAAGAGAGAGAAAGAAGTGAATTGAAGTGTGTGTAAAAATAGATGACAAAGACCCTTTAAATAGACTTGAAATTTGGCTGCAAACGGCTGGCAGGCCGTTTTGCAAGCCGTTTGCAGGGGCCATTTGCCAGCTTTGCCCGTTTGCTGTGCCCGTTTGATCTGTCCATGTGGCAGGCCGTTTGCCATACTGGTAAGCCGTGGCAGCCCGTTTGGCTTGCTGATTTGCTGGATCATAACTTGATTTCTTGTCTTTCACTGTTTTCACTCTAAAATCTTCGTTTTAGCTTCGATTCTAGTGATTATTTTTGCACCGTCTTCGTAATCACTAGTTCTTCAATTTTAACTGACGAAGCGAGTATTTTGGCGATAAAGTTTGGAACTTTATTGTTTTTAGGCCTTAATATCGAGGTGAAAACGTGACTTTTTAGCTGATACCAGTCTTTACTTTGATTTTGATGTTTAATTGCTATGACTTGATGTTGGTAATGATAGTTATTGAGTTTTTTAGTTGTTAATTATCATGAATCATTCGATTGCTTGATTTTTAAATTTAGGGTTCATGTCAATTTGGGTAATTTTGGGTTAGTTGACTGAGTTTGACTCAGTTTGACTTTTGAATTAAAGTTGAATTGTGAGATTGTAATATGCCTAATTTCTTGTGCTATGCATTTATTTAATTATGATTACAATTGCATGATTGATTGATATTGGCGTTGTAGAAGTATGAGTTCATATGTTTATGAGATGAAGTTTTTGTTGGTTAAGTTTATGAACATGAAGTCACTTGTCAAACATGAAAGGGAATGTGGAAGTTGAAATATCATTTGGTTTTAACTAACGCTAACATTTTTATTTTCCCATTTGGTTTCTTGTGAATGTGGTTATTTTATAGGGAACTAAACGACCAAGTGCTTCACAATCTGTGCCTATGGCACCCATTCATCCAAGAGCTCATAACCTTCCTAAGGATTTACATCCTTATTTGGTTTGGGATCGTAGTAGTGATAATTATATTGAATGGATGGATATTTTGACTGAAATTGAGGATCGTAAGTTCTTGTCCACCTGTTATCCTGATTGGAAACCTCTCGAGGAGGTTGGTTTAGCTGATGAAGTTCGCGACATGTTGGTTCAGAAATATATTATAAGTGCTTGGGAACATATCGGGTTTAAAGATTGGTATGAGTTCTTCCATCTTGATCGTCCGATTTATAAAGTGTGGTGTTTAGAGTTCTTTTCAACCGCGAAGTTCTTCCCCACCGCAAGGCGTAGTGGTGATATAGTGATGAATTTTCAAGTGGGGGGTCAAATGCGTTCCATGACTATCATGGACATGGCTAATGCACTTACGATTTATGAGGATAAACAGGTGGATGAGGATACGTTGGAGGATTATCTGGATGCGGGTAGGCGTTTAACTAGTACATTTGAGCATGAGGTAGCTTGGTATAATATGACTCTAAAGCAAAGTTGCAAAGCAAGTAGCAGCTCCTATAGTCTAATCAAAGACAATCGTCTTCGCATTATTCAACGATTCATTTCAAATACAATTAATCAGAGATGGCAAAATACCGAGAAAGTCAGCATTGCTGATTTATTTTATCTTAGTTGTTTGCGAGATGATGTTAATGTCAACATTGCCTATGGTGTTGCTAAGTCTCTTTGCAAGCAGGGTCACAATCTAAAACCCAACAGCCCGTTAAGTGGTGGAGTTTATGTTACCTTGATTGCTGAGTTTCTGAATCTTTCTTTGACGCCTCTGCATGTTAGGCGTATTCAGGTTGCTAAGATTGAAAATGAGGGTACACGCGCGCTGGGTGCCCAAGTTTATGAAGGTTGTAAAGTGTTGGTGAGAAAGAAGAAGAAAATTTGTAAGTATACGGGTACGTATGCTCAGTCTGAAGCAGATTTAACTGATCCAGATGAGGAGGAGGATGTGCCTTCAGGTGCTGATGTGTGTGATGACCCGGGAATTTCCGACCAAATTTAAACATAATCTTATATGATTCGACTCGATAAGCAAAGTCTATTAAACCGAGTCTCATTATGTTTGAACTATTTCATGATAACATTTGACCTTTAACTATTTCCGACGATTCACGAACCTTTAATTGTAACTAAGAATGTAAATATAAATAATTATATATAAAACTAATTATATTAGTATTAATGAACTATTAAGTAATTTTGTTATTATAAAAGATAACATTTAATAACTAAAGATTTTCATTTTGAATATATATAGTATATTGTATATAAATGATTCAAACATATTTTACCAACGTTATCAAAATATTAAATGTACAATGTTATACTTTGTAGTTAATTGTTTAATATACATAATTAATCATCTACTCAACATTTAAAACATGATTTTATATATATGGTAGTATACATATATACATAAATATAACTATATATATATATATGATTTTATACATAATTATTATATTATGTATATGTAGAAATTTATAATATATCTATGATGAAATAATGTACTATTTTAATAAATATATATAATACTTACATATATAAAACATTTATATTTTTCATAATTACATACATAAGTATAATATAATTAGTATGTAAATAAATATTATAATATATTTATATTAAAATGCATAAATATATAATATTTTAGTATATGTTACAATACATATTACATAATTATTAAATATTACATAATAATAGATGATATTAATAAATTAAATTTAAATAAAAATATAGTTGTTGTAGTAATGTTATTTGTATCATCAAATATCAATATTTGTATTCATAATATCACTTTATATCATATAAAGATGAAATTGGATGTATAAATTAGATTATTATTACTAATATTATTATTATCGATAAAATATTAATATTATCATAATTAGTATGGTATTATTATTATTATTATTATTATTATCATTTTTATAATTATTATTATCATTAATATTATATTTATCATTATTATTAATTTTATTAATATTATTAGATATTAATAGTATTGTTATTATATATTATTATTATTAATTAAAAAAAACAGTAGGGATCTATATTATACGCGTGACCTCTGTATCCTTTATCTCTATTATTATTATTTTTTTTTGTTTCTTTCCTGCTCCCAACTCGTGAACCTGTGTTGACATTTTCTCCATTTTTTATCAACCGATCTCTATTATTACAACATGATTATGTATAATTGCAAATCAAATAAAAAGGAAATCCAATGGGATTAAAGAGCACAGCGATATTTTTTTTTCTTCTTCTCTGCACGCTCCAATTTTTTTTTTTCTCTTAATTCAATTTCGAATAAAGTTTCAAAATCTAAAAATGCAGAAAGGTTAGAAATCTTTCTTTGAATCTATCTGAAAAATCTCAACTCTCAAATCTTTATATCGATCTTGAATTTTGAAGTCAAAGTTTAGTTTAAAAAAAGTCAACAATTGTTCTTGAGACAAATTCGCGTTCGTGTATATGTTTCTGATCAAATTGACGATTCCAGTAGTTTTTATACATGTTTAGAAAACTATTTCGTGTTATAAACATTATCTATAATGTTATCTATTACGAAATCAATTTTTTTTTGTTTTGTTCCAAGAACCTACGCTGCAGTAGGCCTTTAGTATATTTTTTTTTTATTTTAGAACCCAAATTATTATTTTTTCTGTAATGTTTTGAAGCTTTAAAGGGAACCCCGATTTTTTTTTTTTTTTTTGGTTATTGATGTTTTGTTGAATCCATGAGACTTGTGGAAAAGAAGAGGAATAGAAGAAAAACAGTTTATATATAAAATTTAAATTCGATATTAGTACAGAGAATCAGAATTGGTGGGATGGTCGAGAGTGTTTGCATGTGAGCATGTGGTCACGAGATCGAGTCCAGAGGACGGTAGTTTCTTTTTTTTTTTGAAACTCTTTTCATGTGAGGTAGTTTTCTTTTCTAATTTTATTATTGTTATTATATATTAATTATTATTAGTATTATTATTATTATTGTGATTGTTTTGATTGTTATTGTTATTGTTATTATTAGTATCATACTTGTTATCATATTTGAAAGTATTATAGACATTACTATTATTATTATGATAGGTATTATTAATAATATTATTATTAGTAATAAACTTATCATTTTAGTATTTTATCATCATTAGGATTATGATTATGATTATCATTATTATTATTATGAAGGAAATAAAAATATATTATTATCATCAATATTAGAATTTGTACCGGTTTATAAATAATAGTATCATCAGTACATTTACAATTAATAATATCATATTTATCAGTATCATCATTAATATTTACTAGTATTATTATGATTATCATTTATCATTTTATAAATATTAGAACCCTTATTATTAACATAAGTATGGTATTAGTATTAATATTATTTTAGAGTTATTATTATTAGTATCATTAACAGTTATCATTTTCATTTTTTTTGCTATTAGTATTATCATTATTAATAAAATTATTATTATTATTAGTAAATCATTATTATCTAAATTATTATTTTAACAAATAAATCTTTTGTACACTATATATATACTTATGGTATATACTAGGATTGTATTAATAATTCACATAACAAACTAATAAAATTTCATAAATACAATACTAACCACAAATATATGTATATAAATATATTAATGTCACTATTTATATAAACGTAAATCATTATAGATATATATACATAAAATAGATATATATATATAAAATATAACTTAAAATATAATATAAGTATACGTTTTAAAATAAAGGTTAGAATAAATTCTACAAAACTATAATATATAAATAATACATATTAATAAATGAAATTTTGTAACTTACATTATACGTATTAATATATACACAATTGATATAGGTTCGTGAATCCGAGGCCAACCCTGCATTGTTCAATGACGTCATATGTATTTTTACTACAAAATACAGTATCGTGAGTTTCATTTGTCTTTTTACCCTTTATATTTTTGGGCTGAGAATACATGCGCAATTTTTATAACTGTTTTACGAAATTGACACAAGTACGTGAAACTACATTCTATGGTTGGATTATCGAAGTCGAATATGCCCCTTTTTATTAAGTCTGGTAATCTAAGAATTAGGGAACAGACACCCTAATTGACGCGAATCCTAAAGATAGATCTATCGGGCCCAACAAGCCCCATCCAAAGTACCGGATGTTTTAGTACTTCGAAATTTATATCATGTCCGAAGGAGGATCCCGGAATGATGGGGATATTCTTATATATGCATATTGTTAATGTCGGTTACCAGGTGTTCAATCCATATGAATGATATTTTTGTCTCTATGCATGGGACGTATGTTTATGAGAAATGGAAATCTGAAATCTTGTGGTCTATTAAAATGATGGAAACGATTGTTTAAGTTAAACTAATGAACTCACCAACCTTTTGGTTGACACTTTAAAGCATGTTTATTCTCAGGTACGAAAGAAATCTTCCGCTGTGTATTTGCTCGTTTTATAGATATTACTTGGAGTCATTCATGGCATATTTCAAAAGATGTTGCATTCGAGTCGTCGAGTTCATCAAAATTATTATCAAGTCAATTATAGTTGGATATATTATGAAATGGTATGCATGCCTGTCAACTTTCGATGTAATGAAAGTTTGTCTTTTCAAAAACGAATGCAATGTTTGTAAAATGTATCATATAGAGGTCAAGTACCTCGCGATGTAATCAACTGTTGTGAATCGTTTATAATCGATATGGACTTCGTCCGGATGGATTAGGACGGGTCTTCACAGTTGGTATCAGAGCGGTGGTCTTAGCGAACCAGGTCTTGCATTAGTGAGTCTAACTGATAGTCGTTAGAATGCATTAATGAGTCTGGACTTCGACCGTGTTTGCATGTCAAAAGTTTTGCTTATCATTTAGTATCGAAAAATTATTTGCTTATCATCCTTAAAGTCTAAGACACGTCTTACTGCCTTTATTGCATAGACAGTGTATAGTTAAATTCATATCTTAGCGTATCTGTTATTGTTACCTTTGCCTGACAGCTTCCGTAGATTCCTCCGTAGCTTATGGGATTTTAGTATTATATATGCATATGTAAATTATGTATTGCAGGGTACTAATCTACATCCTATAATCTATTTCTTATCGAAAATCCTTCATCTGATCGTACGAGATGAATCCCTCAACCAGTTCGAGTCCATCAGATTTCGATAGCTATTTCGATAGTTATTCCGACAGCTATTTCGATATGGATTTCCACTCGAGCTCCGAAAGCAGAGTAACCGGAATGAATCGATCAATTAGCCATCATCTATTCTGAATGAATTGGAGATGGGTTCGTAGTCGACTTAATCAATGGAAACGCGAAGAAGGCGATCATTTCCACTAACCAAATTCACCTTTTGACAATGAACCTAAAACGTTTACCGGCGAACCTGTTCGAGACACCATTTTCTCTCTCATTTCCAAAGTATCTCATCACGATCATATACTATCTCAGATTCTAAACCTCATTCATCCGCTCGTCCGAACCGACAATCATCCCGGTGTAATAGAAGAAGTTAACGAACTTCGCGCATAAGTTGTAGTCTTGAAAAATATGGTGCAAAACGTACCAGCTTCATCCAAATCACCGGCACCAACAGTACCACCAACAACCCAAATTTCAATATCACATGCCTCAACATCTCAATCTATACCTCGAGTATAATCATCATTCTACATGACATTCTACATCAGTTATCTTCGTTCGACATGGTGATTATGTAATCTCTAATGTTTTAGAGATTATTTATTCTAGTTCCAACTGAAAACTAAATGAGTTTAATATCATGTTAACTCATTAAATTCATGATTACATTTGAAGAAAATATATATGTATATATGTTTTCATAAAGATTGTAATTAAAAATTCTTTTGTACAAACTGTTAATAATAAAAATATTTTAACGGGTAGGTAATACCCGAGGAATATTTAAATTTCACATTAATAAGTTACACTGTATATTCTTCGAATCTGATTCAACAGTTATTCACTATCCTATTTACAACCACCGGGATACTTATCCATTCACCAAAGAATAACTATTTTCATTCAAATTCAATTTCATATTTGAATTTTGACCTATCAGAATCCAACAAGTGGCATAATGAAGAAATAATGGACACAATAAAAATTGATTAGAAACAGACTAATTAACAATATTAAATTTTATTAAGAAACCACGCTAACAAAATCCTAGCTAACTGTTCCTAGCTAACTGTTAATTCCGTATTACATTTTATTTATCACAATTTATTTATCGCAATTTATATTCTCGCAATTTTATTTATTGTCATTTAATTTCTGTTATTTACTTTACGCACTTTATTTATCGTCATTTAATTTCTGTTATTTATTTTACGCACTTTAAATATCGGGACACGTATACAAGGTTTTGACATATCATATCGACACATCTATATATATTATTTGGAATCACCATAGACACTCTATATGCAGTAATGATCGAGTTCTCTATACAGGGTTGAGGTTGATTCTATAATAATATATATACTTTGAGTTGTGATCGAGTCTGAGACATGTACACGGGTCACGATACGTATTAATTAATTCAAATATTATATATTAAACTATATATGAATGATTGCACTGTCAACTGTGGACTATCGACTGTGGACTAATAACATTGGACAATTAAAATGAATTAAAATATTGAATATAACATATGAAACTAAACAATTCTTCAAGTTTGCCACTTGATTTCGTCTTAAACCTCATTTGTATCTTCACGATTACATTCTGCGTTCAAACCTTTCATGATTCTTGAAAACACCTCAATCGATAGGATGAATCAACCGCACTTCATCTACGGAAGGAAAGATTTATGCATATAGTTATGCACCTGAGAAACTCTCGGCAATTGAGTAAAAGTTCAACACGTAGCCGCGTCAAATCCTTTGGCATTTATTAACAAAAACAACTTTGCGATCCCTTTTCAAAATTAGCCAATTTTGTCACAGCTCCAACAAGTCAACTTCGACTTTTCGTACGAAACAACCTTATTATAACGTTTATATATACGCGTGCTCTTTTATTGTTACCAGGTAACCTTTCATATTCCATCATATTACCATCAGCGTTTAATCATCTAAAAACACAATTCTCCTGAAACCACCTCGAATTAATAACCGATGATTCAGATATCATAGCATTAAATGCAGAGGAAACAGAAAAATGGTAGATGGTCTAAACGGACAAAAGTTTGATGATAAAGAAAGGAGTGTTAGGAACGCTCGATAAAAAATTGGGTATTGAAAAACAGATTGAGTTACCCATGAAGGAGACCAAGGACAAATACAAGGACCAAATCCTATATTCAAAGGATTCAGGTAATTCTGGATCCGTTGAAATCTTTAGAGAATATCTTGCTCCGAAGTCATGTTAAAATCTTGCGGAAAATCTTTCTCCATCAACCGTCGAACTTAGAAATTCCAAAATATCATCATCAATATCTTTGATATTTCTGAGGATATTTTCATAAATATTCTCGTCCGAAATTATATACCTCTTCGTGCTTCCTGTGTATCAATATATTGGAAACATTCAATAGAAAATATAGTACCGAAAAGCAGATTATGCGAAACTATGAAGAAAGCCGTGGATAAATCACAAAGAATAAGTTTGACTTCAAAGAATCCAAATAATTCAATGTCTGCTAAAGTCTATAGTGAATAACTTGCTCCTTACTCTAAACCCTTGCAGACAATAGTTTCTATCATCCTCTGATCTTAGATATTCTGAGATATTATCGTACCTTTCATTATAAATATCCTCCATATTTCTGGAGATATTTTTATAACTATTCTTATCTGAAATCATTAATCTTTTCGTGCTATCAGTATTACATCATATAGAAACTGTTAGTTTCTATATTCTGTAAATTTTCAAGCTTAAAATATGAATGTTATTGTAGTAATGATGGGAACTGATGCATGAGTTAGTATAATATAATGACACTTGATCAACGTGATTATATTACAGTAAGTCATGCTGAGTTTCTAAATGAAACGTGATGATTCACAGATCATAACGTCATCATGTGCCATGTTACATAACTCTTTCATCCTACTTAACTCCGTAACAAATCAAGAAAATGTATTCTTGATGGTTCTATCTTCCGTGATGTTGATAAATTTGAAAATCAAATCGTGCTATCACGTTCCTTCATGCTTAGAACATTATAATCATTCGAAACTCTTTATCTATAAATTCTGGACCATTATTCGCTTGACTTGAAGTCGGGAAGAGAAAACAAAAGCATAGAGCTTTGAAATATAAGGGAGAATATAAAGTCCGATAACAACACATAAATTACAAACCGTGTATATCAATGTTTATCGCAACATAAAGACACGGGAGAATTAAAAACATTATAATCCCGAGGGCGAAGTAGAAGAAAGCAGATTCCTCTGGTGGAAGTTGGAAAAGGAGAATGATTGTTGCGATAGTAAGGATGAGGACAAGGATCAGAACTGGATTAATCATTTTCAGAATCTTTTGGATGTATGAACTAAGAAAGAAAGTATAAGAATGGTGAGAATAATGGAAAGGAAGAGCTTAATTTATACTGGAAATATCAGACGTAGTAATCGGGGCAGATCACCGTATTTAATTAAAGAGATCTTAATTTCCATAAATCCCGAAGAATCAGATTTTATAGATCTTCAAGATTTTCTTTAAATCCCTTAAATTCCGGAATTCAACCAAGGCAATGTCAAAAGTTAAGACGCGCCTTATTTTCTAAATTCAAACCTGACTACGTCAAAAGTTAAAAACAAATCTTTGTTTCTCATTTCATCCTTTTGTGAATAGCTTCATTCGCACTCTTCGAATAATCGAATTATTTTTATCCATATTACTCAATGATGATAAAACTCAAGTTATCAACTCATATTCGTCAGGAAAACATATTTATTGTTAGCTATGACGACCTCACTCAAATTTCGGGACGAAATTTCTTTAACGGGTAGGTACTGTGATGACCCGGGAATTTCCGACCAAATTTAAACATAATCTTATATGATTCGACTCGATAAGCAAAGTCTATTAAACCGAGTCTCATTATGTTTGAACTATTTCATGATAACAATTGACCTTTAACTATTTCCGACGATTCACGAACCTTTAATTGTAACTAAGAATGTAAATATAAATAATTATATATAAAACTAATTATATTAGTATTAATGAACTATTAAGTAATTTTGTTATTATAAAAGATAACATTTAATAACTAAAGATTTTCATTTTGAATATATATAGTATATTGTATATAAATGATTCAAACATATTTTACCAACGTTATCAAAATATTAAATGTACAATGTTATACTTTGTAGTTAATTGTTTAATATACATAATTAATCATCTACTCAACATTTAAAACATGATTTTATATATATGGTAGTATACATATATACATAAATATAACTATATATATATATATATATGATTTTATACATAATTATTATATTATGTATATGTAGAAATTTATAATATATCTATGATGAAATAATGTACTATTTTAATAAATATATATAATACTTACATATATAAAACATTTATATTTTTCATAATTACATACATAAGTATAATATAATTAGTATGTAAATAAATATTATAATATATTTATATTAAAATGCATAAATATATAATATTCAGTATATGTTACAATACATATTACATAATTATTAAATATTACATAATAATAGATGATATTAATAAATTAAATTTAAATACAAATATAGTTGTTGTAGTAATGTTATTTGTATCGTCAAATATCAATATTTGTATTCATAATATCACTTTATATCATATAAAGATGAAATTGGATGTATAAATTAGATTATTATTACTAATATTATTATTATCGATAAAATATTAATATTATCATAATTAGTATGGTATTATTATTATTATTATTATTATCATTTTTACAATTATTATTATCATTAATATTATATTTATCATTATTATTAATTTTATTAATATTATTAGATATTAATAGTATTGTTATTATATATTATTATTATTAATTAAAAAAAACAGTAGGGATCTATATTATACGCGTGACCTCTGTATCCTTTATCTCTATTATTATTATTTTTTTTGTTTCTTTCCTGCTCCCAACTCGTGAACCTGTGTTGACATTTTCTCCATTTTTTATCAACCGATCTCTATTATTACAACATGATTATGTATAATTGCAAATCAAATAAAAAGGAAATCCAATGGGATTAAAGAGCACAGCGATATTTTTTTTTCTTCTTCTCTGCACGCTCCAATTTTTTTTTTCTCTTAATTCAATTTCGAATAAAGTTTCAAAATCTAAAAATGCAGAAAGGTTAGAAATCTTTCTTTGAATCTATCTGCAAAATCTCAACTCTCAAATCTTTATATCGATCTTGAATTTTGAAGTCAAAGTTTAGTTTAAAAAAAGTCAACAATTGTTCTTGAGACAAATTCGCGTTCGTGTATATGTTTCTGATCAAATTGACTATTCCAGTAGTTTTTATACATGTTTAGAAAACTATTTCGTGTTATAAACATTATCTATAATGTTATCTATTACGAAATCAATTTTTTTTGTTTTGTTCCAAGAACCGACGCTGCAGTAGGCCTTTAGTATATTTTTTTTTTATTTTAGAACCCAAATTATTTTTTTTTCTGTAATGTTTTGAAGCTTCAAAGGGAACCCCGATTTTTTTTTTTTTTTTTTTGGTTATTGATGTTTTGTTGAATCCATGAGACTTGTGGAAAAGAAGAGGAATAGAAGAAAAACAGTTTATATATAAAATTTAAATTCGATATTAGTACAGAGAATCAGAATTGGTGGGATGGTCGAGAGTGTTTGCGTGTGAGCATGTGGTCACGAGATCGAGTCCAGAGGACGGTAGTTTCTTTTTTTTTTTGAAACTCTTTTCATGTGAGGTAGTTTTCTTTTCTAATTTTATTATTGTTATTATATATTAATTATTATTAGTATTATTATTATTATTGTGATTGTTTTGATTGTTATTGTTATTGTTATTATTAGTATCATACTTGTTATCATATTTGAAAGTATTATAGACATTACTATTATTATTATGATAGGTATTATTAATAATATTATTATTAGTAATAAACTTATCATTTTAGTATTTTATCATCATTAGGATTATGATTATGATTATCATTATTATTATTATGAAGGAAATAAAAATATATTATTATCATCAATATTAGAATTTGTACCGGTTTATAAATAATAGTATCATCAGTACATTTACAATTAATAATATCATATTTATCAGTATCATCATTAATATTTACTAGTATTATTATGATTATCATTTATCATTTTATAAATATTAGAACCCTTATTATTAACATAAGTATGGTATTAGTATTAATATTATTTTAGAGTTATTATTATTAGTATCATTAACAGTTATCATTTTCATTTTTTTTGCTATTAGTATTATCATTATTAATAAAATTATTATTATTATTAGTAAATCATTATTATCTAAATTATTATTTTAACAAATAAATCTTTTGTACACTATATATATACTTATGGTATATACTAGGATTGTATTAATAATTCACATAACAAACTAATAAAATTTCATAAATACAATACTAACCACAAATATATGTATATAAATATATTAATGTCACTATTTATATAAACGTAAATCATTATAGATATATATACATAAAATAGATATATATATATAAAATATAACTTAAAATATAATATAAGTATACGTTTTAAAATAAAGGTTAGAATAAATTCTACAAAACTATAATATATAAATAATACATATTAATAAATGAAATTTTGTAACTTACATTATACGTATTAATATATACACAATTGATATAGGTTCGTGAATCCGAGGCCAACCCTGCATTGTTCAATGACGTCATATGTATTTTTACTACAAAATACAGTATCGTGAGTTTCATTTGTCTTTTTACCCTTTATATTTTTGGGCTGAGAATACATGCGCAATTTTTATAACTGTTTTACGAAATTGACACAAGTACGTGAAACTACATTCTATGGTTGGATTATCGAAGTCGAATATGCCCCTTTTTATTAAGTCTGGTAATCTAAGAATTAGGGAACAGACACCCTAATTGACGCGAATCCTAAAGATAGATCTATCGGGCCCAACAAGCCCCATCCAAAGTACCGGATGTTTTAGTACTTCGAAATTTATATCATGTCCGAAGGAGGATCCCGGAATGATGGGGATATTCTTATATATGCATATTGTTAATGTCGGTTACCAGGTGTTCAATCCATATGAATGATATTTTTGTCTCTATGCATGGGACGTATGTTTATGAGAAATGGAAATCTGAAATCTTGTGGTCTATTAAAATGATGGAAACGATTGTTTAAGTTAAACTAATGAACTCACCAACCTTTTGGTTGACACTTTAAAGCATGTTTATTCTCAGGTACGAAAGAAATCTTCCGCTGTGTATTTGCTCGTTTTATAGATATTACTTGGAGTCATTCATGGCATATTTCAAAAGACGTTGCATTCGAGTCGTCGAGTTCATCAAAATTATTATCAAGTCAATTATAGTTGGATATATTATGAAATGGTATGCATGCCTGTCAACTTTCGATGTAATGAAAGTTTGTCTTTTCAAAAACGAATGCAATGTTTGTAAAATGTATCATATAGAGGTCAAGTACCTCGCGATGTAATCAACTGTTGTGAATCGTTTATAATCGATATGGACTTCGTCCGGATGGATTAGGACGGGTCTTCACAATGTGGAAATGTAACACCCTAATTTTTTCTTTTTTTTATCACAGCGGAAGTAAATACTAATTACCAATATATCCATAGTTAATGTTTACATAACATCCATTACATCCTTTTAAAATGATGGTGTTACTTAAAAACAATACAAAAGGGAAATCATCAGAGTTAAGCTCATAGTCAAACATGTCTTCAACCCGTCCGTATCACCCTTCTAACCAGCAGTACCTAAACCTGCAATGGGTGGAGATGTGGGGGAATTAGCACAACTACTAAGTGAATAGATACTATCTAACAGATTAAGTATAAGCAACTAAATGTGCAGAGGTCACATATATGCTAACGTCCTGAACTAGCATATAACAATAACTAACAATATGAGGATCGGCGGCTTGTATGAGCACATGACTTAGCTGATCAGGCTACAGTCTATCGATAGTCCGCTTTACTGAATCCACCGTATTATCATCCAGAAGCAACACATGTGTCCTTCTATGCTATATTGAACAATCAGTAACATCATGACCCGACCAGGCTACCACGGTCGACCTCACACAAACCCTACCTTGCCGCCTCAAGGGTTTCCCAACCTTGCCACCTCGGTTGGTGTCTAACTAACAGTTCGCATATAAGATCACAGATAATCAATCAGGTAATCGTCCTAACTAGCATGGCAATATCTAACTACACATGGTATTCATACTGGGTACAAACATAAGGGTAAAGAGTCTGAACAAGTAGCGTGTCAGCTACTTAATACTCTATCCAGAGATAGACCCAATCACCAAATACTAGCAACTAGCTCAGATAATGTATCACTGAGCGGCTTCCTTATCCTTATCACCTGAACATAAAGCAAATCGAGTTAGTTTCTGCCCGTTAACACATAACAACACATTACATTAAATCAGTATCAAAAAGCGCCGCTAAAAAGTCTACTTAACATTTATGCATTTTCATAATTTACATCCTGATTATCATAAGTCACGCGGGCAGCATAACAGCTAGAAATCAGCCAATCAAACAACATTGCGGTTCTGATCTACACCCGTATGGTTGCACATGCATTCGTACGGTTACAAGTCCATCAGTACAGTTGCATCGTGCATCCGTACAGTTGCACACCCACTGCCCAGTTGCACCAACACCACTACATCCGTACGGTTGCACATGCACCCGTACGGTTGTACAGTGTACCCGTGCGGTTGTAAGCTGCAAAAATGACGGGTTTTCGAATCAAAATCACTCAATCTCGTTTCCAGACATGTTTTTGACCCTAAATCCACACACAACATGTTAGGAAAAGATTTAGGGACTTAAACCCTCTATTTTTTAAGCATCAACAGCACCAATTTGGCTAATTTTAACTCAAAATCCATCCTTGACAAAACCTAACTTAAAACCACATAAATCTAGCAATTTGGAACTGAAAAATCACGAATTGTTACCTTGAATGATCATGAAAACAATAACAACAAGCTTTATAACACAGTTGTAATTCCAAAAAACGAGATTAAGAAATTAGGGTTTCAAGTAGGAAAGAAAGTAGGTACGGGTGTTTAAGAATTTTCAAGAAAATGAAGGAAATGAGCTAAAACAAGCTTATATATGTGGGTTAAAAACCATACCCTATCACACACGGGTATTTACCAGTTATCTGATAACTTTCGTTACTAATTTGACTGCCCTAACGAAGTCCAAATTAAATAAACAAACCTGTTCTCTGACCCTTGTCACAAACTGGTCTTGACCAACTAATAAAATAATACTAAACATATAATTAAAATAAAAGCATAATTAACCACACAATTATGCCTACGGGTAAAAAGGTTATCTTACATCTATGCCCAACCTGAGGATGTTACAAATCCATCCCCCTTAAGCAGAACATGTTGCTTCATCAGAATGTTTATACACCAATGGTGGGGTCACGAGGACCATGTCGTGTGATTAGTGATGCGATAGCCGTGTTTCGCTCACATGTTGTTACGGGTGTGACAATAGTCAATTTTGTACACCTTGGGATTTGCGTTGCCATAGTCATTTGGGGCGCTATCGATTTTAGCCATTGCTTGTGATGTTACGATAGTTGCGTATTGGTCATATTGCGCACTACAAGGGGTGTTTAGTGATTGGTGTTATCCGTAAGGATTCGTTTGGTTCAGTCTTCATCATTTCGGGTTGTTGACCTTAGGTTGAGACTTGGTTGCTTTTAGCATTGTACTCGGTAAGGGTACACTAAGGGATTGATATCTCCGTAAGAGATTGATTGAGTTTTTCCCGATGTGAGGGATTGAGCAAGTTTTAATGCTCGGATTTGCGGATTTGTTAAATCACGGATGACGATTTAGTGTTAAGGGCGGTCCATTGGGGAGGATTGCCTAGAGAAATTGGAAGGGAACATGATGTTTTCGCGAATGTTAAGCGATTGTAGTAGTTTTCGGATGTCGTGTGCATTGCATGTCTCTAAATGCGTGCATGTGTGTAATTGGTAAGTGGTTTAATCTTCGAGTTTATGATAATTGTGGTAGAGGTCAGTTTGGAACGTATGTTTGAGGACCGT
This sequence comes from Rutidosis leptorrhynchoides, assembly GCF_046630445.1. Lineage (NCBI taxonomy): Eukaryota > Viridiplantae > Streptophyta > Magnoliopsida > Asterales > Asteraceae > Rutidosis > Rutidosis leptorrhynchoides. The sequence continues at coordinate 137,913,831 of NC_092334.1, read as the reverse complement.
GGAATGTGGTCCGTTTGGTTAAGTGATGAGGATCACGAGGACGTGATCGATTCTAAGTGGGGGAGAGTTGTAAGGCCCTAATTTTTATGGCACACAGAGTTTTAAATGATGTACGTATAGTGGATGAAGCTTAGTGTAAAAGTTAAAAGGTCAAAATCTGCCCAGACATGGGTGCGCGCCGCGCACCATAAGGTGTGCGCACCGCACACATGCCCAGCGACAGAATTCTGCCATTTTCTATTTTAAGTTTAATGAAGGGCTTTTTGGTCTTTTCACTTGAGGTCGGATCTCAGGCCTTATTAGCTGGTTTGGATCCACTTTTAGATCATTTTCACATCCATTCATCACTCTCAACTAATCTAGAGAGAGAGGGAGAATTCTAGAGAGAGATTTGGGGTTTTGGAGAAGAAGAAGCTTGGTTTGATCAAAAGCTCAAGTGTTAAATGTGACGACCCGAAAATTTCTGACCAAATTTAAACTTAATCTTTACATGATTTAATGTTTCCAACACGATAAGCAAAGTCTGTAATGTTGATGTTTCAAAAACTTTGAACTGTGTTCATGTAACCAATTAACCTTCGACTATTCCCGATGATTCACGAATCATTATGTGTAAAAATATATATATATATATATATATATATATATATATATATATATATATATATATATATATATATATATTATTTATTATAAATTAAAATATTATATGAGTTAATTAATAATGTAAATATAATAATATATAATATTAAAATAAATCTATATATATATATATATATATATATATATATATATATATATATATATATATATATATATATATATATATATATATATATATGCAAGGTATATTGAATGTATATTTATATGATTTTGAATTTATCTAGTAAACAATAATAGCACTCGTTTGTCAGTCAATCGCTATTAAGCAAGTTAAATTCAAACTTATGTAGTTTTAAAATAAACGGTGATCCGAAAATGAGCTATATAAATTTTAGGTTTATTAAAAATATATTTAGAAGCTAATTAATAAATTTCAACACTTTTTATATTTCACCCATAAATGAGAGGGACAGTTGATGTAATTTTTATTTAATAAATTAATGATCGAATTTTATATCATAATAACTAAAATAAATAAATATAGTTAATTTAAAAATATGAGATTTTTCTGAACACTTTTATCCGCCACTGATTAACAACGAAGTACGAAACCCAGCCCGTGAAATGAATAGTAAACGACGGCTTTACTATATCTGAGTCATGTTACACATTTTATCTTAATTTATTATTATAATTATTTAATTATTAATTCATGTGGATGGCTAACTTTCAGGTAGTAGGTTACTATTTGTTTTGCACGCTTAGATTAAAAACCATATAATATCTAATTATGTACTGTGTTATATTAATATACTATACTCCTTTCTGTCTCTTCTAATATATATATATATATATATATATATATATATATATATATATATATATATACATAAATATATGAGTAAGATGCATGTATCATAACCCACTCATCATAATTAACTTTCTATACCTTGTTTTTCCATCACTGCACATTGAGGGATATTGTGATCAATTGCCTATCCTCAAACAAAACAAGCTGTCCTTAGTTCCCTCATGAGCTCGAAACAAAACCACCAACACCAACTTACGCACATACTATTAGCTGCTATATCTATTTGGCTTAACTATAACTGAATTGAACCATTCTACTACAAACTAACCCGAACTTCCTCGTGGTGTTGCTATACGAATCCCACCTTAAATCTCTTCTTCATCGTCCATCATTTGATCACCTGCACAAACCACCCTACGGTTCACCACAACTCAATCATCTCTCTCTCTCTCTCTCTCTCTCTCTCTCTCTCTCTCTTGCTGAAATCAACAGTCACCTCCCATCCACAAAACACCTTCGAAACCCACTTCAAAACCTCATCACCATGAAACCCATTTCGATTGAACTATTGTTACTACCTGTTCTTTTCTGTTATCACGAATGCAACCACCACCTTTATCTCTCTTTTCTATTTCCTTTACAACCGATGACAATCACTGCAGTTATTGCTGTATCTAGTTAATTAATACTGCTACACATATTTTCTGATGGTCTCAGGTCTGGCTACTGCTCAAACAGCCATATCATTGAACCCCAACACGAGCAGCTGTACTACAGTGCTATTATTTTCTGTTTTGATCAAGGAATATCATCACAGCCTACAATATTTCTTTTTTCTGTTCTTCTATTTTCGAACAGCAGCTATTGCTGCACCTCCACATCAAAAGCTGTTGCATTTTTTTCCAGATTTAAACCTTCGCGAACCACACTTGCTATATTTATTTATGTTTATTTTTTTTCTTGATGATAATACGAAAATGATAAATGAACATGGTGAAGCTCGATTAAGTGTTGATATGATCATAATGATGCGAAACAGTACGTGAATAAGAGTGATAAAAAGATGATGAATAGTATTGGGTTAGATGATGATGTCGAGTTAAATGATTATATTAATATGATGATGATCGTGTGATGATGGAGATAATCGTGAGCTGGATGATGATGACAATGAACATGGATGATGATGTTGATCGTTGATGATGATGATGATGGCGATTTCTTGATGAAGAAGAAAGGAAAAAGAAAAGATGAGTTAATTGTATTTAGATTCCAATCATAATCAGAAAATCGGGCTAGCTCAAATGGTTAGTAGGGTGTTTGGTTACCTAGAGGTCTGGGGTTCGAAACTGGGCAACAACAATTTTCTTTTAATAGCAGATGTCTTAAACTCATGATTATTGGGCTTCTTTAACGTAAATGGGTTAGCAACTTGGGTCGAGATTGAAATGTTGTTGGGCCGAAGTGTTTACTTGTGTTGGGCCAAGAGTTGGTTATTGTTTCTGATTGGGCTAAGACTCGTGAGGACACTATGAAGGGTTAAATAAAATTTAATCCGGGTTATAATTGATAAACCAAATCGGACAAATGGTTAGCTGTGGTGATGTTAAACGAGAGGTCGGAGGTTTGAGCAGGGCAAGGGCATTTTGTTTTTGGAGCTTTTATTGTGAGGTAGTCATAATCCTTTTTGTTAATATCATTAATAGAATCATTATTATTTTTATTATAATTATTATTAATACTATTAATATATCAAATGAAGTTTTTCTATATAAAGATTTATTTATGAAATAAAACCTAACCTTAGTAATACTTTTGTAATAAATATTAATTATCTATATAAAGATAATTATATCTAATTAGGTTATCAATAAAACACATGATATAAAATAACATATAAAATCACTAATAATACATATATTTGTTCGATTATCATTACATGTATTAATATACATGATTGAATAATAGGTTCGTGAATCCGAGGCCAACCCTGCATTGTTCAATATAGTCATATGTATTTTTACTACAAAATACATTTGGTGAGTTCATTTAACCCCTTTTTACTCAATACATTTTTGGGCTGAGAATACATGCAAATGCTTTATTAACTGTTTTACAATATTTATATGTGTGAGCTTCATTAATCCCTTTTTAAATGCTTTTGCAATATATATTTTTGGGACTGAGAATACATGCGCTGCTTTTATAACTGTTTTATGAAATAGACACAAGTACGTGAAACTACATTCTATGGTTGAATTATCGAAATCGAATATGCCCTTTTTATTAAGTCTGGTAATCTAAGAATTAGGGAACAGACACCCTAATTGATGCGAACTCTAAAGATAGATCTATCGGGCCCAACAAGCCCCATCTAAAGTACCGGATGCTTTAGTACTTCGAAATTTATATCATGTCTGATGGAGGATCCCGGAATGATGGGGATATTCTTATATACAAATTGTGAATGTCGGTTACCAGGTGTTCAATCCATATGAATGATATTTTTGTCTCTATGCATGGGACGTATGTTTATGAGAAATGGAAATATGAAATCTTGTGGTCTATTAAAATTATGAAATTATTATTTATATTAAACTAATGAACTCACCAACCTTTTGGTTGACACTTTAAAGCATGTTTATTCTCAGGTACGAAAGAAATCTTCCGCTGTGCATTTGCTCATTCTAGAAATATTACTTGGAGTCATTCATGACATATTTCAAAAGACGTTGCATTCGAGTCGTTGAGTTCATCAAGATTGTTATTTAATCAATTATAGTAAGATATGTTATGAAATGGTATGCATGTCGTCAACTTTAGATGTAATGAAAGATTGTCTTTTCAAAACGAATGCAATGTTTGTAAAATGTATCATATAGAGGTCAAGTACCTCGCGATGTAATCAGCTGTTGTAAATCGTTTATAATCGATATGGACTTCGTCCGGATGGATTAGGATGGATCATTTCAGTTGGTATCAGAGCGGTGGTCTTAGCGAACCAGGTCTTGCATTAGTGTGTCTAATTGATAGTTGATTAGATGCATTAGTGAGTCTGAACTTCGACCGTGTCTGCATGTCAAAAGTGTTGCTTATCATTCCGTGTTGAAAATTTCCTGCTTATCATTCTTAGGGAATCACTTGCTTATCATACTTAATCTAGACATATCTTACTGCCTGGATTGCATGAATAGTGTATAGTTAAATTCATATCTTAGCGTATCTGTTATTGTTACATTTGCCTGACAGCTTCTGTAGATTTCTCCGTAACTTATGGGATTTTAGTATTATATATGCATATGTAAATTATGTATTGTAGGGTACTAATCTACATCCTATAATCTATTTCTTATCGAAAATCCTTCATCTGATCGTACGAGATGAATCCCTCAACCAGTTCGAATTCCTCGGATTCCGACAGCTATTCCGATATGGAGTTTCACCTATCAGCATCACCAGAATGAATCAACCAATCAGTCATCCCCAATTCATCTGATGGGTTCGTAGTTGAATTAATCAATGGAGACGTAAAGAAGGCGATCCCTTCCACCAACCGAATTTACCTCTTGGCGATGAACCTGAAACACTTATCGATGAACCTGTTCGAAACATCAATTTCTATCCCAGAGTATCTCACCAAGACTATATCATAACTTAGATTCTAAACCTTATTCATCCGCTCGTTCTGATCAATAATCATCCCGGATAATAGAAAAAGTCAACGAACTTCGCACTCGTGTAATCAATTTGGAGAATATGGTGCAAAATTTACCAGCTTTAGCAACATTATCGGCACCAACAGTACCATCAGTAACAGCACCAGTACCACCAACAACCTAAGTTTCAACACCACATGCCTCAACATCTCATTCTGTACCTCGAGTATAATCATCGTTCTACGTATCGTTCTACATCAATTATCTTCGTTCTTCATGGCGATTAAGTAATCTCTAAATGTTTTAGAGATTATGTGTTTTAGTTCTAACGATAAATCAAATGAGATTAATATCATATTAACTCATTAAATCCATGATTACATCTGAAGAAAATATATATGTATATATGTTTCCATAAAGATTGTAATTAAAAATCCTTTTGTATAAACTGTTAATGATGAAAATATTTTAACGGGTAGGTAATACCCGAGGAATATTTAAGATTTCACATTAATAAGTTACACTGTACATTCTTCGAATTTGATTCAACGGTCATTTACTATTCTCCTTACAACCACCGATATACGTATCCGTTCACCGCAGAATAACCATTTCCATTCAATTTCATATTTGAATTTTGACCTATCAGAATCCAATAAGTGACATAATGAAGAAAATATTTGACAAAATAAAATTTGTTAGAAACAAACAAATTAACTATGAGAAATTTTGTTAAGAATCCACGCTAACAAAATCCTAGCTAATTGTTCCTAGCTAACTGATTGCATTTTATTTATCGCAGTTTATTTATCGCAATTTAATTATCGTAATTTTATTTATCATCATTTAATTTCTGTTATTTACTTTACGCATTTTATTTATCGTCATTTAATTTCTGTATTTATTTTACGCACTTTAAATATCGGGACACGTATACAAGGTTTTGACATATCATATCGACGCATTTATATATATTATTTGGAATAACCATAGACACTCTATATGCAGTAATGATCGAGTTCTCTATACAAGGTTGAGGATGATTCTACAATAATATATATAATTTGAGTTGTGTTCGAGTCTGAGACGAATACGGGTCACGATACATATTAATTAATTCGAATATTATATATTAAACTATATATGAATTATTGAATTGCTAACTGTGGACTATCAACCGTGGACTACCAACATTGGACAATTAAAATGAATTAAAATATTGACTATAACATATGAAACTAAACAATTCTTCAAGTTGCCACTTGATTTCATCTTAAACCTCAATTGTATCTTGACGATTACAATCTACGTTCAAACTCTTCATGATTCTTGAAAACACCTCAATCGAGAGGATGAACCAACCGCACTTCATCTACGGAAGAAAAGATCGATGCATATGGTTATACACCTGAAAACACTCGGAATCTGAATAAACATTTAACACGTATCTGTACTAATTCCTTAGCGTTATTATTACCCAAAATAACTTGGTAATCCCTTTCAAAGTAGCAAATTTTGTCACAGCTCCAGCAAGTCAACTTTGACTTTTCATTCGAAACAACCTTATTATAACCTTGATTTATATGCGTGCTCTTTTATTGTTACCAGGGAACCTTTCATATTCCACCATATTACCATCAGCGTTTAATCATCTAAAAACACAATTTTCGTGAAACCACCTCGGATTAATAACCGATGATTCAGATATCATAGCATTAAATGCAGAGGAAACAGAAAAATGGTAGATGGTCTAAACGACCAAAAGTTTGATGATAAAGAAAGGAGTGTTAGGAACGCTAGATAGAAAATTGGGTATTGAAAAACAGATTGAGCTACCCATGAAGGAGACCAATGCCAAATAAAAGTAACATACCATATGTTCAAAGAATCCAAGTAATTCTGGATCCGTTGAAATCTCTAGAGAATATCTTGCTCCGAAGTCATGTTAAAATCTTGAGGAAAAATTTTTTCTTCACCATCCTCCGATATTAGAAATTCCAAGATATCATCGTATCTTTCATTATAAATATCCTCCATATTTCTGAAGATATTTTCATAACTATTCTTATCTGAAATCATTAATCTCTTCGTGATATCAGTGTTATATCATATAGAAACTGATAGTTTCTATATTCTATAAACTTTCGAGCTTAAAATATGAATGTTATTGAAGTAATTTTGGGAACTGGTGCATGAGTTAGTATAATATAATGACACTTGATCAACGTGATTATATTACAGTAAGTCATGCTGAGTTTCTAAATGGAACATGATGATTCACAGATTATAACGTCATCATGTGCCATGTTACATAACTCTTTCATTCTGCTTAACTTCTGAACATATCAAGAAAGTATATTCTTGATAGTTCTATTCTCAGTGATTCTGGTAATTTAACAAATCAAATCGTGCTATTACGTTCTTTCTTGTTTAGAACATTAAGTTCATTCGAAACTCTATACCTACGAATTCTGGACCATTGTTCGCTTGACTGGAAGAAGGGAAGAAGAGACAAGAGTATGGAACTCTTGAATATAAAAGAAAATATAAAGCTCGACAACAACACATAAATTACAAACCGTGTATATCAATACGTATTGCCACGCAAAGGCACGGGAGAATTAAAAACACTATAACCCCAAGGTAATAGTAAAAGTAAATAAAATCCTCCAGTGGCATATGAAAGAGAAGAATGACAGATATGAAAGTTAAGAGTATATCAAGGATTAGAACAGGATGGAGTATATTGACGAATGCTTTAAAGTATGAATTGAGGAAGGAAGAATAGAAGGTGTTAGATGTGAGAATAAGGAAACGAAGAGGGTATATTTATAGTAAAATATCTGACAGAGCAATCAAAACAGATGATCGCATTTAAGGCGGATGCTAAATTTCCTTAATTACCGAAGAATCAAATCTTGTTACGAAGATTTTCTCCAAATCTCTTGAACTCCGGAAATCAACCCATCTACGTTAAAAGATATGACGAATCTACGCTTACTCATTTCACTCTTTAGTGATAGCTTCATTCGTACTCTTCGAATAATCGAATTATTTTATCGTTATTACTCAAGGGTAATAAAACTCTATTTATCAACTCATATTTGTCATGATAACATTTTTATTGTTAGCCAAGACCATCCCAATCAAATTTTGGGACGAAATTTCTTTAACCGGTAGGTACTGTGACGACCCGGAAATTTCCGACCAAATTTAAACTTAATCTTTACATGATTTAATGTTTCCGACACGACAAGCAAAGTCTATAATGTTGATGTTTCAAAAACTTTAAACTGTGTTCATGTAACCAATTACCCTTCGACTATTCCCGACGATTCACGAATCATTATGTGTATATATATATATATATATATATATATATATATATATATATATATATATATATATATATATATATATATATTATTTATTATAAATTAAAATATTATATGAGTTAATTAATAATGTAAATATAATAATATATAATATTAAAATAAATCTATATATATATATATATATATATATATATATATATATATATATATATATATATATATATGCAAGGTATATTGAATGTATATTTATATGGTTTTGAATTTATCTAGTAAACAATAATAGCACTCGTTTGTCAGTCAATCGCTATTAAGCAAGTTAAATTCAAACTTATGTAGTTTTAAAATAAACGGTGATCCGTAAATGAGCTATATAAATTTTAGGTTTATTAAAAATATATTTAGAAGCTAATTAATAAATTTCAACACTTTTTATATTTCACCCATAAATGAGAGGATCAGTTGATGAAATTTTTATTTAATAAATTAATGATCAAATTTTATATCATAATAACTAAAATAAATAAATATAGTTAACTTAAAAATATGAGATTTTTCTGAATACTTTTATCCGCCACTAATTAACAACGAAGTACGAAATCCAGCCCGTGAAATGAATAGTAAACGACGGCTTTACTATATCTGATTCATGTTACACATTTTATCTTAATTTATTATTATAATTATTTAATTATTAATTCATGTGGATGGCTAACTTCCAAGTAGTAGGTTACTATTTGTTTTGCACGCTTAGATTAAAAACCATATAATATCTAATTATGTACTGTGTTATATTAATATACTATACTCCTTTCTGTCTCTTCTAATATATATATATATATATATATACATAAATATATGAGTAAGATGCATGTATCATAACCCACTCATCATAATTAACTTTCTATACCTTGTTTTTCCATCACTGCACATTGAGGGATATTGTGATCAATTGCCAATCCTCAAACAAAACAAGCTGTCCTTAGTTCCCTCATGAGCTCGAAACGAAACCACCAACACCAACTTACGCACATACTATTAGCTGCTATATCTATTTGGCTTAACTATAACCGAATTGAACCATTCTACTACAAACTAACCCGAACTTCCTCGTGGTGTTGCTATACGAATCCCACCTTAAATCTCTTCTTCATCGTCCATCATTTGATCACCTGCACAAACCACCCTACGGTTCACCACAACTCAATCATCTCTCTCTCTCTCTCTCTCTCTCTCTCTCTCTCTCTCTCTCTCTCTCTCTCTCTCTCTCGCTCGCTGAAATCAACAGTCACCTCCCATCCACAAAACACCTACGAAACCCACTTCAAAACCTCGTCACCATGAAACCCATTTCGATTGAACTATTGTTACTACCTGTTCTTTTCTGTTATCACGAATGCAACCACCACCTTTATCTCTCTTTTCTATTTCCTTTACAACCGATGACAATCACTGCAGTTATTGCTGTATCTAGTTAATTAATACTGCTACACATATTTTCTGATGGTCTCAGGTCTGGCTACTGCTCAAACAGCCATATCATTGAACCCCAACACAAGCAGCTGTACTACAGTGCTATTATTTTCTGTTTTGATCAAGGAATATCATCACAGCCTACAATATTTTTTTCTGTTCTTCTATTTTCGAACAGCAGCTATTGCTGCACCTCCACATCAAAAGCTGTTGCATTTTTTTTCCCAATTTAAACCTTCGCGAACCACACTTGCTATATTTATTTATTTTTATTTTTTTTCTTGATGATAATACAAAAATGATAAATGAACATGGTGAAGCTCGATTAAGTGTTGATATGATCATAATGATGCGAAACAGTACGTGAATAAGAGTGATAAAAAGATGATGAATAGTATTGGGTTAGATGATGATGTCGAGTTAAATGATTATATTAATATGATGATGATCGTGTGATGATGGAGATAATCGTGAGCTGGATGATGATGACTATGAACATGGATGATGATGTTGATCGTTGATGATGATGATGATGGCGAGTTCTTGATGAAGAAGAAAGGAAAAAGAAAAGATGAGTTAATTGTATTTAGATTCCAATCATAATCAGAAAATCGGGCTAGCTCAAATGGTTAGTAGGGTGTTTGGTTACCTAGAGGTCTGGGGTTCGAAACTGGGCAACAACAATTTTTTTTTAATAGCAGCTGTCTTAAACTCATGCTTATTGGGCTTCTTTAACGTAAATGGGTTAGCAACTTCGGCCGAGATTGAAATGTTGTTGGGTCGAAGTGTTTACTTGTATTGGGCCAAGAGTTGGTTATTGTTTCTGATTGGGCTAAGACTCGTGAGGACACTATGAAGGGTTAAATAAAATTTAATCCGGGTTATAATTGATAAACCAAATCAGACAAATGGTTAGCTGTGGTGATGTTAAACAAGAGGTCGGGGGTTTGAGCCGGGCAAGGGCATTTTGTTTTTGGAGCTTTTATTGTGAGGTAGTCATAATCCTTTTTGTTAATATCATTAATAGAATCATTATTATTTTTATTATTATTATTATTAGTACTATTAATATATCAAATGAAGTTTTTTTATATAAAGATATATTTATGAAATAAAACCTAACCTTAGTAATACTTTTGAAATAAATATTAATTATCTATATAAAGATAATTATATCTAATTAGGTTATTAATAAAACACACGATATAAAATAACATATAAAATCACTAATAATACATATATTTGTTCGATTACCATTACATGTATTAATATACATGATTGAATAATAGGTTCGTGAATCCGAGGCCAACCCTGCATTGTTCAATATAGTCATATGTATTTTTACTACAAAATACATTTGGTGAGTTCATTTAACCCCTTTTTACTCAATACATTTTTGGGCTGAGAATACATGCAAATGCTTTATTAACTGTTTTACAATATTTATATGTGTGAGTTTCAACAATCCCTTTTTAAATGCTTTTGCAATATATATTTTTGGGACTGAGAATACATGCGCTGCTTTTATAACTGTTTTACGAAATAGACACAAGTACGTGAAACTACATTCTATGGTTGAATTATCGAAATCGAATATGCCCTTTTTATTAAGTCTGGTAATCTAAGAATTAGGGAACAGACACCCTAATTGACGCGAACTCTAAAGATAGATCTATCGGGCCTAACAAGCCCCATCCAAAGTACCGGATGCTTTAGTACTTCGAAATTTATATCATGTCCGATGGAGGATCCCGGAATGATGGGGATATTCTTATATACAAATTGTGAATGTCGGTTACCATGTGTTCAATCCATATGAATGATATTTTTGTCTCTATGCATGGGACGTATGTTTATGAGAAATGGAAATATGAAATCTTGTGGTCTATTAAAATTATGAAATGATTATTTATGTTAAACTAATGAACTCACCAAGCTTTTGGTTGACACTTTAAAGCATGTTTATTCTCAGGTACGAAAGAAATCTTCCGCTGTGTATTTGCTCATTCTAGAAATATTACTTGGAGTCATTCATGACATATTTCAAAAGACGTTGCATTCGAGTCGTTGAGTTCATCAAGATTGTTATTTAATCAATTATAGTAAGATATGTTATGAAATGGTATGCATGTCATCAACTTTAGATGTAATGAAAGATTGTCTTTTCAAAACGAATGCAATGTTTGTAAAATGTATCATATAGAGGTCAAGTACCTCGCGATGTAATCAGCTGTTGTGAATCGTTTATAATCGATATGGACTTCGTCCGGATGTATTAGGACGGGTCGTTTCATTAAAGTTGTTCACCTCGTTCCTAGCTTCATTTTGATTGTTGTTGTAAGTTCTAACTCCGAATTTCATTAATTGATTTTGATATTCAAGTTAGGGTTTTGAACTTAAATTGTTGATAAACCCATTTAAACTCTTGAAGTGAGTTCTTTGATGCTAGTAATCGGGTTTATGGTTGTTGTTGGTGGGTTTTGGGTTGGTGAACAAATTGGCCATGATTAGAACTTGTATTTGGGTTTAATCACTAGGTTTAGTGATTATGGAAGTATTGGAACCCTTTTGGTGTGTTTGAAAGACTAATTTTGGAATTGAGTCAAAATTAGGGTTTTTGGGCTATTTTGAGATTGATAAGTGTTAAACACTTAAGTTTGGGTTCATTTGGCTTATTAGGACCATTTTCACTTGTGATTAGTGATTAGTGGTTAGTTTGGACGCGTTCGGTGTTTGTAAGTGCAATTGGTCGAATTTGCACTAAGTGTCGAATTGAGTTGGTTTGTAAATCCACTCTAAGTGTGTTATTGTAATTGTGATAATGGAATAGGTACTTTCCATTGACGAGTTGCGGATTACTTAGAAGCATTCATCAAGGCAACAAGGTGAGTGTTCATATCCTATGTACATGTGTATGTGTAGGAAGGGTGCGGGTCGGGTGAAGTGGTTCTCGGTTATAGAGCTCACTTCACATATAGGTGGATTTTTATGGACTTGTAATAGGTCCAATTGGCACGGTTGTGCGTTTTGGTTGACCACCGTTGGCGAGTTGCACACTTGTGTGTACGATATCACATGGATTGTGATTTTGAGTTATAACCCCGATGGCGTGGGTTATGGTGTAGGAAATGAATATCGGTTTGCTCGTATGCATAATATTTTGGGTAGTGAATCTCGGGTAGTGCGGATTCATGATGACTTGGGTTGTTCGGTCATCCTGTTGATGAGGTAGTGAATCTCAGGTTGTGCGAATTCACTAAGGCTCGGGTAGTTCGGCCAACATCGGTTGTTGGATTGGTGAAGAAGTGAATATCGGGTTGTGCGAATTCACTAAGGCTCGGGTTGTTCGGCCAATCTTCGTTGTGGTATTTGGTTTTCGATATTGGGTTAAGGGGTTAACCTTGGGCGTTTATATATAAATTGTTATATATATTGATGTATTGTTGTGATGTAGCTAACCCTCCGGGTGTAGCTATTTGGCATTGTTCACATCGTCGTTGGTGAACTTATGTTTGTTGATGTATTTTAGCTTGTTGCTTAGTGATCGTACGGTATGTAGGTTAGCTTGCCTTTATGCTTGGATGCTCCGGTATGCGGTATTTGATTATTTGTGTGGCGTGTCCATTTTATGCATATATATGTATGTAGTATATTTTCACTCACTAAGCGTTAGATTACCCTCTCGTTGTTTATATTTTTATAGATTTGCATGGATGCGGTGGCTCGGGTAAGCGTGGGGACTAGTGGACTTGCGTAGTTGCTTAGAAGATCTTGCTTTTGGATTTGATTAGGATTGGGTAGCATATTCCCAATCGCCATGCTCGGTCTTTATTTTGTGTTAAAAACAATGTGGTTGAAAATTTGTATTTTGTACGAAAGTCGTAAAACGGTCGATGTGGGCCCGGTATCGTAAAACTCTTTTTATTATTGGATCATGTTAGTTTTAACTAATATAAAATGTTGTGAAAAGCGTTTGGTCTAAAAGTGTCGGGAAGCAAGAGATCTTTTTACGAAAATTGGAAAAAGTGGACAGCGGGCTGCCTGGCCCTGTGCGCGTCGCGCACAGGTGTGGGTGCGCGCCGCGCACCTCATCTGGTCAGCACAGTTTTAAATTTTTTTTTATGCTGCGTTTTTGGTTGGTTAACGGGTTGGGTCGTTACAAGTGGTATCAGAGCATGGTCTAAGGGATTTAGGTGACTTGAGATAGGTGCCTAGACTTAGACTTTTGTGTGTGCTTATTTGTTGCGGGACTTGTAGGGTTACGGGTCGGAATAGGTTATAGTTAGTGCCTTGTTTGTAGGTGGACTAACATTTATATTAGTAATGCGGATATTATCAATATATTATTTGTGTTGTGATAATAATTTTCGCGTATGTGCATATCGCGTAGAATTTTGTTTGTGTTTGTTTATATCATCGAGCGAGGCGGTCGGTGTACTAACGAGTTGATATGGCGTGTGTGCTTAATAAGGACTTGCAAACCTTATTACGGGTGCAAATCGTGTCAAACAAGTGATGTACGACGGGTGTTGAGCAAGATGGGGCGGTGTTGTGCGTGTGGTTTTATACGTTCGTAGACTAATTGTTTTGCATTCTTTAGAATGGCGACGCGAAATGAGATCAAGACGAATGACGAGGAGTTTAATACTAGAGTTGCGGCCGCCGTTGCGGAGCAAATGAGTGCGTTGGAAGAAAGAGTGGATAGGAGGTATTCCAAATTTCGGGGTAGTAGTGAAATGGAGCGGTGTCTTAAGAGCTTCATGAGGACTAACCCTCCGATGTATGATGGGAAACCGGATCCTTTGGTAAGCACCACTTGGATCTCGGATGTCGAAGGGTGTTTTCGTACTATTGAATGCCCTCCTGAGAAGAGGACAAGACTCGCTACTAGTTTGTTGCGGGGTAGGGCAAAGGATTGGTTGGATGGTAAGATTGATCTTGTCGGTGGTGAACTGTTAATGGCGTTATCGTGGGATGAGTTTAAGAAGGAATTCTTCGAGGAGTTCCGGACTTCAGCTGATTTGTCGGAAATGCGTAATGAGTTGCGAAATTTGCAACAGGGTTCTAGGGATTTGAATACTCTAAAGACGACCTTTATGTCGAAGGCTCGTTTTTGCTCGGAGTATATTGGGAATGATCGGATGTTGATGGAAGATTTCTATCGGACTTTGAATGACGAGTTGCAGGACAAAATTAGCGTTGGCCAAGTGAACTCATTTGCGGAGTTATTTAACATGGCTAGGGGTTTCGAATCTTATTCGCAATCGAAGGTTAGGGAGCTTTCAAGTAAGAGAAGGGTTGAGTCGTATGGTGCTCCAAGTAAGAAAACTAAGGGTGCGAGTGCGAGTATGGGTAACGTGGAGAAAGGTTTGACGAGTTCTCATGCGCCTAGATGTTTCAATTGTGGTGTTAGGGGCCACAAGTTATGGGAATGCACAAAGCCGAGAAGTGATGACGGAATGTGCTACTATTGTCATAAAGAGGGACATCGAAAGCCGGATTGTCCTGAGTTGGCGGTGGCGAATGCTGCAAGGAGACGTTAAGGTACGTTTCGTTTTAATAGATACGTCCTTTGATTATTTATTTTGTGCCGATGAGTTTGAGTTGTTAAATGCCTTGTGTTGTGCATATTGTTGTTATGGGTGACGTTCCTAATGAAAGTACCATATGGTGACATTTGATTGCAGGGCGAAGGGCGTAACACTTGGTGCAACCAAGCATTCCTTAGTATTTGGGAAATGTTTCTACCAAACCATGGAAATGGGTTTTGGTGTTCGGTCGTTAAGCGTGTGTTCGCTTCTATGTTGAAGTTGATGAACCATGATGTTCGACGGGTGGGATGAAGCCCGAGAAATCGAGTGTAGATTTTGATGTATGTTGGTAAAGGAGTCTACGTGACGCGACATTAGGTGCCTCTTTTATAACTACTAGCGTGGTGTTCGACTCCGATTGTGTTGCGGTTACATTGTACTTAGGCTACTGAAGTGAAACCCTTAGGTACATGAGTGATCGGGTGAAATTTGACAAACAAAAGCAATTGGTTGATTACGAGAGTATAGTTTGTGTAATTTGTGGTACACTTTTCGTTCGAAGTGTTTAAGGATGGGTTAAGATCCTTGGTATGCTCAAGGTTGAAGCAAGATATGGTGATGGGTCGTGTGAACCCAATTATTGGTAAAGTCTACCTTTGGTAGCATAGTACGGTTGTACAAGATGCGGTTATGGAACGTAGTTCCAAGTGGGGGAGTTACACTCCTGCACGAGAAAGTTTTAGTGTGAGACTTCAGATAATGCTTTTGGTAGATCCGGAAGTTTGCGTTGGGACCTAGTTTTGGTCGATTTGTGGTAGAGTACAATTTCGATTAAATTGTACTTATGATTTTGGGAAATAAATTATCACCGAGGTGATAATGTGGTAATCTCGTTGAGAGATAATGGGCGTGTTTGGCGAGAAAGGTGAAATCCCTCGGCTAAAGGATGTGCGTGGTGGATTCTCTTGTAGAGAATTATTGTTTTGTGCCTATGTTCGATATAGGTGGTTTTCGCTCGATTGTGTGGATGGTTAGTGGTATCCGTTAGGGTTCACTATAGTGTAGCAGAGCGCGATATTGCACTACTCGTTGTTTGAGGCCAAAAGTTCGTATGAAATTGGTGAAGCATGACCTTCGGGGTCCGCTGACTTCATCATGGTATTGTTGATTGGTGGAGCATGACCTTCGGGGTCCGCTGACTTCATCATGGGTTTAGTATTATATCGGTATGGTATAACGTTATCGGAATGGGAGTACCATTCACGTGTTGTGTTGTGCGACGTGAATATCGGGTTGGTCGTATTCACAATAATTCGGGTAGTACGATTGTCCCTGCTGGTTGGACTCATAGTTTGAGGTAGTGAATGTCGGGTAGTTCGGATTCACTAAGGCTCGGGTTGTACGGCCATCCTAGGTTATACTATATGGCGGAGGTAGTAAATATCGGTTTGTGCATATTCACGATGACTCAGGTTGTGCGGTCATTTCGTTGTGGGATATATGGATTGGGTTGGTGAATTTCGGGTTGTGCGAATTCACTAAGGTTCGGGTTGTTTCGACCATCCTCCATATGTGTTTAGGCTCGGGTTGTTTCGGCCATGTTGTGTTGTGAAATATTGGTTGTTTATACACCAATGGTGGGGTCGTGAGGACCATGTCGTGTGATTAGTGATGCGATAGCCGTGTTTTGCTCACATGTTGTTACGGGTGTGACAATAGTCGATTTTGTACACCTTGGGATTTGCGTTGCCATAGTCGTTTGGGACGTTATCGGTTTTACCCATTGCTTGTGATGTTACGATAGTTGCGTATTGGTCATATTGCGCACTACAAGGGGTGTTTAGTGATTGGTGTTATCCGTAAGGATTCATTTGGTTCGGTCTTCATCATTTCGGGTTGTTGACCTTAGGTTGAGACTTTGTTGCTTTTAGCATTGTACTCGGTAAGGGTACGCTAAGGGATTGATATCTCGGTAAGAGATTGATTGAGTTTTTCCCGATGTAAGGGATTGAGCAAGTTTTAATGCTCGGATTTGCGGATTTGTTAAATCACGGATGACGATTTAGTGTTAAGGGCGGTCCATTGGGGAGGATTGCCTAGAGAAATTGGAAGGGAACATGATGTTTCCGCGAATGTTAAGCGATTGTAATAGTTTTCGAATGCCGTGTGCATTGCATGTCTCGAAATGCGTGCACGTGTGTAATTGGTAAGTGGTTTAATCTTTGAGTTTATGATAATTGTGGTAGAGGTCGGTTTGGAACGTATGTTTGAGGACTGTGGAATGTGGTCCGTTTGGTTAAGTGATGAGAATCACGAGGACATGATCGATTCTAAGTGGGGGAGAGTTGTAAGACCCCAATTTTTATGGCACACAGAGTTTTAAATGACGTACGTATAGTGGATGAAGCTTAGTGTAAAAGTTAAAAGGTCAGAATCTGCCCAGACATGGGTGCGCGCGCCGCGCACATGCTCAGCGATAGAATTGTGCCTTTTTCTATTTTAAGTTTAATGAAGGGTTTTTTGGTCTTTTCACTTGAGGCCAGATCTCAGGCCTTATCAGCTGGTTTGGATCCACTTTTAGATCATTTTCACATCCATTCATCACTCTCAACTATTCTAGAGAGAGAGGGAGAATTCTAAAGAGAGATTTGGGGTTTTGGAGAAGAAGAAGATTGGTTTGATCAAAAGCTCAAGTGTTAAAGTTGTTCACCTCATTCCTAGCTTCGTTTTGATTGTTGTGGTAAGTTCTAACTCCAAATTTCATTAATTGATTTTGATATTCAAGTTAGGGTTTTGAACTTAAATTGTTGATAAACCCATTTAAACTCTTGAAGTGAGTTCTTTGATGCTAGTAATCGGGTTTATGGTTGTTGTTGGTGGGTTTTGGGTTGGTGAACAAATTGGCCATGATTAGAACTTGTATTTGGGTTTAATCACTAGGTTTAGTGATTATGGAAGTATTGGAACCCTTTTGGTGTGTTTGAAAGACTAATTTTGGAATTGAGTCAAAATTAGGGTTTTTGGGTGATTTTGAGATTGATAAGTGTTAAACACTTAAGTTTGGGTTCATTTGGCTTATTAGGAGCATTTTCACTTGTGATTAGTGATTAGTGGTTAGTTTAGATGCGTTTGGTGTTTGTAAGTGCAATTGGTCGAATTTGCACTAAGTGTTGAATTGAGTTGGTTTGTAAATCCACTCTAAGTGTGTTATTGTAATTGTAATAATGGAATAGGTACTTTCCATTGACGAGTTGCGGATTACTTAGAAGCATTCATTAAGGCGACAAGGTGAGTGTTAATATCCTATGTACATGTGTATGTGTAGGATGGGTGCGGGTCAGGTGAAGTGGTTCTCGGTTATAGAGCTCACTTCACATATAGGTGGATTTTTATGGACTTGTAATAGGTCCAATTGGCACGATTGTGCGTTTTGGTTGACCACCGTTGGCGAGTTGCACACTTGTGTGTACGATATCACATGGATTGTGATTTGGAGTTATAACCCCGACGGCGTGGGTTATGGTGTGGGAAATGAATATCGGTTTGCTCGTATGCATAATATTTTGGGTAGTGAATCTCGGGTAGTGCGAATTCATGATGACTCGGGTTGTTCGGTCATCCTGTTGATGAGGTAGTGAATCTCGGGTTATGCGAATTCACTAAGGCTCGGGTAGTTCGGCCAACCTCGGTTGTTGAATTGGTGAAGAAGTGAATATCAGGTTGTGCGAATTCACTAAGGCTCGGGTTGTTCGGCCAATCTTCATTGTGGTATTTGGTTTTCGGTATTGGGTTAAGGGGTTAACCTTGGGCGTTTATATATAAATTGTTATATATATTGATGTATTGTTGTGATGTAGCTAACCCTCCAGGTGTAGCTATAAGGCGTTGTTCACATCGTCGTTGGTGAACTTATGTTTGTTGATGTATTTTAGCTTGTTGCTTAGTGATCGTACGGTATGTAGGTTAGCTTGCCTTTATGCTTTGATGCTCCGGTATGCGGTATTTGATTATTTGTGTGGCGTGTCCATTTTATGCATATATATGTATGTAGTATATTTTCACTCACTAAGCGTTAGCTTACCCTCTCGTTGTTTATATTTTTATAGATTTGCATGGATGCGGTGGCTTGAGTAAGCGTGAGGACTAGTGGACTTGCGTAGTTGCTTAGAAGATCTTGCTTTTGGATTTGATTAGGATTGGGTAGTATATTCCCAATCGCCATGCTCGATCTTTATTTTTTGTTAAAAATAATGTGGTTAAAAATTTGTATTTTGTACGAAAGTCGTAAGACGGCCGACGTGGGCCCGGTCTCGTAAAACTCATTTTATTATTGGAATGTGTTAGTTTTAACTAATATAAAATGTTGTGAAAAGCGTTTGGTCTAAAAGTGTCGGGAAGCAAGAGATCTTTTTACGAAAATTGGAAAAAGTAGACAGCGGGCTGCCAGGCTCTGTGCGCGCCGCGCACAGTGTGGGTACGCGCCGCGCACCTCATCTGGTCAGCTCAGTTTTAAATTTTTTTTATGCTGCATTTTTGGTTGGTTAACGGGTTAGGTCGTTACACCTGGTTGACCAATAAAGATAGGGGTACCCAGTCCCCTAGCTTTGGAATACCCACCATAACCCAAATTTGGAATTGACGGTTAAATTTGGAATTGAAAGATCATTGGTGTTTTAGGGGTATGGAGGTGGAAGAGGGATAGCATCACAGGTTGATTAGAGTTGCATATTTTTTGAAGACGTACACTTTATACACGATAGCCTCCTTGGCGAATGGTAATTTTATGATATACCTTATTCATTTTGGGTATATTCTATGATTTTCATGGTGATTAGAACTTATGGTATATATTTATTGACACCTTGAGTTTATTTTGGTGAGTTGATGGCTCTCTCGCAAACCCTACATAATTGGTCAAAGTCATGGAGGTCAAAGTTTGAGTTTGTGAAAAATTTTTACTTGATAATTGATGTTTGATGACCTTTTTGGAGATGGAGTTGACTTTGACCGGGGAATGGTTGCTTTGGGTAGACTTAGGTTTGAATTGGTGTCGATTTGTGATGGTATTTGATTGGAGGCTTGAACCTTGTGCTTGTTATGTTGAAGACTACACGATTTAGAATTATTGCTTTTGAAGAATGATATCGGTATGTCTTTATTTTCTAACTTTTGAAGACTTGTTCAAGTTTGTTTATTTCTATATAAGTTGATATTATTTGAAGACAGACTTTCTTGAGGACAAGCAAGGTTCAAGTGTGGGTGATTTGGTATCGCTCAAATTATACATATATTACATCGCGATATCGGTTCTTTATTGTCGTTTATTTGCGGGAATTTGAAGACTTTTGTGATTATTTGAGATAAAATGATAAATTTAGTTCCAGAGGTCTTTGGTTTAATGTTTTGGTTGTTTCCTGCTGAGTATTGGTTGTATTTGAGCTTAAAGTATGTTTGGACGCGAGAAATTGAAGATTTACTGAGTTTGGAGTTGATCACGGCCGCAACTGGTGGAATCCCGACTGTAATACATTGACAGAACTTGAAGGAATCGAAAATAGCCGGATCATGGTTGCGACTACCCTTATCGCGATCGCGATGTCTTTCTGTGATCCCGGTCGCGATTGGCCTATCCCGGTCGCGACGCGGGCCCGATCTCGTGACTTTTTGAGCGGCTATAAATAGTCGAGGTTTTTACCCTAATGGGTGTGTGCAGTTTTCCAGCTACGAAAAGAAGAGTTTTTTTGAAGACCTCAACCCTACCATTGAAGACTAGTTCATCGTTTACTTCTATTCCATCATTTATAACGTTTAGTACTTGTTTTAATCATTAGTTTATCATTGTAATCATGAATACTCAATGTTTTTATTGTTTCTTTGTTTCTTGCTACTTTAATATGCTAGGCTAAATAAGTTTAGTGTTTGCTTGAATGTGAAACTATGGATATTGGACTGTTTTATCATTTGAATTTAATGAATTGTGATTGATATTAATTGTGTTTGATTAAAGATCCACTCTTATGAATGTTCTATGTTCTTAATTCAATTACATTGGCTGTTAATCATTTAATGTGAGTTAAATTTGAGATGCAATTTATGCTTCAACACTTAGGTGATCTAGATAATTAGATAAGTGATTTCAAGTGATTGTGTCATTTAGTTTAATTGGTAATTGAAAGGATTGTGAACAGCATAATAGTGTAACTATTGTAAGTAATTGTTATAGTTAGGATTTTACGTGAGTTTAGTCCAAATCAAGTCTCATTAGTTTCTATCAAATATAGTTTAATCTCTTGAAGTGTGTTTATGTGAGTTTACTAACTTTGATTGATTAGAACTTTATGAAAAGTCATACAACTATATTAAAGACATAATAATCGGTAATAATCGTAAGAACAATCCATATCAGTTGTGAATCATTCAAGTGGACACTATTTTATCTTAATTGTTAATTCATTTTATTCACTTCACATTGATTGCATGAATTAAAATACAAACCAAATCTCTTTATTAAACTCCTAGGATAATTACTAGTTTTAAGATCTTGATTAAACTGCTCTCTGTGGAACGAACTGGTAAAATTACTTATAGGTTACTGCATGATCAGGTTATAGTTGCCTGTAATTGTGTGATAATTGTTAAGTTTTTAGCTAGTTATTTTAAGGTACGATTTCACATATTAAGAACACACATGAAAACTATAGGCCATAATGCTTCAATAAATCAACTAGTTCAAAAGTCAAAGAGTTAAAGCTAGTCAAACCCTAATTTCCAAGTTCATAGTGAAAAATCACCAACTGTTACGAATAAATGACAATAGCATGATGGTAGACTAGTAATTAACCCTAGACAACACCCAGTTGCTTCTCAATCGACCGATTACAAAAAGGCCCAAATTGAAGAACCCTAGATTTTCAAAGTTGTATTTTATGCAATTAATTGCTAGAATCATGTAAATCAACAACAATGTAGTCTAGATTCAACAACAATTTCATCACTATCAACCTAACACAAACATAATCAACATAATAAGCAAATAGAGAAACTAAAGCATAAACATCACATATAATCAAACAATTAAACAAGAATGTAGTGAGAATCATACCCTAAATATGTTCATTGTTGACGATTTTGCAAGATTTTAGGTGATTAGCAAGTAATTAGTAGGTTAAAAGTAGGGTTTTTGGGTGTATGTTTCGCACTTGAGAGAAAATGAAAGAGTTGGGGTGTGAAAAAGTGATTTAAAATTCGGCCATAAAACCCATTATATCAGAAGATGGTTCTTGGAGACGGAACGTCGTTCCAGACACGAGAACGTCGTTCCTAGAATTGAAACGTCGTTCCTGAATATTATCAGGATTTGAGAACGGGGTTCCTGAAAACATAACGTCATTCTAACTAAAACAGGAACGGCGTTCTTAATTAGGAACGTCATTCCTGAAAGTGCCTAGAAGGTGCTTCTGTTTAGGTTTGAGAAAGAGAACATCGTTCCTATTGTAGGAACGTCGTTCCTTAGCCAGAAATTCAAGTTTTCACACAAAGCACAATCTAACCCATTCAATAACTATTTTTTTAATCTTTTTCTAGTTTACCCAAATGTATGCAATGCAACCTACATACTAATGCAACAAATGAAAATCCAATATCATTCAAGTCTATATGGAATGCAACTAAATGAGCTATATACATAATTGTAGAAAGTGTTTAACGAGTCTATTACCCGACTCAATTCCACTTAAGTTTCAACTAACGCTGGTGTGGTAAACCTCCCCTTCCTTTGAGCTAAAGGAACCATCACCATGACTACTATCGCCTAGAATTAACAACAACCAACTGTTTGTTACTTTAGATTCATTAATTAACTCCTTAAGTTTGACTTTTTCATGTTTTGACAAGTTTGATACTAAGCGTTTTCTCAAGTGTTCATCCTTTTTGGATGAAGCACGATGAACCCGCCCATAAAATTTCCTCATAGACTTGTCAATAACAACAAATTGATCTTTAGGATTACTTGGAGCTCCTTTGGTCAATCCTCCATCACAATTACTTGGTGAACCAACTTGAGTCATGCTTGTAGTGCTTAGCACACTGGCTACAATTTGTGGTGTGGTTAGGGGCATTCGTGATAATTTAACATGTTTGCTACGAATGCTCATGCATTTGCCTTTGTCTCTAAGAGTCAACTTCCCGGTTTTAAAGTCAAAGAAAGAACCCGCGGTTGCCAAAAATGGTCTTCCTAATAAGAGTGGCACAACCGGGTCTTTTTTTATATCAACAATTACAAAGTCGGCCGGAAATTCCATCTTCCTAACTTTCACAATTATGTCTTCGGCGATCCCCACACTAGGGTTAATGGATTGGTCAATTAACTTTATGCTCATTTTTGTGGGTGAAAGGTCACCTAGGCCTAACCTTTGATAAATAGAGAAGGGCATAAAGTTGATTCTAGCCCCAAGTCGGCTAAAGATGTAAACATCTTCGACGCGTTCACATGGCATAGGATGAGAAAAGGTCTGGGATCACTCATTTTTTGTGGTAACTTACAGTTATTTAAAATCCCATCACACTCCCTTTTCAAAAAAGCGATGGATGCTTGCTCAACCTCTCTTTTCTTGGCCATGAGTGACTTTAAAAATTTCCCATAGTTTGGCATATTTTCCAGCACCTCCGCCAAGGGGAGTTTAACATAAATATTTTCACTTTCGGTTAGGGTTGACTTACAATCCACATCTTTTAGATGTGTAGGAGGCGATGGTTGAGGGTATGGGATCGATGTCTCATATTTTCTCCTTTGATGAAGTAGCAAGAACCTCGACCTCGTTCTTTTTCTCCTTTGCATTCAAGACATTTTCGATCTTTGACCCTTTTTCTACTTTTCCCAATTTGATTTTCTCAAAATCACCCTCTAATTCCTTGCATGTCGACTCAGTAGCCTCCATGGACATTACATTTTTTACTTGATAGGGGATAAACTTTGCCACTTCTGAATCATCCGAAAACTTAAATACCCCAAAATCCATCGTGTCGATTTACAATGCTCCCTCCAAATCAAACTCATCATCTTCAAAGTCAAACGTAAAAACATGAGGATGTTCGGGTTGGTCCTCCTCTTTAATTGAAGCAATCGAGTTCACTTGAGCATAGTTGTGATTAGGTGTAGCATTTGATGAACTTGCTTGGTTGTTGTTTTAATTGGTAGTGTTGGTCTCGATAGGAATAACTCTTGTGTTGTTGTGGTTTTAGTTTTGTTGGTGTTGTTGGTTGCTCCAGTTAATATTATAGTTATTGTTTAGGTTAACTTGGGTGTTTGAAGGTAAAGTTTCTTGAGGTCTTTCGGCAACTTGGTTTGAAAGTCTTCCAACGGTGCTCTCTAAGTTTTGAAATGAGGCTTGTTGGTGTCTTATTTGTTGCTTTAAGAACTCGTTCTCCTTTGTTAGAAATGCTTCGGTTGACTCCACCTTCTTGATATAATTTTGCATAATCTCTTCTAAACTCTTTGAAGGTTGGGATTGTTGAGTGTATTGTTGAGGTTGTTGATTGTAACCTTGGTTATTTTGTGGATGACTATAACCTTGGTTTTGATAACTTTGAGTTCCTTGGTTGGTGTAAGTTTGGTTGTTATAGGATTGTTGGTTTTGTGATTGGTAATTGTTGTTTCGGTTTTGGTAATAGTTTGGGTTGTAACTTTGGTTGCGGTTTTGATTGGTAAATATGGGTGGTGGATTGGTTTGTTTGTTGAATGAGACTTGCTTTTGATTGGGATTGTAGTAGCCTTGGTTCGATTGATAGGAATTATTTCCTTGGTTCGATGTTCCACCCCGTTGATAGTTTTGATTACTCACGTAATTAACATGAGCATCTGAATTCATGGGAATGTCGTCTAGATCAATATGGTTGCATTGGTTGATTTGGGGACAATTCTTTATGAGATGTGAGCCCTCGCATCGTTGACAACCTATTTGTATAGCGACTATCGATTGTTGTAGCCTTTTCAACTCCTTCCCATTCATTTGAAATAGATTGTTTAAACTTGCAAGAGTGATTTGACCGTTTTCACTTTCTACTTGAGACACACTTTTCCTTGGCAAATCTCGAGGTGAAGGTGCCCATTCGTAAGTATTAATCGAGATGTCTTCTAACAATACTTCTGCCGCATTCGGTGATTTATACATAAACACTCCTCCTACGGAGGAATAAAGATGTTGTCTAGTCAAAAGATTAGTATCCCAGTAGAATGTGTTGATATACTCTTTCTTAGTCAAAACATGTGGTGGGCAAGCTCTTAACATCTTCTTAAAACGTATCCATGCATCATACAAAGAATCATCACTCCGTTGAGCTAATGCATTAATTTCCATCCTAAGTCATTCCACCTTTGATGGTGGAAAGAAGTGATTGATAAAAACATCACTTAAATCTTGAAAAGTCCTAATCGAATCGGGAGGCAAATTCCTTAACCAAGCTTTCGCACCACTTTGAAGAGTAAAAGGGAATGCCCTTAACTTAAAAGCATCATCGGTAACATCTTTGTTCTTATAAATATCATAAATATCGTTGAATTGTTGGATGTGTTCGAAAGAATTCTCTTCTATTAACCCATGAAATAGCATATCTTTGAACATTGTGAAGAAATTACCCTCGATCTTCCAATTATCTGCCCCGATGGGTGGTTTAGTAATAGCCGGAGGCACCACCGTAGGTGCAACCACTCTAGCGTTCCACATCGGTGTGTCATTTGGTTCATCTTGTTGTTCTTAATTAACCGGCTGTAGGTTGTTGGGAATACCATGACCGAATGGATTCTCCTCACTGTGAATTGGTTGACCGTTACCATCCATCTTTTCTAAGCAAAATGGCAAAACCTCAACAACAAAAATCTTGATACCCTTTGTTCTCTACGCTTGTAAACTCCGTGAACATGTTTCTCCGGATCGGAAAATGGATGTGCAAACTCATGATCCTTTTGGGATCTCCTTTTCATACACCAAATACCTAATCTTCAATCACAACACAAACACAAACGGTTTTCCAAACAAAAATAAAATAAAAACAAGAAAAGTAAATTTTACAAGGATAAATCCTTACAAAAGGATCGAACGATTAAAAGCTTAAAATAAAAAGACAACTAGCTAACCGCTCCCCGGCAGCGGCGCTAAGAAGTTTGATGCTCATTTCACAAACATATATTTATCTTCAAATTTTATACTTAAACGTGGACTTAATTATGTGAAAAGCATACGAGAAACTATGACTCGGTAGTTGCAATTAGTAAGTTTTCCATTTAAGGTTCGACCCAAGAGAGCGGCAGTTGCTAGTTGAATCGATGCAAACTCATAATCATCCTAAGTTGTGTTTGATTGGGGGGATTTTGAAGTTGAGATATTAAGAAAACTAGTTCAATTTAAACTAAGGACTAAAAATGATTAAGTAATTATTAATATTAAAGACATGCACACTTGCCTAATCCACTTGAAGCATTTGGGTTGTTCTTTGTTCACTTAAGGTCTAATTGTGTTCAAACTTAGGACTAGTATCCCTACTAGTTGTTACTGTGATCAAATCAATACTAGCAAACTCCCATAAGCTTATACCAATTGATCTTAGTTGAATTATGCAATTATCACAAGTACCTAGCCTAGGTTAAAGTCCCCTAAAACCTTTTTGGTAATCGAAATCCCTTAAGAAACCCAAACCTCATTATGTTAACTAAGGACCAATTGAATACCAACCCAAATCAAGATTCCAATCCCTTGAAAGCCTTAATTTGATTGTCTAGATCACTTAAGTGTTGAAGTACAAAATGCTTCACTAATCAAATCCCTTTAAAAGCTACACATCTCATATACTCAGAGTAAAATCCAAAATAAGCATAACAAAGGATCTTTTGGCTAGTTCTAATGACAAATCACAATCATCAAGCTAATAGATTCATCTAAACACAATCAATTACATCAATATGAACAACCCATAGCTATCAAGCTTCAAAAACAAGTGTACATAATAAAATCTAGCCAATCATGGCTAGAACAAGATCAATACAAGAAAATAAAGTAAATCTAAACATCATTAAGCAATAAACAAGAGTAGATTGTACCAAACTTAAGAAATTACCAAAGTGACAAATGAAGAAGATGAAGATGATGAAGAACAAGACATAGATCTTGATTTAATCTTCAAATCCTTGATGTAGAATGGAATGGATGATGAAAACTGGATGAAAACCTTAAGAAAATAGCTAAGAAACCATAATTTTGATCAGCCACCACGAAAACTATTCTATTGAGTGACTGATAATTGAAAACCCCTTTCTCATTCTATTTATACTCTTCAAAAACTGCCCAGAATTCGCAGTGGAATGTCGTTCCTCTTTAAGAAATGTTGTTCCTTTACTCTTGATGTAGAACACCATTCTGTATATGAGAACGTCATTCTTGGATTCATGTGGAACATCATTCTTAATTAGGAATGTCATTCTTGAATCGTGCTAGAGATGCCATCTTGTTCTGTCTTCTTTTCCTTGGTAAATTCCCAGGTAGAACATCGTTCTTGGCTTTAGAACGTCGTTCTTGATGATGGAACGACGTTCCCTGATTATGGAACATCGTTCTTGGCTTCCAGGATTAGCACTTTGCAGATTTCTTGAAACACTTGCACATTTTGGTCGATTTTACACCAAATTTACAATTAGAACTGCAATAGTACTCAGAAAGCGATAAAACCCAAGATCATAGCTTTTCGAGCACTTTGGAAATGAAAACCGAGTAAAACGAGGTAGATATTGCGTGAGAAACATAGCGTGGATGAGTAATATCAATTACCCCTTTTGTCTTGGAAGCATTCTTTGAAGTTGACCTTGGTTTGAAAGAGGAAAATCACTTTGTACTAGAGGTGTGTCATTGATTTCCCTTTAAGGCAAATGCAGAATTTTGATCCCATGACAACCATAAGCTTACAAACTTCAAATCACAAGTCTTCAACCCTTTTATCAACATTAGTTTTGCAAATATGTGCTCTCATTGACTACTTGCAAGATTCCTATTAGAATAACTTGTTTTTATATGAAGACTTTTGGGAGTTTACACTAAACACATGATTAGTGCTTAATGGTTAATCAAATGGAGAGCATCTCTTTAATTGGGACTTAATGACCATCTTTAAGTTTTATTACTTTTAATTTAGATTTATAAAGACACATTTGAAAAAGAACTTTTAGCCATACTTGAATATTTAATATTAATCATAAGCTAAAAGTGTCATTAAGGTGTCATTAAGTGTGATTAATCAAAATTAGTGTTTTAGTGACCAAAACTCATTTGAATATTGTGATGACACGAAAAATTTCAACTTATTTAAACCAATTCTCTATACGATTTATTATTTTGACACGTTAAACAAATTCTGTTAGATTGAGTCTCAAAATTTTATAAGATGTACAAGTAAAAAAAATGACTTCCCTACAGTAAAAACGACTTTGCTACAGTGAAACAACTTTGCTACAGTGAAACACTATTTGCTACATAAAACACTATGTGCTACAGTGAAACCGACTTTGCTACAGTGCTACAGTGAAACGACTTTGCTACAGTGAAACACTATTTGCTACAGTAAACACTATTTGCTATATTAAACACTATTTGCTACAGTAAAAACTATTTGATGTCGATGAACTAGCAAACAAAAGCGGATTAGGCGGCCATGCGAGCGCATGGCAAAAACACTGAAAACCCATGCGATCGCATGAGCTACAGTAAATGGAAAAGTAATATAAATATGCCAGTTTGCTCGACGAGTTTTACAAAAAAATTTCTTCTCTGTAATCAATATTTATATTTAAATTATAATTATAATTTTAAATTTAAGTTTAATAATAATAAGGTACATATGAGGGTGTTTTTAATTCGAGTTTCAAACCGCTTTAAGCTAAGGAAATATTGGGTATTGTTCGGGGTATTGTTCTTGAATCCAAGGCCAACCATACAGTCGTCTACCATCATTACGTCTACGCAATTTGCCTACAATATTGAGTCTCAATATTGAACTGTGAGTTTATAGTCTCCCTTTTTAAATACTTTAAATATTTTTGAGCTGAGAATACATGCAATTTATTTTAAACGCAATAAGACACAAGTACATACTAAATTCTACACTGAGTTAAACCGAAAATCCCTTAGCTTTGGTAACTAGTAGCTGCCAGTACATAGGATATGGACTGGTGGGCGCGAATAATTGTATATGGATCCATAGGGCTTGACATCCCCATCCGAGCTAGAGCGCTATCCTTTTAACGGACGTATGTTATTTGAGTTTATGACACGTTGGTTTGCGTGTATTAAAACGAATGGGGTAATTATCATTATATCGTTAAAGTTTAGTTACCAGGGTGCTCTGTTACGTAGAATCTATTGATAAACTTTTGATGAAATCTTGTGGTCTATCTTCATATATATTTATGACTCGAGCAATTAAACCTATAACTCACCAACATTCGTGTTGACTTTTTAGCATGTTTTATTCTCAGGTCCTTAGACTGCTTCCGCTGTGATATGCTTGTTGCCTGCATGGAGTCTCTCATGCTTTGTATAAAGTTTATTGCATTCGAAACAAAACTACGTTGTGTAATAAATAATTGGACTGTGATGTCATCCTGTAAAATAAAGACTTATGTATTTTGGGGATTTGCTTATACCTAAGCACTCGCCCACATGCTTATAACTTTCTTTGTTTAGAAAGTCACTTATTTTAATGAATGCAATATTTTATCAAAACGTATCATATAGAGGTCAAAACCTCACTGTGAAATCAATGATTAACGTGCCGCGTCAATAGCGATTTTGACGGGTCGTTACAGCTGGTATCCGAGCTTGAGGTTATAGGGAAATAGAATTTGCATTAATGTGTTTAAATGGTAATTGTTAGTATGCATTAGTGAGTCTGGACTATGACCATATCTGTTTTTACCGATTTTTGCTTATCATTTTGTCAAAAACATTATATGTGATATATTTATATACTAACGTAATTGTTGTTTCAATTATGTAATAGATGACTTCTTCTAATCCTATCATTTTGTACAACTCGGAATCAGACACTGAATCTATTCTATCCACAACTGAAAAGAGCGTTCCAATACATATTAAAGAAGAAATTGTGTTAGCTGGGGAATCTCAACTTCAGGTTAACCCAGAGGAGGTCCCAGCTCCACCCAGCTTTAGTTTTCCAGAGCCACAATATCGTTGGCATGGACCCATGATCCCTGGAGAAAATGAGGATCGTCCATTTCTAAACGAACATGGACATTGGGCCAGATACACTGCCGACGGGCGGGTTGTGCCGATTACGCCTGGCAGATTTCGGTTCATGACCACCGGTACATATTCTCGTACACATGATTCAGATAGTTCATCATCATATTATCCTACACATGACTCAGACAGTTCGTCATCAGACGAGATCAGTGAGGAAGAGGATTTCGCTAATGAAATAAAAGAAGTCACTAAGGAGAAATTCCAACTTGCTATAGATAATAAAAATAACCACAATAATAAAAAGTCCTTAATTATTAAAAAGGAAAAGGACCATTCGATTCGTAACCACCCTTATTGTATTAAACCCACTGAGGCAACGGGTACCTCAAAACCCCAACCAAAAATTAAATACACTGCTAGAATGTCTGTCGGACCATGCACACACAAACAATTGGCAGAGAGAACCAAATGGGAAGAAGTTTCTGATAGTTCTGAATAAACGACCTCGCAACCATAAATCTTCCATGCGCTATTCTATTGCTTATGTGTGCTACTCTATCTTGTTATGTAGAATAAGCATATGTAAAATATCGGTATTGTATGGTATTGTATTATTTTGATTTATTAATAATAAAAGCATGGAATGATTATTTGTATTATTACTACTTCTTATTATTATTATTACATAATAATGTAGTAACTCGCTATAATTTTTCATAGTAGAATATTATTAGGATTTTAGTAGTTAATTCCTTGTACTAGCTATTATGTATGAACTTAACAGGTAGGTAATACCCTAGAAATAATTATAAAATGTTAATAAGAAGAAAAGGCTTTTATAATAATTGGTTCATATTATTAATATGCTACGATTAACTATTGACAACTCATTTTACCTATAATATTCTATATGATTAAATTATCTCTGTTGTGTTTATTGAAGAAACATGTCTCAAATGTCGGATGCTGAGTTTGAGGAACTAGTCGAGAAACGTGTGAATGAAAGAATTGATGCACCCGAGGCAACAAAAGCAGCAGCTGAAGCAGCAGCCAAAGCAGTAGCCGTAAACACAAATTCATGAAACGGATGCTCATACAAAACTTTTCAAGGATGCAAACCACAGACGTTTAGTGGGACCGAGGGACCAGTCGGTCTAACCTGATGGTTTGAAAAGATGGAGTCTGTTTTCAAAATCAGTAATTGTGCGGACGGAGACAAGTCAAAGTATGCTTCGTGCACGTTGCAAGACGGTGCACTTACTTGGTGGAACAATTATGCTAAAGCAGAAGTAGTAGATACGGCATATGATATCTCTTGGGAAGAACTAAAAAAGATGCTAATCGAGGAGTACTGTCCTCGAAATGAGATCAGAAAAATGGAATCTGAGTTACGTAATCTGAAGGTTTTCGGCACGAATCTCAATAACTATGAAAAGCGTTTCATGGAACTAGCCTTGTTGTGTCCTGAGTTGGTGCCAAACGAGAAACGAAAGATAGAAATGTATATTGACGGTTTATCGATCAATATCAAAGGAAATATTACATCGTCCAAACCGAATACGATGCAGGAAACCATGACAATGGCACAACAACTCATGGACCAGATCACAGAGAGTTCGTTTAAGGCACCAATTACCGAAGTCAAGACAACTGGAGGAAAGAGGAAATGGGAAGACTATAAGGGCAAAAGTACTCACCTGAAGAAGCAAGAAACTTTTAAAGGTAAACAAGATGGGGCAACTGCTAGTCCAAACTATAAGGGACCCCATCCATTCTGCAAAAGATGTTACACACATCATGCAGGTTATTGCCAAGTGGTCTGTGATAAGTGCAACAAGAAAGGACATGTGGCAAAAGATTGTTATGCCACCGTTTCTGAAGTAAAGACAAAACCGACCGATGTCAAGAAATGTTTTGGATGCGGGAAGTCTGGTCACTTTATAAATCAATGCCCTGATAAGGAGAAGAACAAAGAACCCGCACGTGGGAGGGAATTTAATGTTAGTACCAAAGAAGCACGTGAGGATCCTAATCTTGTCACGGGTACGTTTACCGTTAATAATCAACTAGCTTCTATTATGTTTGATACGGGTGCTGATAGAAGTTATATGTGTAAAGACTTTAGTTCTAAACTAAAATGTGCATCATTGCCTCTAGACGATAAATATACTATTGAATTAGCTAATGGTAAACTGATAAAAGCCGATAAAATTTGCCATGGTTGCGAAATAAATCTCGCTGGTGAAACCTTCAAAATTGATTTGATACCCGTAGAATTAGGAAGTTTTGATGTAATCATTGGCGTGGACTGGATGTCCAAAACAAGAGCGGAAGTTGTTTGCGCTGAGAAAGCGATCCGCATCCCTCGAAAGGATGAAACATCATTAATGATTTATGGGGAGAAGAGCAACTCGAAGCTGAACCTTATCAGCTGTATGAAGGCTCAGAAACTTATAAGAAAAGGTTGTTATGCTATTCTGGCACACGTAAAGAAGATCGATACTGAAGAAAGAAGCATTGATGACATGTCGGTTATAAGAGAATATCCCGGAGTATTTCCAGAAGAATTACCGGGGCTACCTCCACACAGATGTGTAGAATTCCAGATTGATCTCATACCAGGAGCTGCACCTGTAGCCCGATCTCCATATAGACTTGCACCTTCAGAAATGCAAGAATTACAAAACCAGTTGCAAGAATTATCGAACCGTGGATTTATTCGTCCCAGTTTTTCACCATGGGGTGCTCCTATTTTGTTCGTCAAGAAGAAGGATGGATCTATGAGAATGTGCATAGATTACCGAGAATTAAACAAATTAATGATCAAGAATCGGTACCCATTACCGAGGATTGATGATTTGTTTGATCAATTGCAAGGATCAAGTGTTTATTCTAAGATTGATCTACGCTCCGGATATCATCAGCTGAGAGTGAAGGAAGAAGATGTTCCTAAAACCGCGTTCAGAACCCGTTACGGTCATTATGAATTTTTAGTCATGCCTTTTGGATTGACTAATGCTCCAGCAGTATTCATGGATCTAATGAATCGCATCTGTAGACCGTATTTAGACAAATTTATCATT
Source organism: Rutidosis leptorrhynchoides (assembly GCF_046630445.1). NCBI lineage: Eukaryota > Viridiplantae > Streptophyta > Magnoliopsida > Asterales > Asteraceae > Rutidosis > Rutidosis leptorrhynchoides. The sequence goes on along the minus strand of NC_092334.1, from coordinate 137,880,100 downwards.
GTTTTTATCGATGACATATTGATTTACTTGAAGAACAAGGAAGAACATGAGCAACACTTAAGACTGGTACTAGAGATACTCAAGAAAGAAGAATTGTACGCAAAATTTTCGAAGTGTGATTTTTGGTTACAAGAAGTACAATTTTTGGGCCATGTTGTCAGTAAACATGGAATTAAAGTTAACCCTGCCAAGATCGAAGCCATTAGTAAATGGAAAACACCGAAAACTCCAACACAAATTCGCCAATTCTTAGGTCTTGCTGGTTACTACTGAAGATTCATTCAAGATTTCTCTAGAATCGCCAAACCCTTAACTGCATTGACTCAAAAGGGAAAGAAGTATGATTGGTCCACGGAACAGGAATCCTCATTCCAGTTATTAAAGAAGAAGTTAACGTCTGCACCCATTTTGTCATTACCAGAAAGAAATGATGATTTCGTGATCTATTGTGACGCTTCGCGCCAAGGTTTAGGATGTGTATTAATGCAACGCATAAAAGTTATCGCATATGCCTCACGACAACTAAAAATTCATGAAAAGAACTATATGACGCACAATTTGGAACTTGGAGCAGTAGGTTTTGCACTCAAAATATGGAGACACTATCTATATGGCACCAAGTGTACAGTGTACACCTACCATAAGAGTCTTCAGCATATTTTTGATCAAAAACAACTCAATATGAGACAACGTCGCTGGGTAGAGTTGTTAAACGATTACGATTGTGAAATCCGTTACCACCCCGGAAAGGCTAATGTTGTAGCTGATGCTCTAAGTCGGAAAGAAAGAGTAAAACCTCTTAGGGTCCGAGCTTTGAACATTGCAATCCGTACCGATCTCACAAAGCAAATTCAAGCAGCACAGTTAGAGGCGTTAAAAGAAGAAAATGGAAAAGGCGAAATGAGCAGAGGGTTAGAAAAACAGCTTGAAGTAAAAGCCGATGGAACCCTGTATTTTGCTGGTAGGATATGGGTACCAAAACATGATAACCTAAGGCAACTAGTATTGGATGAAGCACACAAAACGAGGTACTCAATTCATCCAGGAAATGGGAAAATGTACCACGATCTCAAGAAGTTCTATTGGTGGCCTAATATGAAGACAGAAATTGCTACTTATGTAACCAAATGTTTGACATGTGCGAATTTCAAAGCTGAGCACCAAAAGCCATTAGGATTACTGCAACAACCAGAAATTTCACAGTGGAAATGGGAAAGAATAACCATGAATTTCATTACGAAATTGCCAAAGACTGCAAGTAGTCATGATACTATTTGGGTGATAGTTGATCGTCTAACTAAATCAGCTCACTTTCTACCAATAAAAGAGACAGACAGTATGGAGAAATTAGCACACCTATATTTGAAGGAAGTAGTTTCCAGGCATGGTGTACCTATCTCCATCATATCTGATCGCGACACCCGATTCACATCACGTTTCTGGCAGTCATTACAAAAAGCATTGGGAACTCGATTAGATATGAGCACCGCTTATCACCCACAGACATATAGTCAAAGTGAAAGAACAATACAAACATTAGAAGACATGTTACGTGCATGTGTGATTGACTTTGGAACTGGTTGGGATCGACACTTACCGTTGGCAGAATTTTCATAGAATAACAGCTATCATACGAGCAACAACGCAGTGCCATTTGAAGCACTTTATGGTAGAAAGTGCAGATCTCCTATCTGTTGGAGTGAAGTAGGAGAAAGACAACTTACTGGACCAGAAATTATTCATGAAACCACCGAAAAGATCATTCAAATACAACAGCGATTGAAAACGGCCATGAGTTGCCAAAAGAGTTATGCTGATGTAAGAAGAAAACCGCTAGAACTTCAAGTGGGCAACAAAGTCATGTTGAAAGTGTCACCCTGGAAAGGCTTTGTACGATTCGGTAAACGAGGAAATTTAAGTCCTAGGTACGTAGGACCCTTTGAAATCACAGAAAGAATTGGAGCAGTTGCTTATCGATTAAAGCTACCGCAAGAACTTAGTAGTGTTCACGACACATTTCACGTGTCAAATTTGAAGAAATGTTTAGCTGAAGAGGATGTCATAATTCCTCTTGACGAAATACGAATCAATGATAAACTCCATTTTATTGAAGAACCTGTTGAAATCATGGACCGTGAGGTCAAACAATTAAAACAAAGAAAAATACCGATAGTTAGATTTTGTTGGAACGCAAGACGAGGACCCGAGTTTACTTGGGAACGTGAAGATCAAATGAAGCAAAAGTATCCACATTTGTTCATTGATATCGCTCATGAAACAGGTACTACTCAAAATTTTGGGACGAAATTTTCTTTGACGGGGAGGTACTGTGATGACCCAAAAAATTTCGACTTATTTAAATCAATTCTCTATACGATTTATTATTTGGACACGTTAAACAAAGTCTGTTAGATTGAGTCTCAAAATTTTAGAACTGTTTCATATATTCAATTACCTTTGACTACTCTCGACGATTAATGAACAATTATATGTATGTATATGTATGTATGTATATATATATATATATATATATATATATATATATATATATATTATAAGATGTACAAGTAAAAAAAATGACTTTCCTACAGTAAAAATGACTTTGCTACAGTAAAACACTATTTGCTACAGTGAAACCGACTTTACTACAATAAAACACTATTTGCTACAGTGAAACTGACTTTGCTACAGTGAAACGACTTTGCTACAGTGAAACACTATTTTCTACATAAAACACTATTTGCTACATAAAACACTATTTGCTACATTGAAACCGACTTTGCTACAGTGCTACAGTGAAACGACTTTGCTACAGTGAAACACTAGTTGCTACAGTAAACACTATTTGCTACAGTGCACACTATTTGCTGCAGTAAACACTATTGCTACAGTAAAATACTATTTGATGTCGGCGAACTAGCAAACAGAAGCGGATTAGGCGGCTATGCGAGCGCATGGCAAAAACACTGAAAACCCATGCGATCGCATGAGCTACAGTTAATGGAAAAGTAATATAAATATGCCAGTTTGCTCGACGAGTTTTACATTAAAATTTCTTCTCTTTAATCAATATTTATATTTAAATTATAATTATAATTTTAAATTTAAGTTTAATAATAATAAGGTACATACGAGGGTGTTTTTAATTCGAGTTTCAAACCGCTTTAAGCTAAGGAAATATTGGGTATTGTTCGGGGTATTGTTCTTGAATCCAAGGCCAACCATACAGTCCTCTACCATCATTACGTCTACGCAATTTGCCTACAATATTGAGTCTCAATATTGAACTGTGAGTTTATAGTCTCCCTTTTTAAATACTTTAAATATTTTTGGGCTGAGAATACATGCAATTTATTTTAAACGCAATAAGACACAAGTACATGCTAAATTCTACACTGAGTTAAACCAAAAATCCCTTAGCTTTGGTAACTAGTTGCTGCCAGTACATAGGATATGGACTGATGGGCGCGAATAATTGTATATGGATCCATAGGGCTTGACATCCCCGTCCGAGCTAGAGCGCTAGCCTTTTAACGGACGTATGTTATTTGAGTTTATGACACGTTGGTTTGCGTGTATTAAAATGAATGGGGTAATTATCATTATAACGTTAAAGTTTAGTTACTAGGGTGCTATGTTACGTAGAATCTATTGATAAACTTTTGATAAAATCTTGTGGTCTATCTTCATATATATTTATGACTCGAGCAATTAAACCTATAACTCACCAACATTCGTGTTGACTTTTTAGCATGTTTTATTCTCAGGTCCTTAGAGTGCTTCCGCTGTGATGTGCTTGTTGCCTGCATGGAGTCTCTTATGCTTTGTATAAAGTTTATTGCATTCGAAACAAAACTACGTTGTGTAATAAATAATTGGACTGTGATGTCATCCTGTAAAATAAAGACTTATGTATTTTGGGGATTTGCTTATACCTAAGCACTCGCCCACATGCTTATAACTTTCTTTGTTTAGAAAGTCACTTATTTTAATGAATGCAATATTTTATCAAAACGTATCATATAGATGTCAAAACCTCACTGTGGAATCAATGATTAACGTGCCGCGTCAATAGCGATTTTGACGGGTCGTTACAAATATGAAGGGGAAAACTATTCTAAGTATGTTTAAACAAGTTTTGTAAATTATAGATGCCCCATAGTAGTCAAACATTTTTTGATCAAAAATTCGGATAGGAGAAACTGCGCCGACCCATGGCTGACCGTAGAGTTGACCATGTACCTTGTTTCGAAGAACAAAGGTACAGGACATCCACGGTCTGACCTGCGATTGACAGTGGACCCAATCGTGCTTCCTTCAATATTTTTCAAATGACTCTTTTGACATAACGGTTTTGTGTATTGGTCGTTTGCTAGAGATAGTGTAGGCTTATGATTTTGTGTTGTTATATACGTTGTTGTAAGCACACAAGACTTGGTGTCATCATCAAAACAAAGTGTTTAAAATTTGAATATTAATGTTGGATTACTAACCAACACGATGAATGGAACGAATAGCCACAAAGTAATCAAGGAAGTTGAGAGAAAATGAGAATTTCTATTCCACGGCTTCCTTGATCTCATTACATAACATTGGCTATTGTTAGTTTCTATGGAGTTCCTAGGTCCTTTATATAGCCCTCATCTAAAGGACCACTTGGAGTATGATTGACTCATTCGAGGGTTCTGACACATGTGATATATGTTCTAATAGAGTATGTGATACTGATGTATGTCATATAGATTGGACTAATCTATAATGTAGGGTCAATTCCTATTAGGGATCTACTGATAGACTCTCTAGCAATATCCCTAGTGTTGTGATGTGACAGTCATGTTAGCTTACTATAAGTATTAAATCGTTCCATGGTGTATAAGTGCATGTGAATTAGGCATGCTTATGGTGATATCTATGTGTTAATAGATTATATGTGCATCTAGAGTGTTCGCCTTGTATTGAAGATGGAAGAACTCAATCTCTACTTTGTAGTGGATTTAGCAGCAAAGGGGATCTCGATCCTGACTCTGTAGTAGATTGGATTCTAAGCTTCAACTTTGAGTTCGTACTGGTTTGAACTCATAAGGAGTGAGTTTTGACTTCGTAGTAGATTAGGCTTCCATGTTAGTATGTTGATCAGTAGAAGGTGCATTTGATGTACTTAGTAGTATTTCGGTGAAGTGTAGACTTAAGTAATCCTTTGTGGTGGCTTCTATGTATTACTGGTATGTATTTACAGGCTTCACTACTTGTTGTTACTGTAGTGATTATAGATTTGACTACCAGTTACTAGTGTACGTGAACAATGAATGTTGACTAGCATTTGATTTAGATGCTTTTAGACCTTACGTAATGCATCTTAGGTCTAACTTGGGCTTGTGACTAGATAGTAATATTTGTATTATATTCTCATTCACTTAGTGTTACGTTAATCCCCTACATTCTCTCCCTCGGAGGTTTTTTAAATTCTGGCACGGGTAAGAGAAGTTTTGTCGACCATGCCTAAGTTTGACACACCGGCACTCCTATGCATTGATATCCGGCGAGCCCTAAAGATGTTTTTAAGTAACAATGGTTTTTTGTAATAATTTGTGATGTAATAACTTATTATGTTTTTAGACCATTTATAAAAGACTTCCGATGTATTAATAAAATGGTTGTAAAAAGTGGGGTGTTACATAAACGAGTTAAAATAGTTACCTTTTATGGAATTTGCCCTAAATTTTATGTTATATCTTCTTTAATTATATCAATAACATTTATTAAACAACTATATCGTTTTCTTAATTTATTCAAAAATAAGGTAAGTTTACATCATTCATATTGATTATTCAAAATTATTGTCAAAAATGTTATTATCATTCATAACCATTTAATTCAGAATCTTTGAAAATTATTCAGCGCTACATCATTTAATTTTTTGAATACAACTGATATGCCCGAATCGGACGGTTTATTTATACGGTGTTGTTAGGTTACAAAACGTCAATTCAGGATATCAACATAAGAAGTTGGTTGTTTAATTTATATATGCTGGGCCTAAATCTATTATTCCTTCCTATGGGTTAGCAAGGGCAAATATGACCTAGGATCGTTCCTTGAGCGGTCGAATTTGAAACGGAGCTTATTCAGATAATCTAGTAATTAAGATTGGGTTTGTACACAATTTAGTATCCACGACTAGTGGCCAGGTACACCTTGTGTGGAAAGGCAAGATCCTTTTGGTCCCAATAAATTAGCGACTGTTCAGAAAATCTAACAACCAAGTCCAACCGGTTTATTATAGACACCACTTTATCCGGAATATCAAATTGTGTAAAGGCAATAGTTGGGTTGATTTGATTTATAATTGTATTTAAAATATTAAAGCAATATAATTAAAATAAGCTAGCTAGCATTCAACAGCTAAGGACAGAGAAGACGTGGTTCACCATGATCTAAGATAGCGTAGTGTCGGGATGATTGCGAGACACTCATTGGTCAGATATACCTTGGTGTAAACACTAGATTCCATACTAATTGATTTCTTGATTAGCATGTCACGAGGAACTAGGCTATCGTGATTCTGATCGGATGGACTATGCTCAACTCCCGACGCTTTATCCGGTTTAAGGATATAAGCGGCCCATCTTGGATACAATGCATACCTAGGGCGCACAAATAAAGTAGCATAGCCTTATATAGATAATATCCAACCTTTCTTAACACCTTAGTGTATCACCCAAGTGAGTGGCTATGGCTGTGTTTCGAATTCCTTTCTATCAATGGTTTTGGTAAAATCTAAGGGTTTGTAGACAAATTAGAACCTCTAATAGTTCGCAGTCATCCTTAAAGATTTATAAGCTTAGTTTGTATTGTAGTGCGTTAAACTCCCATTTATGACTTAAACCAGCGCTTACTTAAATCTACCCAATAAATCCCTTAGTTATTGTGATGACCCGTCCTAATCCATAAGGACGAATACAATAACATATGATTACATCGCGAGGTATTTGAGCTCTATATGATACATTTTTCAAACATTGCATTCGTTTTTAAAAGACAACTTTCATTTCCATCGAAAGTTGATGGCATGCATACCAGTTCATAATATGTCCTACTATAAATGACTTAATACTATTCTTGATGAACTCAACGACTCAAATGCAACGTCTTTTGAAATATGCCATGAATGACTCCAAGTAATATCTCTAAAATGAGCAAATGCACAGCGAAAGATTTCTTTCTTACCTGAGAATAAACATGCTTTCAAGTGTCAACCAAAAGGTTGGTGAGTTCATTAGTTTATCGTAATCAATCATTTCCATAATTTTAATAGACCACAAGATTCTCATTTTTCATAAATAACATTACACTCGCAAGTGTAATAAAAATCATTTGTATGATGAACACCTGGTAACCGACATTAACATAATGCATCTAGAATATCCCCCGCATACTCGCAAGTATGCCATAAATATTGGCAATCGCAATCACCATTTAAATCGAAGTACTAAAGCATTCCAAATTCCAGAATGGGGTTTGTTAGGCCCATAGATCAATCTTTAGGATTCGCGTCAATTAGGGGCCATTTCCCTAATTCTTAGGTTACCAGACTTGAAGGGGCGATATTCGGTTTAGTAATCCAACCATAGGATGTAGTTTTAAGTGCTTGTGTCTATTTCGTCAAACATTTATAAAAGCAGTGCATGTATTCTCAGTCCTAAAAATATATATTACAAAAGCATTTAAAAAGGGAGCAAATGAAACTCACGATACGATATTTTGTAGTAAAAGTATGCATACGACGATACTGAACAATGCAGGGTTGGCCTTGGATTCACGAACCTATATCATTTGTATACATATTAAAACATATACTTGTATTCGAACATATATATATATATATATATATAAATTTATTAGTTATATCATTTTTATATTAATAATATATATTTTTCATATAAAAATATTAATTTTGTTATGTTATATATATTAAATTTATTTGTATCTATATATATATATATATATATATATATATATATATATATATATATATATATATATATATATATATATATATATATATATATATATATATATATATATATATATATATATATATATATATATATATATATATATCATTTGTTTGTTAAAACATTACTTTTAATAATACTAAGATAATATCTAAAATAATACTAATGATAATACTAATGTCAATAATAAGGATAATATTATTTATAATTCCATTATAAATATAAATGATAGTTTTAATAATAATCTCATAATAATGGTAATATCAGTAGTTTTTAATAAAATGAATAATGTAATAATAATGATGATAAAAATAATAATTTTGATATTAATACGTAATAACTAATAATAATAATAATTATATCGATCTTATTACTAATGGTAATCTTATTAATAATACTTTTGTAATAAAAATAATAAGTCTAAAATGATACTAATACTAATATTAATGATAATTGTAATGGTTTGTATTATTTTCTTAATAACAATAATAATAATTCTAATCATAATAATACTTATTGACGTTACTTAATCAAAATGATATTAATATTAGTCAAAGTATTTATGTTAACATAATGATAATAATAATAATAATAATAATAATAATAATAATAATAATAATAATAATAATAATAATACATCTACTAGTAGTTAGTAAATATAATAATAATAGTAGTCATAACAATATTTTTAGTTATAACTATAATTGTAATAATAATAATGATAAATGATAACTAATACTTATTAGTAATAATAATTATAATATTTAGTACTAATAACAATAATTAATAATAACAATATTAATAATACATTAATAATAATAATAAATAGAAAACTACCTCAAAAGATTTTCCAAAAAAAAAAACAGTCATGAACTGGACTCGAACCCCGGACCTCTCACAAACCCATAATAACCACACTTAACCCCTCGACCATTTCTGATTTTCTGGATTAAAACCCAACTAATTTAATATATCCCGTATTTTAGATTGTTCTTCTTCTTCATTCTATAATCGACCCGAGTTCAAAATTGATCAACAACTAATTACTTAATAAGTTTTTGGATTTAAAACTGATACATAAACGGTTATAACTAACTAGAATAATTAAAACAGAAAGAAAAATAAAAAAAATTCGCTGTTACAGCTTATATGAATCCGTTTAAACTGAAACATCAAACTCGATTTTTAAGAGTGTTTCAGACCTCGATTTCTAAATGAAATATGTTTTAAATCCCTCCTAGAAACTTTCTGTAACCTCAATTTAATCTAAAACATCAAAACGATTTCGAATTTAACGAAGAACAGATTCTTTGACTTTTTAGAAATAAAGTTTGACTCGTAAATTCAACTCCGATATTAAAAATTGGAACTTGAAACCTTGTAGATAGTTTAAACACACAATTTCTAACAACACTGCATTCATAGATTTTTAAATAAGACTCTAATTCAAAATTTGGTTAAAAAACTGAAGAACAGGGTGTCGTGACTGTTGTTCTTGAGTTTCTTCTTTTTTAGTTTCAAATTGTAATATGTGAACTATATAGGATAAGTTTGCTTATCGTGTCAGAAACATATAAAGATTAAGTTTAAATTTAGTCGAAAATTTCTGGGTTGTCAAAGTACCTACCCGTTAAATAAATTTCGTCCCCGAAATTTGATCGAGGTCGTCATGGATAACAATAAGAATGTTTTCATGACGTATATGAGTTGTAAAATAGAGTTTTATCATCATCGAGTAATATAGATAAAAAATTCGATTTTGTGAGGAGTACGAGTGAAGTTATCACAAAAGAGTGAAATGAATAAATGCATATTCGACTTAACCGGAGACGTAGTCACAATTGATTTCCATCATTTAAGGGATTTTAGAGGATATCTTCGTAATAAGATTTGGTTCTTTGGTAATTAAGAAAATTAGAATACTTTTTGATTAAATGCGATGATCTGTTTCAATTGCTTTGTCGGATATCTCACTATAAATCCACTCTCTTTGTTTCCTTTATATTTTGGAGTTCCATCATTTTGTTTTCCCTTCCCGACTTTAAGTCAAGCGAATAATGGTACAGAATTCGTAGGTATGAAGTTTCGAATGAACATAACTATTTTTCTAAGAGAGAGATTGTAATAGTAGATCTTGATTGATTAAGTTACAAGAATTCATGAGAAAAGATAGAACTATCAAGAATTATGTTCTTGATATGTTTATAGATTAGATAGAATGTAAGAGTCTTGTAACATGGCACATGATGATGTTATGATCTGTGAATCATCACGTCCTATTAGAAACTCAGCATGACTTACTGTAATATAATCACGTTGATCAAGTGTCATTATATTATACTAACTCATGCTTTAGTTCCCAACACTTCTTCAACAACATTCAAATTTTAAATTCGAATTCTTCTAAATTTAGAGACTAAGATAGTTTCCTTTCTGATATAACACTGATATAGCGAAGGAATAAATGATTTCAGATAGGAATAGTTATGAAAATATCTTCAGAAATATCGAGGATATTTATAAATGAAGGTACGATGATATCTTAGAATTTTAAATATCAAAGGATGATGATGAAAATTTATCCGTAAAAGTTTAGAGTCGGGAGCAAGGTATTCGTTAATGACTTTAGCAGATACTGAATCATTTGGATTCTTTGAAGGCAGGTTTAGTCTTTGTGATTTGTTCACAGCCTCCTTCATGGTTTGCTCAATCCGTTTTCCAGTTCCAACTTTTCTCATCTTTTGAGCTATTTTAGCCACTTTTCTTTATTATCAAACTTTTGACTGTTAAGATCGTTTAAAATTTTTGCTGCTTCATCAGAAATTTTTAAAATTTGGAGTGTTGATTCGTAGACTGGTTGCTTTTTCAGAATTTCAGAATGGAAGATCATAATTCTAAGAGATAAATGTGATATGTAGGCATGCTGCGAGTTTTCAAAATACTATTTGTGATTTCTGGTAATTAGTATGGCAATTCTCATTACAAGATGCGAATGAGTATATGATATGGTTTTGATAAAAATAATGATTTTTAGGAGAGTCAAAGATCAATGAAATTTCTGGTAAGTTTACTGCTAATGTGGTGGAATATAAAAGGTTCTCTGGTAACGATGATGAAGGGGTAATCTTTATAATAAGTTTTATTCGAATGAAATTTGAAGCTGATTTGCCGGAGTTGTGACAAAATTGGCTAATTTGGAAAGAGATTGCAAAGTTATTTTAGGTAATAATAACACTAAAGGAATTTGTACAGCTACGTGTTAAATGTTTACTCAGTTTCCGAGAGTTTTTCAAGTGCATAACTATATGCATCAATCTATTCTCCCGTAGATGAAGTACAGTTGATTCATCCTCTCGATTGAGGTGTTTTCAAGAATCATGAAGGGTTTGGACGTAGATTGTAATCGTCAAGATACAAATAAGGTTTAAGATGAAATCAAATGGCAAACTTGAAGAAGTGTTTAGTTTCATATGTTATAATCAATATTTTAATTCATTTTAATTGTCCAATGTTATTAGTCCATAGTCAATAGTCCACAGTTAGAAATTCAATAATTCATACATAGTTAAATATATAATATTCGAATTAATTAATACGTGTCGTGACCCATTGTATACAAGTCTCAGACTCGATCACAACTCAAAGTATATATATTATCTGAGAATCAACCTCAACCCTGTATATCTAACTCGATCCTTACCGCATATAGAGTATCTATGGTTATTCCAAATAATATATATATATGACGTCGATATGATATGTCAAAACTTTGTATACGTGTCCCGATATTTAAATGCGTAAATAACAGTACTTAAATGACGATAAATAAAGTGCGTAAAATAAATAACAGAAATTAAATGACGATAAATAAAATTGCGAGAATTAAAATTGCGATAAATAAATTGCGATAATTAAATGTAATAAGGAATTAACATTTAGCTAGGAACAGTTAGCTAGGATTTTGTTAGCGTGGATTCTTAACAAAATTTCTCATAGTTAATTTGTTTGTTTCTAACAAATTTTATTTTGTCAAATGTTTTCTTCATTATGCCACTTGTTGGATTCTGATAGGTCAAAATCCAAATATGAAGTTGAATGAAAATGGTTATTCTGCGGTGAACGGATACGTATATCTGTGGATGTAAGTAGGATAGTAAATGAATGTTGAATCAGATTGGAAGAATGTACAGTATAACATGTTAATATGAAAGCTAAATATTTCATCGGGTATTACCTACCCGCTAAAATATTTTCACCATTAACAGTTTGTACAAAAGAATTTTTAATTACAATCTTTATGAAAACATATATACATATATATTTTCTTTAGATATAATTATGGATTTAATGAGTCAATATGATATTAAACTCATTTGATTTACCGTTAGAACAGAATATATAATCTCTAAAGCATTAGAGATTACATAATCGCCATGTCGAACGAAGATAAATGATGTAGAATGTCATGTAGTATGATGATTATGCTGGAGGTACAGACTGTGAGTTTGAGACGTGTAGTGTTGAGGCTTGTGCTGCGGATGTTGTTGTTGGTGGTACTAGTGTTGCCGGTGCGGTTGTTGAAGCTGGTAGGTTTTGCACCATGTTCTTCAAAGCCATTACTCAAGCACGAGGTTCATTGACTTCTTCCGTTACCCTGGGATGATTGACGGTTGGAACGAGCAGATGAATATGGTTTAGAATTGTGAATAGAATATAATCGTGTCGAGCTACCCTGGAAATGAGACTGAAAATGGTGTTTCGGATAGGTTCCCCGGTAAGTGCTTCAGGTTCTTCGCCAAGAGGGCAATATGGGGGATGAAAGGGATCGCCTTCTTCTTGTCTCCAATGATTAAGTAGACTACAGACCCATCCCTAATTCATCCAGATTAGATGACGGCTGATTGGTTAATCCATTATGGTCACACTGTTTTCAGAGCTTGAGTGAAAATTCATATCAGAATGATTGTCGGAATCTAAGGGATTTGAACTAGTTACAAGTTCCATCTCGTACGAGTGAAGGATTTTTCAATATGAAATGATTTTTGAATATTTGATGATATTCTAGCTACATAGAATACTTATATATAGCATAAAGATTTCGCAGATTACGGAGAAACTTTCGAAAGCTGTCAGGCAAAGGTAACAGTAACAGATATGCTAAGATATGAATTTTGTCTATACACTATTCATGCAATCGAGGTAGTAAGTATGTCTAGATTAAGAATGATAAGCAAGTGATTCCCTAAGAATGATAAGCAGGTAATTTTCGACATGAAATGATAAGCAAAACTTTTGACATGCAGACATGGTCGAAGTCCAGACCCACTAATGCATCTAAACAATTATCAGTTAAACACACTAATACAAGACCTGGTTCGCTAAGACCACGGCTCTAATACCACATGTGATGACCCGTCCTAATCCATAAGGACGAATACAATAACATATGATTACATCGTGAGGTATTTGAGCTCTGTATGATACATTTTACAAACATTGCATTCGTTTTTAAAAGAAAACTTTCATTTCCATCGAAAGTGTACGGCATGCATACCAGTTCATAATATGTCCTACTATAAATGACTTAATACTATTCTTGATGAACTCAACAACTCGAATGCAACGTCTTTTGAAATATGCCATGAATGACTCCAAGTAATATCTCTAAAATGAGCAAATGCACAGCGGAAGATTTCTTTCATACCTGAGAATAAACATGCTTTCAAGTGTCAACCAAAAGGTTGGTGAGTTCATTAGTTTATCGTAATCAATCATTTCCATAATTTTAATCGACGTTTATAGAATTTATAGACGGGAAGTACATATATTTCTCAATCATATGAAAATAAAAAAATAAAACAGATTCAATCATTTAACTGATTTGTTTTTATGTATGACAATTGGATCGATTGGTTTGATTTCACAGACAAATTAAACAGCGAAGATAGGGATTTAAAACGGAATTTGTAATTATCTGTAATTATATATATATATATATATATATATATATATATATATATATATATATATATATATATATATATATATATATATACATATATATATACATATATATATATATATACATATATATATATACATATATATATATATATACATATATATATATATATATATATATATATATCTATTTTTTTAAACGTATTATATATTTATATATATATTTTATATGTATTTGTATATTTATATATCTGTATTTTATGTATGTAAGTGTATTTAATTTTAATCTGTATATATCAATATTCATATATCTGTGTATATATCCGTAATTGTATATTCCTTATATTTATATATTTTTATAGATTATAATTAATCTTATTAATAAATATAAGTATAATAATTATACTCTTAATATTGTAAATAATAGTAATAAAAATATATTAGTAATAATAATAATATTATTACTAATGATAATGATGATAATTACTACAAAAAGTATAACCATAATATTACTAATATCAATAATACTAACTATAATAATACTAATATTATTAATAATAACAATAATACTAATAATAATATATCAATTTATATATAACAATTTTCCTATATATATATATATATATATATATATATATATATATATATATATATATATATATATATATATATATTATCTATTGTTAATAGTATTATATCTAACGCTGATTTTAATAATAAAAATACTAACATTATTAATGGTACTAATAATATTATCAGTTATAACGATATTAATTTTATTGATAATAACAATAATAATTTAACAACTTATACTTATCAATTTTCATATGTATATATAATATATACTTTATATAATAATATTAGTGATATAAATATTAATATTAATATTAATAATAATATTAATGAATGTAATGATAATAATATTAATATAGCAATTAAAATTTTAACTTGTAATTACATATAATATATTACCATTTATTAAATCCTATCTATCAATTATAATTTATTGAATCTTTAATATTTATGTATTATAGTATATAATACCACTTATGTATAAAATTCATATATTTATATTTTTATTTACACACAAATGTTCGTGAATCGTCGAGAGCATTCGAAGGGTAAATGAATACATGAACACAGTTCAAAGTTTTTTTTTTTGGGATTTCAATATTACAGACTTTGCTTATCGTGTCGGAAACATATAAAGATTAAGTTTAAATTTAGTCAGAAATTTCCTGGTTGTCACAGTTATCCACCATGTACTAGACTTATAGTGGTTTCATAGCTTCTAACCTTGACTATGCTCAAGTGGTCCTATAGTACATCAACACTGTACTCTACTGTTGCAACAGTATTTCCTCAAGTCTTATACTCTTAACCAATGTCTTGATCTGGTCCTATAGTAATTCCCCATGTACTTTATAGTATTTTCGATGGGTTCATACCTTGTCCAATTTATAAACATAAATAATTAATTATCTTATAATTGTCGACTTTATAAAAGGTTTTAATCACGTTTATTGGTGGAAGGACGATAATAACGAGGTTTAATATCATAGACAGAAAGTGAGTACGAAACGATAATCATCCCTAACTAACATTATTAAATCATGACAAACAATCAAGCAATTACTTACACATCATGGCAACAAGCATTTCTAATATTAATAAATCACAAACATCGTACAAGAATATTATAATAAATTAATAAAAGAAAGGATAGATGTTACCGAATAATGTCGGCAGAATAACACTTGTATTTCTTCATAATACCGTAGCGTTACAATGCTCGATAGCTTCTACTATTAAGTACATACTAATCTCCTATTGATCACTAGAGAGCGACAATAGAGAGATAATTATATTTCCTAATCTCTGTACTTTTCTCTCTCTAGAATCTAGAGAGAGAAAGTAGAGAGAGAACTAATCTCCTATAGATCACTAGAGAGTGACTATAGAGAGATATTTGAGAGAGAAGTGAAGAATTGGTGTGTTGAAATGGTGGGTTGAAGCCCCCATTTATAGAAAATGCTTGGTGGCAAAATTATAATTAAATTGCTGAAAAACCCCTGGCAGGCCGTTTGGCAAGCCGTTTGCCAAGGCCGTTTTCGATGCCCGTTTGCCAAGGTAAGCCGTTTTTAGTGTCCATTAGCTGGCAGGCCGTTTTCCCCTATGGCAAGCCATTTGGCAAGCCGTTTGCAGGATCGTAACTTGTCTTTCACTATTTTCGCTCTAGAATCTTCGTTTTAGCTCCGTTTTTGACGATTCTTGTGCCCACGCGTTCGTAATTAAATATCCTACAAGATTAAGTAAATAAAATTTTCCAAAAATTATAAAATAAATTATTTAAACGCGAGTTAATCGTCTTAGCCGGTTTTGCTCGTTTTTCCTCGTTTTTCATACATTTTTAGTGATTCTTGAAACATAACCTTCGTAATGACATAATCTACCTAATGAAGCAAATAAATGTTTATTTAGATGAAAAAGTCAATTACTTTATCATAAATGAGACTAATATTGGGGGTAAAAACGTGACTTTTTAGCCGATATCAAATATCCTACACTTAGACTTTGCTTGTCCTCAAGCAAACCATTCTTTTATTTTGAGTTCAAGGATGCTTATGAGTTTTCCGTTCTATTATTCAAGTGGCTTGTTATTTATTATAAGAACAAAATCAGACAAACCGTCTTCTAAAAGTGGTAGAAACTATTTCTGCAAGCATGAGGGGAGGTTACATGACATTGGCTTCCTTACACGGGTCACTCAAATCACTCATGTGTTTTGGGGTTCCCTATCAATCTATGAAATGAATTCACTCATAACCAATCATGTTGCAAGTATTGTCATAGGCTTGACCAAGAATCAAAACTCCACCGGTTAGATAAGGACGGCACTGATCTTATCCCTAATCATTCTTTCAAGAGGAAGAGCGGATTTAAAGGTTGGTTTGCGGAGAAAAGCGAAGGTTTTGATATGGCGAAAAGGGTGATTTTTGAATCATTGAAATTTAGAGAGATTCGATAGATTTCGGTTTCATGATGATATACATTTTCTAGGAAAGATGGTACTCTATTTTTGTTGAAGAGTTCTTTTAGAGGGTGCTGATTTTCAGCGAAGACTTTGCTTCTTTTTTTCAATCCTCCTAGGTCACAATATTCATTTTCTTGGGGATATATGCTTTTATTTGAAGACTTTTTCTTCTTTATTTTTGAGACTTTGTTCTATTTTTTTTTTGCATATCATGTCATACCCCCAAATAGGGCCGGGGAAATATGACTTCACAATATCATAACACAAGTATGTATAAACGAGAACGACTCTATATGAGACGTTTTTAGTATAAACTAATGTATTAACGCAGTGGAAAGTATAAGTCGTTACAAATGAATCCTTTAAAAATGTAAATATAATCTAAGTGTTTTAATGCAATAATATAAATGATAAAATGCGGACTCCAAAAGCAGCAAGGTCCAAATAGCACACAAATCTCTAGCAATCTTCACCTGAGACAAAACATGCTTAAAGTGTCAACCAAAATGGTTGAGTGAAAAACATAGGTTTATAATAGTGTTTAGACCACAAGATTTAGTTATAAAGTTTAATCAGTTCGTTAGTAGTGCTGAGGTGTATGATATCGAAACTAAACAAGTTACCCCGTGTGATCCCTTTATTCGTTCATGTCGTTAAATCCTTATTATGCATCCATTGACCAACGGTCATCCGGATAGAGACGTCACTCTCAATAGTGCTACTCACAATAATTAAGTTTGCCAAAATTTCAGCAACTAACGATATCATGGCAGGGATTAAGCATGAATCAAAGCATGTCATAGCACAGTTTGAACTAATCAAAATAAAGTTTTCATGTACTTGTGTCTAAGCGTAAAACAGTTTGAAAGCAAGCATGTGTCTCACCCCAAAAGTTCAAAACAAGTATATAAAGAAAGTTAAAAAGTGGGGCTATGAAGTTCACCTTAGTAGCAAGTAGATATTCCACGCAAGCAGTAAGAACGGAGTATGTAATTGGAGATCTCAACCTAGAGATATAATGTTTAATTAGTTAATGTATAACAGACATAAAGTTTGTTTATTAATGTTGCAAACTATATTAACAGTGACGGTTTTCGAGAAAAGTTACTATTTCTCAAAAGTTTCTATATTTGGAAACCTACTATTTATGGAAAGCTTCCACTCATAGTAAGCTTCTAATTTAAGAAGTTCGGGTTATAATTCTTATCAAAGATGTTGTACAATCTCGCCCAAACTTCGTTGCTACCATGCAAGTCACTTGAATGATCTATTGTTACCGAGCGGCCCAGGATCTCTTGACCAGAATCTAAGTCTTGGCATTCGAGATCCACAAGCGTCCCATAATGGTACCAAGGATCACCCTAGGCCACAAGTATCGGTGATGTTTGTAGTCTTTGTACGCTATCTTTAACTATAACCTTCACGTTATAAGTGTATTCACATAACAAGTTATTAATATACTTATTAGTTGTATATATAATAGTGATAATATATTTAGTGTAATTAAGTGTTACTATATAGTTAGGTGTATAAGTTATACTAATAATAGTATTATTATTTAATTAATCAACTATTATATATACTTATCATTATGTGTTACATATATAGATATACACCTATGTGATACATACATATATATATATATATACATACCCTTATTACCTTTTCTTATTGTGTTTACTAACTTAATATAACTTACATAATACATATTCATACATACATACACACGTACATATACATACATATATACTCATACATATACACCTATGTATATATTTGCATATACACAAGCATATACCTACTTATATATATATATATATATATATATATATATATATATATATATATATATATATATATATATATACATACAAACATATGCATGCATGCATGCATGCACATGTATTATTATTATCATTATTCTTTACTAAACTTTACTAATCTTACAATCAAAACTTTTTATCATAAAATTAACCTAATCATCACATAAAATCATAACTTTTTAATGTAATAACTAATCATGTTCATAATCTTTATCTTCAACTATTATTATTAACTAGCTTATTCACTTACATAAAATCATAATCTTTAATCTTAACCTTATACTTCATGATCAATTCACAATTCATAACTCTTTATTATATTAACTAGTTTATTATTCAATAACCCTAATCATACATCTTTTATCATACTTTTAACCTTGTTCATCATGATTATACATAATGTAATACTTAAACATAACCTTAAAGTAATTGATTTAAATTCAAACTAGGGTTAGTGACTACCTTAGAGGCTGAGACTATGATGATCATGGTGCGAAAATAGAACAGAAACCAGCAGCAGCTCAGCAGCAAATTCATGACCCAAAATAAGGGTTTTCTTGACCCTTTGATCACGACAGAAAAACAGCAGCAACCCAGGAAAGTACGCAGCAACTTAGGGTGATTCTTGGACTATTTTTGTCTCGACAAACACAGTAGGTATAGCAGCAAAAAGTGGTAAATGATGATGGTTGAAGGGACTGTTATTGTGATCGATTTGCAGGAGAGTTGGAAAGGGTTATTGAGACGACTGCAGGAGGGCTGAATGGTGATGATGATTGGCGACTGCAGGCTAGGGGTTTTGAGGGTTGTGGATCGACTAACAGCAGACTGGATGAGGGATGTTTTAGTTAACACAGGAGGGAGGGAAAGCTGGATAATATCGACTAATGCAGATTGTTTGTGGTGATTTCATGAGGAAAACTTGATCCTTTATATAGTTGTGTTTGTTTCCTATTCACCCTCAAATTACTTGAAGATCAAGGTCACTAATTAGGATTAAACTAGGATTTGAGAAGCTTAGAGATTAAGTTTGTAATTTCCTATTTTATTTCCCATCTAGCCGATCTATTATACTTATACATATTTATTTTATTTTTATTTTTTTTATTCGGCAGTTTTTTTATTTAATTATGTATTTTATATATATTTTTATTATTATTATTATTATTAATATTAGGGTTACATTTTATTTAAATACATTTTATTTATTTATTAGACCCTAACTTTTATTACTTTTATTAAGTTCATATTAGTTTATATAAATTCTTATTTGTTTGATTCTTATAATATTGTCACATTTTAATTAGTACATATAGTCTATATAAAAATAAAAACACGGAAATACATAAACTTTATATTAATGGAAATATTGATCAAAAGTTACTATTTAATCAAAGTTGTTAAACAAAGTTTACGAGTACAAATCATCCTATTAATGGAACAGTAATAACAGAACTGAAAAATTGAGGGTCGTCATAGTACCTCCCCGTTAATAAAAACTTCGTCCCAAAGTTTTAGGTGGACTTCTCGGATGCATCTGCGTTTGAGAAGAGATGGGGATATTTTCGTCTCATTTGGTCTTCACGTTCCCAGGTATACTCGGGGCCTCGTCGTGAATTTCAACGGACTTTAACAATAGGTATAGTGCTTTGTTTCAAGCGTTTCTCGGTTTGATCAACGACCTCAATTGGTTCTTCTATGAAGTGCATCTTATCATCAATGCGAATGTCATCCAAATGAATGACGAGTGTGTCATCAGCTAGACACTTTTTCAGATTTAAGATGTGAAACATGTCGTGTACCTTACTAAGCTCGGCAGGTAGTTCTAATCGATAAGCCACGGGACTAATTCTTTCGATAATCTTGAAAGGTCCAACAAAACGCGGACTTAGTTTGCTTCGTTTACCAAAACGAACGACTCCTTTCCAAGGGGATACTTTCAACATGACTTTATCACCAACTTGGAATTCTAAATCTTTCCGAAGAATATCAGCATAGCTCTTTTGTCGGCTGCGGGCATCTTCTAATCGTTTCTTAATCTGAACGATCTTTTCGGTAGTTTCATGAATGATTTTCGGACCTGTTAATTGTCTATCCTTTAGTTCATCCCAGCACAGTGGAGATCTACATTTTCGTCCTTATAAGGCTTCAAAAGGTGCATCCTTAATACTTGAGTGATAACTGTTGTTATAAGAAAATTCAGCTAAAGGTAAGTGTCTATCCCAACCTTTGCCAAAATCGATAACACAAGCACGAAGCATATCTTTCAATGTTTGAGTGGTTTGTTCACCTTGACCATCGGTTTGCGGATGATAAGCAGTACTCATGTCGAGTTGAGTTCCAAGAGCAGATTGTAAAGTTTTCCCAAATCTAGAGATAAATCGACTGTCGCGATCTGGAATGATTGAAATAGGGACTCCATGACGTGAGACAATCTCTTTGATATAAAGTTGTGACAACTTCTCTATCTTGTCGGTTTCCTTGATCGGTAAGAAGTGTGCAGATTTAGTAAGACGATCCACTATGACCCATATAGTATCATTGCCATTTGAAGTCTTGGGCAACTTGGTAATGAAATCCATAGTGATACATTCCCACTTCCACTGCGGAATATCCGGTTGTTGAAGTAAACCAGACGGATTTTGATGCTCGGCCTTAACCTTCAAACAAGTAAGGCACTTGCTCACATAATCAGCAATATCAGATTTAAGATTAGGCCACCAATAAAACTCTTTCACATCGTGATACATTTTACTAGAGCCCGGGTGAATAGAATACCTAGTCTTATGTGCTTCATCCAAGACTAGTTCTCGAAGATTTCCGAAGATTGGGAACCAAATTCGGTTATTGAAATACCTTATTCCATTTCCCTTGAGTTCAAGTTGCTTTACGAGACCTTTAAGTCCCTCGAGTTGGACATTCTCTTCCTTTAATGCCTCAAGTTGTGCTTCACGGATTTGAGATGTAAGATTCGTACGGATACGTATATTTAAAGCTCGGACTCGGATCAGTTTAGCTCGATCCTTTCTACTAAGGGCATGGGCTACTACATTCACCTTACCAGGATGATATTTAAGCTCACGGTCGTAGTCATTTAATAACTTGACCCAACACCTTTGTCTCATGTTCAGTTTCTTCTGATCAAAGATATGTTGAAGACTTTTATGATCGGTAAACATCGTGAATTTAATTCCGTAGAGATTATGTCTCCACATATTCAATGCGAATACCATAGCTCCTAACTCTAGGTCATGCGTGGTATAGTTCTTCTCATGTTTCTTTAATTGTCTAGATGCATAAGCTATAACTTTGTTACGTTGCATTAAGACACATCCGAAACCTTGGTTCGGGGCATCACAATAGACTACAAAATCGTCGTTGCCATCGGGTAATGATAGAATCGGGGCTGTGGTCAATTTATCCTTTAGAACCTTAAAAGCAGATTCCTATTCTTCAGACCACTCAAACTTCTTCCCCTTGTGAGTTAGCTTAGTGAGAGGCTTGGCTAGAATTGAGAAATCTTTGATGAATCTTCGGTAATAACCAGCAAGTCCCAAAAATTGGCGAATATGTTTCGCACTCTTAGGCACTTCCCAGTTTCGAATAGCAGTGATTTTTG
The DNA here is from genome assembly GCF_046630445.1 of Rutidosis leptorrhynchoides. NCBI lineage: Eukaryota > Viridiplantae > Streptophyta > Magnoliopsida > Asterales > Asteraceae > Rutidosis > Rutidosis leptorrhynchoides. Next base: position 137,857,648 of record NC_092334.1, on the reverse strand, counting down.
CCGGATCGACATGTATTCCTTCACTATCAACTACATGTCCGAGAAATTGTAACGTTCGCAGTCAGAATTCACATTTAGAGAACTTGGCATACAATTGTTCCTTCTTTAAGAGCTCTAGAATCAATCGCAGATGTTGCTCATGCTCTTTCTCATTCTTGGAATAGATTATAATGTCATCGATGAAAACGATCACGAATTTATCAAGATAAGGCTTGCATACACGGTTCATAAGATCCATGAATATAGCAGGAGCATTGGTTAAACCAAAAGGCATGACGAGAAACTCATAATGCCCATAACGTGTTCGGAAAGCAGACTTAGAAACATCGGTTTCCTTGACTCTCAATTGATGATAACCCGACCTAAGATCAATCTTCGAATAAATACTTGACCCTTGCAGTTGCTCAAATAGGTCATCAATATGCAGGAGTGGATATCGATTCTTGATGGTTAGCTTGTTGAGTTCTCGGTAATCAATACACATTCTCAACGTGCCATCTTTCTTCTTAACAAATAGAACAGGTGCTCCCCAAGGAGACGAACTAGGACGAATGAAACCTTTCTCTAAAAGTTCTTGTAGTTCGCTAGATAATTCCTTCATTTTGGATGGAGCTATACGGTATGGTGCCTTTGAAATTGGTGCAGCACTGGGAGTTAAATCAATTTGAAACTCAACCTGTCGTTGGGGGAGAGAGACCAGGGAGTTCTTCGGGAAATACTTCGGGAAAGTCTCTAACCACTGGTACATCTTCAATACGTTTCTCTTCCGGTTCGACTTTCTTAACATGAGCTAAGATAGTTTGATATCCCTTCATTAGATATTTGCGGGTTTTGATACAAGAGATGATATTAAGTTTAGAACCACTTGTCTCTCCTTGAATGATTAGGGTTTCACTATTTTCTAGAGGAATGTTAATGGTTTTCTCATAGCACATGATTGCAGCTCTTAATGGGCGTAACCAATTCATTCCTACGACTACATCAAAGCTTCCTAACACGACTGGCAAAAGGTCAATCTTAAAGTGTTTGTCGGCTAGGATCAGATCACATTTTTTATACACGTTGTCTACTTTCGTAACCTTACCAATTGCTACTTCTACAAGTCGTTTAATTTCTAAGCTTTGTGGTTTTTCGGTGAATAAGGCACAAAATTCAGTAGACACATAACTTCTATCGGCACCATAATCAAATAAAACAGTAGCATAGATGTTGTTAACAAGAAATGTACCTGTTATCACTTCAGTGTCCTCACGGGCTTCTTCGGCAGTAATCACAAACGCACGGCTCTTAGCATTACCATCATTACCCTTGTTCTTTAGACATTGATTGCGGAAATGTCCAACTTCTCCACAACCATAGCAAGTTGGAACAAACACGTTTGACTTTGTAGCAGGAGTAGCAGAAGTTCTACAATACTTAGCTATATGACCCACCTTCTTGCACTTGGTGCACTGAGCCATACACTTCCCAAGATGATGCTTATCACAACGACTACATTGTGGTTTGGTCCCCGCATAACCACTTCTAGAACTTTCTCTTTCCCTCACTAGACTTAGCCTCGGCTTGTTTATTAACCGCGGCCTTTCTCCTCTTAGCTATCATCAAGTTTTGACCATAAGTATCACTGCATCTAAGGTCTCTTTACTAGCAGCAATAACATTTCCTTGAATCTCATCCGGAAGACCTTCTATGTATCGCTCAATCTTCTTTTGTTCAGTTGGTACCATATTCGGACACAATGAAACCAACTCTATAAACCTGTTGGTATAAGCTTCAATATTAGTACCATTGACCTTCAATTCCCAAAACTCTACTTCTAGCCTTTGAATTTGATTCCTTGGGCAAAACTTATGCGTCATCATTCTTTTCACAACGGCCCATGGAATAGCATTAGCAGCATCTAGCCCCACAATTTGGGCATAAGCATTCCACCAAGTTAAAGCAAGGCCACCTAGTGTGTGAGTGGCATACTTCACTTTGTCGCCCTCCGCACAGTTACAGATACGAAAGATTGATTCGACTTTTTCGAACCAACGAATTAGCTTGACTGTTTCCTCATTCCCATTAAAGGATGGAGGCTTACAGTTCATAAACTCCTTGTAGGTGCATGATGTAGGTGTATTCCCTTGGTTGTTCCCTTGATTATTGTTGCCTTGAGCGGCAGCAAGCAGTTGTTGAAATTGCGCGGGAGTCAAAGTGACATTTGGAAGAGTGTTAGCACCACGAGTATGATGAGACATGATCTTCAATACACAAAAACAGTATTAGTTGAAGATTTATGGTGCTAGTAAGTTATAAATTGTTAAATAGATGCACAAATTTCACACACAAATAGGAAATATATAAGAGAAAACAGCGGGATGTAATAAAAACACTTATATTTTATTAAACAGATAACTAACATCTTTTTATTACACATGAAACGAAAATAGAATAAGAACAAAACAAAACTAAGATAGTAGTTTTAGGCAAAGCCTTTACAATAAATGGAAACACTAATACGAAAATGGAAACATATGCTAGAAAGACAACTATCTAATGATAATCTTCACAGAAATCTTCAAAATCCTTGATTGTCTTATCTTGAAGTGCTTTCATGTCAGCCATCATCTTCCCCAATTAGTCTTGGTTCTCCTCGACCTTAGTCAATCGGGCATGAACAGACGCTTGCTCCTTATCCCATAGGAGATCTTGAACAAACTTCATGAAACCTTCAATCACTTTGTTCTTTTGTTTTTGGTCCTTGATATAAACAGACATGAAATCAAATATACTCTCTTGCTCCTTTGCCAACCTATCTTGGCGTTCAATGATCATTGCCAAGTTGGTGGTGTCTTGTTTCTTAGAAGGATCGGGGATATCATTCGTGGGGGTCTCGGGATCCTTCCTCTTCAAAGAGGGAGGTAGGTCAACAGAGGGCTCAGATTCAGGTTCTTCCTCCTTGTCATCCCTATCATAATTAGCATTAGTACGGGATTTTTCTATAGGAGGAGAGTGTGGTGGAGTAGCGGGCGTGTAAACAAGTGATGTGGGCGGTGTAGCAGGTTCATAAACCGGTGATGCGGGTGGAGTAGTAGGTGTGTAGATCGGTGAGTTAACGGATCCTTCGAACTCGTTGTCGGAGATGATGATCGGGCTAAAGCGAGACATCCTAAAACACATGAAAGAACGAAGTTAGGCAAGTTCTAAGGAAGACGTAAAGTCACTAAGTAAAATGTAAAGGGAAAGGCACTAGAAACCAAAACATGAAAGGTTATAGACCTATGGATTACTAAGGCACCCTAACTAACACATAAGGCACACATAAAATGCAATCCTGGCTCTCTATAACAACCTAGCTCGGATTCCAATCTGTCATACCCCCAAATAGGGCCAGGGAAATATGACTTCACAATATCATAACACAAGTATGTATAAACGAGAACGACTCTATATGAGACATTTTTAGTATAAACTAATGTATTAACGTAGTAGAAAGTATAAGTCGTTACAAATGAATCCTTTAAAAATGTAAATATAATCTAAGTGTTTTAATGCAATAATATAAATGATAAAATGCGGACTCCAAAAGCAGCAAGGTCCAAATAGCACACAAATCTCTAGCAATCTTCACCTGAGACAAAACATGCTTAAAGTGTCAACCAAAATGGTTGAGTGAACAACATAGGTTTATAATAGTGTTTAGACCACAAGATTTAGTTATAAAGTTTAATCAGATCGTTAGTAGTGCTGAGGTGTATGATATCGAAACTAAACAAGTTACCCCGTGTGATCACTTTATTCATTCGTGTCGTTAAATCCTTATTATGTATCCATTGACCAACGGTCATCCGGATAGAGACGTCACTCTCAATAGCGCTACTCACAATAATTAAGTTTGCCAAAATTCCAGCAACTAACGATATCATGGCAGGGATTAAGCATGAATCAAAGCATGTCATAGCACAGTTTGAACTAATCAAAATAAAGTTTTCATGTACTTGTGTCTAAGCGTAAAACAGTTTGAAAGTAAGCATGTGTCTCACCCCAAAAGTTCAAAACAAGTATATAAAGAAAATTAAAAAGGGGGCTATGAAGTTCACCTTAGTAGCAAGTAGATATTCCACGCAAGCAGTAAGAACGGAGTATGTAATTGGAGATCTCAACCTAGAGATATAATGTTTAATTAGTTAATGTCTAACAGACATAAAGTTTGTTTATTAATGTAGCAAACTATATTAACAGTGACAGTTTTCGAGAAAAGTTACTATTTCTCAAAAGTTTCTATATTTGGAAACCTACTATTTATGGAAAGCTTCCACTCATAGTAAGCTTCTAATTTAAGAAGTTCGGGTTATAATTCTTATCAAAGATGTTGTACAATCTCGCCCAAACTTTGTTGCTACCATGCAATTCACTCAAATGATCTATTGTTACCGAGCAGCCCAGGATCTCTTGACCAGAATCTAAGTCTTGGCATTCGAGATCCACAAGCGTCCCATAATGGTACCAAGGATCACCCTAGGCCACAAGTAGCGGTGATGTTTGTAGTCTTTGTACGCTATCTTTAACTATAACCTTCACGTTATAAGTGTATTCACATAACAAGTTATTAATATACTTATTAGTTGTATATATAATAGTGATAATATATTTAGTGTAATTAAGTGTTACTATATAGTTAGGTGTATAAGTTATACTAATAATAGTATTATTATTTAATTAATCAACTATTATGTATACTTATCATTATGTGTTACATATATAGATATACACCTATGTGATACATACATATATATACCCTTATTACTTTTTCTTATTGTGTTTACTAACTTAATATAACCTACATAATACATATTCATACATACATACACACGTACATATACATACATATATACTCACACATATACACTTATGTATATATTTGCATATACACAAGCATATACCTACTTATATATATACATACATACGTATGCATGCATGCATGCACATGTATTATTATTATCATTATTCTTTACTAAACTTTACTAATCTTACAATCAAAACTTTTTATCATAAACTTAACCTAATCATCACATAAAATCATAACTTTTTAACATAATAACTAATCATGTTCATAATCTTTATCTTCATCTATTATTATTAACTAGCTTATTCACTTACATAAAATCATAATCTTTAACCTTAACCTTATACTTCATGATCAATTCATAATTCATAACTCTTTATTATATTAACTAGTTTATTATTCAATAACCATAATCATACATCTTTTATCATACTTTTAACCTTGTTCATTGAAATGTCCCGTTCTTATTGATTAAAAACATTCCATATTAATTGATTTCGTTGCGAGGTTTTGACCTCTATATGAGACGTTTTTCAAAGACTGCATTCATTTTAAAACAAACCATAACCTTTATTTCATCAATAAAGGTTTAAAAAGCTTTACGTAGATTATCAAATAATGATAATCTAAAATAACCTGTTTACACACGACCATTACATAATGGTTTACAATACAAATATGTTACAACAAAATAAGTTTCTTGAATGCAGTTTTTACACAATATCATACAAGCATGGACTCCAAATCTCGTCCTTATTTAAGTATGCGACAGCGGAAGCTCTTAATAATCACCTGAGAATAAACATGCTTAAAACGTCAACAAAAATGTTGGTGAGTTATAGGTTTAACCTATATATATCAAATCATAATAATAGACCACAAGATTTCATATTTCAATACACATCCCATACATAGAGATAAAAATCATTCATATGGTGAACACCTGGTAACCGACATTAACAAGATGCATATATAAGAATATCCCCATCATTCCGGGACACCCTTCGGATATGATATAAATTTCGAAGTACTAAAGCATCCGATACTTTGGATGGGGTTTGTTAGGCCCAATAGATCTATCTTTAGGATTCGCGTCAATTAGGGTGTCTGTTCCCTAATTCTTAGATTACCAGACTTAATAAAAAGGGGCATATTCGATTTTGATAATTCAACCATAGAATGTAGTTTCACGTACTTGTGTCTATTTTGTAAATCATTTATAAAACCTGCATGTATTCTCATCTCAAAAATAATAGATTTTAAAAGTGGGACTATAACTCACTTTCACAGATTTTTACTTCGTCGGGAAGTAAGACTTGGCCACTGGTTGATTCACGAACCTATAACAATATATACATATATATCAAAGTATGTTTAAAATATATTTACAACACTTTTAATATATTTTGATGTTTTAGGTTTATTAAGTCAGTTGTCCTCGTTAGTAACCTACAACTAGTTATCCACAGTTAGATGTACAGAAATAAATCGATAAATATTATCTTGAATCAATCCACGACCCAGTGTATACGTATCTCAGTATTGATCACAACTCAAACTATATATATTTTGGAATCAATCTCAACCCTGTATAGCTAACTCCAACATTCACATATAGAGTGTCTATGGTTGTTCCGAAATATATATAGATGTGTCGACATGATAGGTCGAAACATTGTATACGTGTCTATGGTATCTCAAGATTACATAATATACAATACAAGTTGATTAAGTTATGGTTGGAATAGATTTGTTACCAATTTTCACGTAGCTAAAATGAGAAAAATAATCCAATCTTGTTTTACCCATAACTTCTTCATTTTAAATCCGTTTTGAGTGAATCAATTTGCTATGGTTTCATATTGAACTCTATTTTATGAATATAAACAGAAAAAGTATAGGTTTATAGTCGGAAAAATAAGTTACAAGTCGTTTTTGTAAAGGTAGTCATTTCAGTCGAAAGAACGACGTCTAGATGACCATTTTAGAAAACATACTTCCACTTTGAGTTTAACCATAATTTTTGGATATAGTTTCATGTTCATAATAAAAATCATTTTCTCAGAATAACAATTTTTAAATCAAAGTTTATCATAGTTTTTAATTAACTAATCCAAAACAGCCCGCGGTGTTACTACGACGGCGTAAATCCGGTTTTACGGTGTTTTTCGTGTTTTCAGGTTTTAAATCATTAAGTTAGCATATCATATAGATATAGAACATGTGTTTATTTGATTTTAAAAGTCAAGTTAGAAGGATTAACTTTTGTTTGCGAACAAGTTTAGAATTAACTAAACTATGTTCTAGTGATTACAAGTTTAAACCTTCGAATAAGATAGCTTTATATGTATGAATCGAATGATGTTATGAACATCATTACTACCTTAAGTTCCTTGGATAAACCTACTGGAAAAGAGAAAAATGGATCTAGCTTCAACGGATCCTTGGATGGCTCGAAGTTCTTGAAGCAGAATCATGACACGAAAACAAGTTAAAGTAAGATCATCACTTGAAATAAGATTGTTATAGTTATAGAAATTGAACCAAATTTGAATATGATTATTACCTTGTATTAGAATGATAACCTACTGTAAGAAACAAAGATTTCTTGAGGTTAGATGATCACCTTACAAGATTGGAAGTGAGCTAGCAAACTTGAAAGTATTCTTGATTTTATGTAACTAGAACTTGTAGAATATATGAAGAACACTTAGAACTTGAAGATAGAACTTGAGAAAAATCAATTAGATGAATAAAATTGAAGAATGAAAGTGTTTGTAGGTGTTTTTGGTCGTTGGTGTATGGATTAGATATAAAGGATATGTAATTTTGTTTTCATGTAAATAAGTCATGAATGATTACTCATATTTTTGTAATTTATGAGATATTTCATGCTAGTTGCCAAATGATGGTTCCCACATGTGTTAGGTGACTCACATGGGCTGCTAAGAGCTGATCATTAGAGTGTATATACCAATAGTACATACATCTAAAAGCTGTGTATTGTACGAGTACGAATACGGGTGCATACGAGTAGAATTGTTGATGAAACTGAACGAGGATGTAATTGTAAGCATTTTTGTTAAGTAGAAGAATTTTGATAAGTGTATTAAAGTCTTTAAAAAGTGTATAAATACATATTGAAACACTACATGTATATACATTTTAACTGAGTCGTTAAGTCATCGTTAGTCGTTACATGTAAGTGTTGTTTTGAAACCTTTAGGTTAACGATCTTGTTAAATGTTGTTAACCCAATGTTTATAATATCAAATGAGATTTTAAATTATTATATTATCATGATATTATCATGTATGAATATCTCTTAATATGATATATATATATATATATATATATATATATATATATATATATTAAATGTCTTTACAACGATAATCGTTACATATATGTCTCGTTTAAAAATCATTAAGTTAGTAGTCTTGTTTTTACATATGTAGTTCATTGTTAATATACTTAATGATATGTTTACTTATCATAGTATCATGTTAACTATATATATATATATATATATATATATATATATATATATATATATATATATATATATATATATATATATATATATATATATATATATATCCATATATATGTCATCATATAGTTTTTACAAGTTTTAACGTTCGTGAATCACCGGTCAACTTGGGTGGTCAATTGTCTATATGAAACATATTTCAATTAATCAAGTCTTAACAAGTTTGATTGCTTAACATGTTGGAAACACTTAATCATGTAAATAACAATTTCATTTAATATATATATAAACATGGAAAAGTTCGGGTCACTACAGTACCTACCCGTTAAATAAATTTCGTCCCGAAATTTTAAGCAGTTGGAGGTGTTGACGTATCTTCTGGAAATAAATGCGGGTATTTCTTCTTCATCTGATCTTCTCGTTCCCAGGTGAACTCGGGTCCTCTACGAGCATTCCATCGAACCTTAACAATTGGTATCTTGTTTTGCTTAAGTCTTTTAACCTCACGATCCATTATTTAGACGGGTTCTTCGATAAATTGAAGTTTTTCGTTGATTTGGATTTCATCTAATGGAATAGTGAGATCTTCTTTAGCAAAACATTTCTTCAAATTCGAGACGTAGAAAGTGTTATGTACAGCCGCGATTTGTTGAGGTAACTCAAGTCGGTAAGCTACTGGTCCGACACGATCAATAATCTTGAATGGTCCAATATACCTTGGATTTAATTTCCCTCGTTTACCAAATCGAATAACGCCTTTCCAAGGTGCAACTTTAAGCATGACCATCTCTCCAATTTCAAATTCTATATCTTTTCTTTTAATGTCAGCGTAGCTCTTTTGTCGACTTTAGGCGGTTTTCAACCGTTGTTGAATTTGGATGATCTTCTCGGTAGTTTCTTGTATAATCTCTGGACCCGTAATCTGTCTATCCCCCACTTCACTCCAACAAATCGGAGACCTGCACTTTCTACCATAAAGTGCTTCAAACGGCGCCATCTCAATGCTTGAATGGTAGCTGTTGTTGTAGGAAAATTCTGCTAACGGTAGATGTCGATCCCAACTGTTTCCGAAATCAATAACACATGCTCGTAGCATGTCTTCAAGTGTTTGTATCGTCCTTTCGCTCTGCCCATCAGTTTGTGGATGATAGGCAGTACTCATGTCTAGACGAGTTCCTAATGCTTGCTGTAATGTCTGCCAGAATCTTGAAATAAATCTGCCATCCCTATCAGAGATAATAGAGATTGGTATTCCATGTCTGGAGACGACTTCCTTCAAATACAGTCGTGCTAACTTCTCCATCTTGTCATCTTCTCTTATTGGCAGGAAGTGTGCTGATTTGGTGAGACGATCAACTATTACCCAAATAGTATCAAAACCACTTGCAGTCCTTGGCAATTTAGTGATGAAATCCATGGTAATGTTTTCCCATTTCCATTCCGGGATTTCGGATTGTTGAAGTAGACCTGATGGTTTCTGATGCTCAGCTTTGACCTTAGAACACGTCAAACATTCTCCTACGTATTTAGCAACATCGGCTTTCATACCCGGCCACCAAAAATGTTTATTGAGATCCTTGTACATCTTCCCCGTTCCAGGATGTATTGAGTATCTGGTTTTATGAGCTTCTCTAAGTACCATTTCTCTCATATCTCCAAATTTTGGTACCCAAATCCTTTCAGCCCTATACCGGGTTCCGTCTTCCCGAATATTAAGATGCTTCTCTGATCCTTTGGGTATTTCGTCCTTTAAATTTCCCTCTTTTAAAACTCCTTATTGCGCCTCCTTTATTTGAGTAGTAAGGTTATTGTGAATCATTATATTCATAGATTTTACTCGAATGGGTTCTCTATCCTTCCTGCTCAAGGCGTCAGCTACCACATTTGCCTTCCCCGGGTGGTAACGAATCTCAAAGTCGTAATCATTCAACAACTCAATCCACCTACGCTGCCTCATATTCAGTGGTTTCTGATTAAATATGTGTTGAAGACTTTTGTGGTCGGTATATATAATACTTTTGACCCCATATAAGTAGTGCCTCCAAGTCTTTAATGCAAAAACAACCGCGCCTAATTCCAAATCATGCGTCGTATAATTTTGTTCGTGAATCTTCAATTGTCTAGACACATAAGCAATCACCTTCGTTCGTTGCATTAATACACAACCGAGACCTTGCTTTGATGCGTCACAATAAATCACAAAATCATCATTCCCTTCAGGCAATGACAATATAGGTGCCGTAGTTAGCTTTTTCTTCAATAACTGAAACGCTTTATCTTGTTCATCATTCCATTCAAATTTCTTCCCTTTATGCGTTAATGCAGTCAAGGGTTTTGCTATTCTGGAAAATTCTTGGATGAACCTTCTGTAGTAACCAGCTAGTCCTAAAAACTGGCGTATGTGTTTCGGAGTTTTCGGGGTTTCCCACTTTTTAACAATTTCTATCTTTGCCGGATCCACCTTAATACCTTCTTTGTTCACTATGTGACCGAGGAATTGAACTTCTTCCAACCAAAATGCACACTTTGAAAACTTAGTGTACAATTCTTCCTTCCTCAATACTTCTAACACCTTTCTCAAATGTTCACCGTGTTCTTGGTCATTCTTTGAGTAAATAAGTATGTCATCAATGAAAACAATGACAAACTTGTCAAGGTATGGTCCACACACTCGGTTCATAAGGTCCATGAACACAGCTGGTGCATTAGTTAAACCAAACGGCATGACCATAAACTCGTAATGATCGTAACGTGTTCTGAAAGCAGTCTTTGAAATATCATCTTCTTTCACCCGCATTTGATGATACCCGGAACGTAAGTCAATCTTTGAATAAACAGACGAGCCTTGTAGTTGATCAAATAAGTCGTCGATTCTCGGTAGTGGGTAGCAGTTCTTGATGGTAAGTTTGTTCAACTCTCGGTAGTCGATACACAACCTGAATATACCATCTTTCTTCTTGACAAACAAAACAGGAGCTCCCCACGGTGATGTGCTTGGTCGAATGAAACCACGCTCTAAAATTTCTTGTAATTGGCTTTACAGTTCTTTCATCTCGCTGGGTGCGAGTCTGTAAGGAGCACGAGCTATTGGTGCAGCTCCTGGTACAAGATCTATTTGAAATTCAACGGATCGATGTGGGGGTAATCCCGGTAATTCTTTCGGAAATACATCGGGAAATTCTTTTGCAATGGGAACCTCATTGATGCTCTTTTCTTCAGTTTGTACTTTCTTGACGTGTGCTAGAACATCATAGCAACCTTTTCTTATTAGTTTTTGTGCCCTCAAATTACTAATAAGATGTAGCTTCGTGTTGCCCTTTTCTCCGTACACCATTAAGGGTTTTCCTTTTTCTCGTATAATGCGAATTGCATTTTTGTAACAAACGATCTCTGCTTTCACTTCTTTCAACCAGTCCATACCGATTATCACATCAAAACTCCCTAACTCTACTGGTATCAAATCAATCTTAAATGTTTCGCTAACCAGTTTAATTTCTCGATTCCTACATATATTATCTGCTTAAATTAATTTACCATTTGCTAATTCGAGTAAAAATTTACTATCCAAAGGCGTCAATGGACAACTTAATTTAGCACAAAAATCTCTACTCATATAGCTTCTATCCGCACCCGAATCAAATAAAACGTAAGCAGATTTATTGTCAATAAGAAACGTACCCGTAACAAGCTCCGGGTCTTCCTGTGCCTCTGCCGCATTAATATTGAAAACTCTTTCGCGGCCTTGTCCATTCGTGTTCTCCTGGTTCGGGCAATTTCTAATAATGTGGCCCGGTTTTCCACATTTATAACAAACTACATTGGCATAACTTGCTCCGACACTACTTGCTCCACCATTACTCGTTCCGACACCATTTGTTCCTTTCGTTCTATTAACCCCTGGTCCGTAGACCTCACACTTCGCCGCGCTATGACCATTTCTTTTACACTTGTTGCAAAATTTGGTGCAGAACCCCGAGTGATACTTTTCACACCTTTGGCATAGCTGCTTTTGATTGTTGTTGTTGTTGCGGTTATTATTGTTGTTGGGATGATTGTCGTAGTTGCTGTTGTTGTTGTTGTTGTTGTTGTTGTTGTTGTTGGGCCGTTTGTTGTAGTTGCGATTGATGTTGCGATTGTTGGGATAATTGTTGCGATTATTGTTGTAATTGCTGTTGTTGTTGTATTGGTGATTCTTATCACCGTTTTCCTCCCACTTTCTTTTGACTTGCTTCACATTGGCCTCTTCAGCAGTCTGTTCTTTAATTCTTTCTTCAATCTGGTTCACGAGTTTGTGAGCCATTCTATATGCCTGTTGTATGGAGGCGGGCTCGTGTGAACTTATATCTTCTTGGATTCTTTCCGGTAATTCTTTCACAAACGCGTCGATCTTCTCTTCCTCATCTTCGAATGCTCCCGGACACAATAGGCACAATTCTGTGAATCGTCTTTCGTACGTGGTAATATCAAATCCTTGGGTTCGTAACCCTCTAAGTTCTGTCTTGAGCTTATTGACCTCGGTTCAGGGACGGTACTTCTCGTTCATCAAGTGCTTGAATGCTGACCACGGTAGTGCGTACGCATCGTCTTGTCCCACTTGCTCTAGATAGGTATTCCACCATGTTAACGCAGAAGCTGTGAAGGTATGCGTAGCGTACTTGTCTTTGTCCTCTTCAGTACACTTACTTATGGCAAACACCGATTCGACCTTCTCGGTCCACCATTTCAATCCGATCGGTCCTTCGGTTCCATCAAATTCCAAAGGTTTGCAGGCAGTGAATTCTTTGTAGGTGCATCCTACACGATTTCCTGTACTGCTAGATCCAAGGTTATTGTTGGTATGTAGCGCAGCCTGTACTGCGGCTATGTTTGAAGCTAGAAAAGTACGGAATTCCTCTTCATTCATATTCACGGTGTGTCGAGTAGTCGGTGCCATTTCCTTCAAAATAGTCAAATGGAACAAGTTAATCATACAGAATATTAAGAGTAGTTAATAGTATTTCGTAGCATAATATGAACTCATTTATAAAAGCTTTTTCTTCATATTAGCGTTTTATAAGTTTAAATTCGGGTAGTACCTACCCGTTAAGTTCATACTTAGTAGCTAATATACAATTCAACTACTACAATTCTATATGAAAAACTGATTATAATAATATTTCGCGTTCAAACTTTTACACAATATTTTACAAACTTACAATACCGCTTATTTTACATATAGCATGAAATATAGCACACAATAAATTTGATACAAGATGGTTGTGAAGATAATTCTAGCTAGTACACAAGTCGTTCAGTAAAGGCAATAAAGACACGTAATTCATACGTCCAGAAACAAGTCATGCATTCTGGTTTTACTAGGATTACTTCCCATCCTTGGTCATGTGGAACATAACCGTTATGGCCGTTGATAAGACAGCGTGTTGTAACGTCGTCAAAGGGACGAGGGTTACGTAATGTCCAACAGTCCCGTAACAATCTAAAAACCTCATTTCTTACCCCAATTACCGACTCCGTCACTTGTGGGAACGTTTTGTTTAATAGTTGTAGCCCGATGTTCTTGTTCTCACTTTGGTGAGAAGTGAACATTACTAATCCGTAAGCATAACATGCTTCTTTATGCTGCATGTTAGCCGCTTTTTCTAAATCACGAAGTCCAATATTCGGATATATTGAGTCAAAATAATTTCTTAACCCTTTGCGTAAAATAGCATTTGGGTTCCCCGCAATATATGCGTCAAAGTAAACACATCGTAACTTATGGATTTCCCAATGTGATATCCCCCATCTTTCGAACGAAAGCCTTTTATAAACCAAGGCATTCTTGGAACGTTCTTCGAATGTCTTACAAACTGATCTCGCCTTAAATAGTTGTGCTGAAGAATTCTGACCGACTCTAGACAAGATTTCATCAATCATGTCTCTGGGTAGGTCTCTTAAAATATTGGGTTGTCTATCCATTTTGTGTTTTTATACTGTAAAATAGACAAGAGTTAGATTCATAAAAAAAATACTTATTAATACAAGCAATTTTTACATATATCATAAAGCATAAGCACACTATATTACATATATTACACCACACGAATACAACTATCTTATTCCGACTCGCTTGTTTCTTCTTCTTCGGTTTTGGTTCGTTTTGCCAAGTTTCTAGGGATATATGATGTTCCCCTAATACGAGCCGTCGTTTTCCACATTGGTTTAGAAAAACCTGGTGGTTTAGAGGTTCCCGGGTCATTGTTACAACTTAAGGACTTCGGGGGTTGACGATACATATAAAGTTCATCGGGGTTGGAATTAGATTTCTCTATTTTTATGCCCTTTCCCTTATTATTTTCTTTTGCCTTTTTAAATTCAGTTGGGGTAATTTCTATAACATCATCGGAATTCTCGTCGGAATCCGATTCATCGGAGAATTGGTAATCCTCCCAATATTTTGCTTCCTTGGCGGAAACACCATTGACCATAATTAACCTTGGTCGGTTGGTTGAGGATTTTCTTTTACTTAACCGTTTTATTATTTCCCCCACCGGTTCTATTTCTTCATCCGGTTCCGATTCTTCTTCCGGTTTCGATTCTTCTTCCGGTTCTGACTCTTCTTCCGGTTCCTCTTCGGGAACTTGTGAATCAGTCCACGAATCATTCCAATTTACATTTGACTCTTCATTATTATTAGGTGAGTCAATGGGACTTTTTCTAGAGGTAGACATCTATCACATAATATCAAACGCATTAAGAGATTAATATATCACATAATATTCACATGTTAAAAATATATAGTTTCCAACAAAATTTGTTAAGCAATCATTTTTCAAGTAAACACGGTCGAAGTCCAGACTCACTAATGCATCCTAACAAACTCGATAAGACACACTAATACAAAATTCTGGTTCTCTAAGACCAACGCTCGGATACCAACTGAAATTTCCCGTTCTTATTGATTAAAAACATTCCATATTAATTGATTTCATTGCGAGGTTTTGACCTCTATATGAGACGTTTTTCAAAGACTGCATTCATTTTAAAACAAACCATAACCTTTATTTCATCAATAAAGGTTTAAAAAGCTTTACGTAGATTATCAAATAATGATAATCTAAAATAACCTGTTTACACACGACCATTACATAATGGTTTACAATACAAATATGTTACAACAAAATAAGTTTCTTGAATGCAGTTTTTACACAATATCATACAAGCATGGACTCCAAATCTCGTCCTTATTTAAGTATGCGATAGCGGAAGCTCTTAATAATCACCTGAGAATAAACATGCTTAAAACATCAACAAAAATGTTGGTGAGTTATAGGTTTAACCTATATATATCAAATCATAATAATAGACCACAAGATTTCATATTTCAATACACATCCCATACATAGAGATAAAAATCATTCATATGGTGAACACCTGGTAACCGACATTAACAAGATGCATATATAAGAATATCCCCATCATTCCGGGACACCCTTCGGATATGATATAAATTTTGAAGTACTAAAGCATCCGGTACTTTGGATGGGGTTTGTTAGGCCCAATAGATCTATCTTTAGGATTCGTGTCAATTAGGGTGTCTGTTCCCTAATTCTTAGATTATCAGACATAATAAAAAGGGGCATATTCGATTTTGATAATTCAACCATAGAATGTAGTTTCACGTACTTGTGTCTATTTTGTAAATCATTTATAAAACCTGCATGTATTCTCATCCCAAAAATAATAGATTTTAAAAGTGGGACTATAACTCACTTTCACAGATTTTTACTTCGTCGGGAAGTAAGACTTGGCCACTGGTTGATTCACGAACCTATAACAATATATACATATATATCAAAGTATGTTCAAAATATATTTACAACACTTTTAATATATTTTGATGTTTTAAGTTTATTAAGTCAGTTGTCCTCGTTAGTAACCTACAACTAGTTGTCCACAGTTAGATGTACAGAAATAAATCGATAAATATTATCTTGAATCAATCCACGACCCAGTGTATACGTATCTCAGTATTGATCACAACTCAAACTATATATATTTTGGAATCAACCTCAACCCTGTATAGCTAACTCCAACATTCACATATAGAGTGTCTATGGTTGTTCCGAAATATATATAGATGTGTCGACATGATAGGTCGAAACATTGTATACGTGTCTATGGTATCTCAAGATTACATAATATACAATACAAGTTGATTAAGTTATGGTTGGAATAGATTTGTTACCAATTTTCACGTAGCTAAAATGAGAAAAATTATCCAATCTTGTTTTACCCATAACTTCTTCATTTTAAATCCGTTTTGAGTGAATCAAATTGCTATGGTTTCATATTGAACTCTATTTTATGAATCTAAACAGAAAAAGTATAGGTTTATAGTCGGAAAAATAAGTTACAAGTCGTTTTTGTAAAGGTAGTCATTTCAGTCGAAAGAACGACGTCTAGATGACCATTTTAGAAATCATACTTCCACTTTGAGTTTAACCATAATTTTTGGATATAGTTTCATGTTCATAATAAAAATAATTTTCTCAGAATAACAATTTTTAAATCAAAGTTTATCATAGTTTTTAATTAACTAATTCAAAACAGCCCGCGGTGTTACTACGACGGAGTAAATCCGGTTTTACGGTGTTTTTCGTGTTTTCAGGTTTTAAATCATTAAGTTAGCATATCATATAGATATAGAACATGTGTTTAGTTGATTTTAAAAGTCAAGTTAGAAGGATTAACTTTTGTTTGCGAACAAGTTTAGAATTAACTAAACTATGTTCTAGTGATTACAAGTTTAAACCTTCGAATAAGATAGCTTTATATGTATGAATCGAATGATGTTATGAACATCATTACTACCTTAAGTTCCTTGGATAAACCTACTGGAAAAGATAAAAATGGATCTAGCTTCAACGGATCCTTGGATGGCTCGAAGTTCTTGAAGCAGAATCATGACACGAAAACAAGTTCAAGTAAGATCATCACTTGAAATAAGATTGTTATAGTTATAGAAATTGAACCAAATTTGAATATGATTATTACCTTGTATTAGAATGATAACCTACTGTAAGAAACAAAGATTTCTTTAGGTTAGATGATCACCTTACAAGATTGGAAGTGAGCTAGCAAATTTAAAAGTATTCTTGATTTTATGTAACTAGAACTTGTAGAATATATGAAGAACACTTAGAACTTTAAGATAGAACTTGAGAGAGATTAATTAGAGGAAGAAAATTGAAGAATGAAAGTATTTGTAGGTGTTTTTGGTCGTTGGTGTATGGATTAGATATAAAGGATATGTAATTTTGTTTTCATGTAAATAAGTCATGAATGATTACTCATATTTTTGTAATTTTATGAGATATTTCATGCTAGTTGCCAAATGATGGTTCCCACATGTGTTAGGTGACTCATATCGGCTGCTAAGAGCTGATCATTAGAGTGTATATACCAATAGTACATACATCTAAAATCTGTGTATTGTACGAGTACGAATACGGGTGCATACGAGTAGAATTGTTGATGAAACTGAACGAGGATGTAATTGTAAGCATTTTTGTTAAGTAGAAGTATTTTGATAAGTGTATTGAAGTCTTTCAAAAGTGTATAAATACATATTAAAACACTACATGTATATACATTTTAACTGAGTCGTTAAGTCATCGTTAGTCGTTACATGTAAGTGTTGTTTTGAAACCTTTAGGTTAACGATCTTGTTAAATGTTGTTAACCCAATGTTAATAATATCAAATGAGATTTTAAATTATTATATTATCATGATATTATCATGTATGAATATCTCTTAATATGATATATATACATTAAATGTCTTTACAACGATAATCGTTACATATATGTCTCGTTTAAAAATCATTAAGTTAGTAGTCTTGTTTTTACATATGTAGTTCATTGTTAATATACATAATGATATGTTTACTTATCATAGTATCATGTTAACTATATATATATTCATATATATGTCATCATATAGTTTTTACAAGTTTTAACGTTCGTGAATCACCGGTCAACTTGGGTGGTCAATTGTCTATATGAAACATATTTCAATTAATCAAGTCTTAACAAGTTTGATTGCTTAACATGTTGGAAACACTTAATCATGTAAATACCAATTTCATTTAATATATATATATATATATATATATATATATATATATATATATATATATATATATATATATATATATATATATATATATATAAACATGGAAAAGTTCAGGTCACTACATTCATCATGATTATACATAATGTAATACTTAAACATAACCTTAAAGTAATTGATTTAAATTTAAACTAGGGTTAGTGACTACCTTAGAGGCTGAGACTATGATGATGATGGTGCGAAAATAGAACAGAAACCAGCAGCATGTAACGACCTGACAAAATCGTCATTGACGGCGCCGTTAACTTAGGTCCCGTTGTGTGGTCATAGTCCCTATATGAGACGCGTTTGACCAAAATTATGTCGCATTCATTTGAAACGTACAAGACTTGCAAAGTTTAGTTTACTAAACGGTTCGACAACAAGTTTAAGTTTACAAAAGTTATAAAGTATAAATGAAATAACTTGCGACATAATATAAGTGGAAAATCACAGTTGCTATAAATAGCGTAAGTATGTATGCTTTAAGTTTGAATCCAAAAGTGCTATCGCTAGCGTATGCATGTATGCTTGACTCCAAGCAAGTAATCAAAGTGTGCAGAAGCATGTATCAAGTAGCCAAATATGAACCTGAGAAACATATAGAAAACTATCAACGAAAAATGTTGGTGAAATCTTAGGTGTGTTTGTAAACGTTGTTTTTGAACCACAAGATTTTGTATTTCCATAACGTTGATTATCCAAATCGTTTGCATTCCAAAAGTATGTTCGCGAGCACCCAATTATCAAGACTTAACTTTCCTTCCATAGAACCCCATCACAATAGTGTTAGAACATATACTGTTTCTCGAAAATATATTTCATCCGCGCAACGGTAGCGAACCGTCCGAATGAGGGTTTGTCAAACCCGTATGGCCACACAACATAAGTTCTCGCTTATACCCGGCAAGTGTAACTAATGATAATCGAATTGAGGATTTTTGTTCTAACTCGCTGTGGAATGTTTGTTTCCGTACTTGTGTTCAAAGTATAAAAGTATGTAGTATAAAACTGTATATGTATCTCATCCCATGATTTAAAAGTATAAAAGTTGTTAAAAGATGGGACTATGATCTCACCTCGAGTGCACGAGTATAAATGTACTTCACAAAGTAAACGTGTGCATGAAAGTTGCTTAGCCTCGACCTAAACAAGTAAGTTGTATCAATTAACCGGTCACGACACAAGGTCGGGCGAAATGTGTTCAATTAGTCCTATGGCTCATTACTACTCGATTATTTAGCATGTGAATCAAGTTGTCAAGTTTCATGCAAGAATCAAGTATAAAAGAGGATTAGAATGATTGCATAAGTTTTTGGTTAAGTTTGACTAAGTCAAACTTGGTCAAAGTCAAGTCAACGGGGTCGAGTCGGGTATCCGAAAATTTTTCTAAGTTATATAATCATAAGTGAGCATGTTGGCCAAGTTTCATGTTAATTGGAGTTGCTAGTAAGCGGAAAGGAACTTGTGAAAACAAAATACAAAGTAACTTTGGCCTAGGAAGTGCGCGGTGTAGTGACCCGAACTTTTCCATGTTTATATATATTAATTGAGATTGATATTTACATGATTAAATGTTTCCAACATGTTAAGCAATCAAACTTGTTAAGACTTGATTAATTGAAATATGTTTCATATAGACAATTGACCACCCAAGTTGACCGGTGATTCACGAACGTTAAAACTTGTAAAAACTATATGATGACATATATATGGATATATATATAGTTAACATGATACTATGATAAGTAAACATATCATTAAGTATATTAACAATGAACTACATATGTAAAAACAAGACTACTAACTTAATGATTTTTAAACGAGACATATATGTAACGATTATCATTGTAAAGACATTTAATGTATATATATCATATTAAGAGATATTCATACATGATAATATCATGATAATATAATAATTTAAAATCTCATTTGATATTATAAACATTGGGTTAACAACATTTAACAAGATCGTTAACCTAAAGGTTTCAAAACAACACTTACATGTAACGACTAACGATGACTTAACGACTCAGTTAAAATGTATATACATGTAGTGTTTTAATATGTATTTATAAACTTTTGAAAGACTTCAATGCACTTATCAAAATACTTCTACTTAACAAAAATGCTTACAATTACATCCTCGTTCAGTTTCATCAACAATTCTACTCGTATGCACCCGTATTCGTACTCGTACAATACACAGCTTTTAGATGTATGTACTATTGGTATATACACTCCAATGATCAGCTCTTAGCAGCCCATGTGAGTCACCTAACATATGTGGGAACCATCATTTGGCAACTAGCATGAAATATCTCATAAAATTACAAAAATATGAGTAATCATTCATGACTTATTTACATGAAAACAAAATTACATATCCTTTATATCTAATCCATACACCAATGACCAAAAACACCTACAAACACTTTCATTCTTCAATTTTCTTCATCTAATTGATCTCTCTCAAGTTCTATCTTCAAGTTCTAAGTGTTCTTCATAAATTCTACAAGTTCTAGTTACATAAAATCAAGAATACTTTCAAGTTTGCTAGCTCACTTCCAATCTTGTAAGGTGATCATCCAACCTCAAGAAATCTTTGTTTTTTATAGTAGGTTATAATTCTAATACAAGGTAATAATCATATTCAAACTTTGGTTCAATTTCTATAACTATAACAATCTTATTTCAAGTGATGATCTTACTTGAACTTGTTTTCGTGTCATGATTCTGCTTCAAGAACTTCGAGCCATCCAAGGATCCGTTGAAGCTAGATCCATTTTTCTCTTTTCCAGTAGGTTTATCCAAGGAACTTAAGGTAGTAATGATGTTCATAACATCATTCGTTTCATACATATAAAGCTATCTTATTCGAAGGTTTAAACTTGTAATCACTAGAACATAGTTTAGTTAATTCTAAACTTGTTCGCAAATAAAAGTTAATCCTTCTAACTTGACTTTTAAAATCAACTAAACAAATGTTCTATATCTATATGATATGCAAACTTAATGATTTAAAACCTGGAAACACGAAAAACACCGTAAAACCGGATTTACGCCGTCGTAGTAACACCGTGGGCTGTTTTGGGTTAGTTAATTAAAAACTATGATAAACTTTGATTTAAAAGTTGTTATTCTGAGAAAATGATTTTTATTATGAACATGAAACTATATCCAAAAATTATGGTTAAACTCAAAGTGGAAGTATGTTTTCTAAAATGGTCATCTAGACGTCGTTCTTTCGACTGAAATGACTACCTTTACAAAAACGACTTGTAACTTATTTTTCCGACTATAAACCTATACTTTTTCTGTTTAGATTCATAAAATAGAGTTCAATATGAAACCATAGCAATTTGATTCACTCAAAACGGATTTAAAATGAAGAAGTTATGGGTAAAACAAGATTGGATAATTTTTCTCATTTTAGCTACGTGAAAATTGATAACAAATCTATTCCAACCATAACTTAATCAACTTGTATTGTATATTATGTAATCTTGAGATACCATAGACACGTATACAATGTTTCGACCTATCATGTCGACACATCTATATATATTTCGGAACAACCATAGACACTCTATATGTGAATGTTGGAGTTAGCTATACAGGGTTGAGGTTGATTCCAAAATATATATAGTTTGAGTTGTGATCAATATTGAGATACGTATACACTGGGTCGTGGATTGATTCAAGATAATATTTATCGATTTATTTCTGTACATCTAACTGTGGACAACAAGTTGTAGGTTACTAACGAGGACAGCTGACTTAATAAACTTAAAACATCAAAATATATTAAAAGTGTTGTAAATATATTTTGAACATACTTTGATATATATGTATATATTGTTATAGGTTTGTGAATCAACAGTGGCCAAGTCTTACTTCCCGACGAAGTAAAAATCTGTGAAAGTGAGTTATAGTCCCACTTTTAAAATCTAATATTTTTGGGATGAGAATACATGCAGGTTTTATAAATGATTTACAAAATAGACATAAGTACGTGAAACTACATTCTATGGTTAAATTATCGAAATCGAATATGCCCCTTTTTATTAAGTCTGGTAATCTAAGAATTAGGGAACAGACACTCTAATTGACGCGAATCCTAAAGATAGATCTATTGGGCCTAACAAACCCCATCCAAAGTACCGGATGCTTTAGTACTTCGAAATTTATATCATATCCGAAGGGTGTCCCGGAATGATGGGGATATTCTTATATATGCATCTTGTTAATGTCGGTTACCAGGTGTTCACCATATGAATGATTTTTATCTCTATGTATGGGATGTGTATTGAAATATGAAATCTTGTGGTCTATTGTTACGATTTGATATATATAGGTTAAACCTATAACTCACCAACATTTTTGTTGACGTTTAAAGCATGTTTATTCTCAGGTGAATACTAAGAGCTTCCGCTGTTGCATACTAAAATAAGGACAAGATTTGGAGTCCATGTTTGTATGATATTATGTAAAAACTGCATTCAAGAAACTGATTTTGATGTAACATATTTGTATTGTAAACCATTATGTAATGGTCGTGTGTAAACAGGATATTTTAGATTATCATTATTTGATAATCTACGTAAAGCTTTTTAAACCTTTATTTATGAAATAAAGGTTATGGTTTGTTTTAAAAATGAATGCAGTCTTTGAAAAACGTCTCATATAGAGGTCAAAACCTCGCAACGAAATCAATTAATATGGAACGTTTTTAATCAATAAGAACGGGACATTTCACGCGGTGCGCGCAGGTATGCGCGGCGGGCATTATAGCATGGAACCAGGTCAGGTAAAATTCCAGGGGTTAAGCATCTGCACCTTTACATATGCGTGGCACGCTCAAGGTTGCGCAACGCGCTTTACTACATAAAAGATGCTGTTTGCTGAATTTGTTAAGTCTCGAACCAAAAATCACCAACTCACAAATAACGAACCGCAAACACTCAAAACACGTATCTTATATCTTTGGAAAGGTATTTTGATAAGGAATACAACTAAACACATGTCATCAATCAAGTTAATCATTTAGAACAACAAAAACCTCGTCGAATGATCGTTAAAAGTTCATCATTCAAGTTTCAAGTTCGTAAAACGCATTTCATGATTCGGGAACTTACTACACACATATAATATGCCGTTTCGTAGGTAATTATGCATACAATACAACTAAACACTTATAAATAACATTTCAAAGCATTTAATGCATTGAATGTTCGTTTTAAGATCTATCAAACCCTAACCAAGAATCACAAAATCAAAAATCATGTTAATGTAAGGTTTTCATGTCATCCAGCATACCAAAACGAAACTAATGATGCTAGTAACACTTTTAACACATAAGGTTTATTCTCTAACAACATTTAATCAACCAAAGTCAAGGATTAAACTAACCCATTTCAAGTGTTCATGCTAGTTACTCTAAATAACAAGATCGAGCATACAAATTACATACACGACATCACAATGAGCCATAGACACTAATTAACACCATTTCAAGTCAAAAACACTAAGAATATGAAATCTAGAGTTTTTAGAAAGTTACCCAAATGAGATGAAATCGGTATCAAGTTGTAGATGATGAAGAGAGGATTCCAAAAGTACGATTTGTTTTAATGTTTGCTTCTTTGAAATGATTTAAATGATGATTCTTTGTATGATGAGTTTGAGAGAAATGGTGGAAGTATTAAGAAAAAAGAAAAATAAAGAGGTGGATAATGAATGGTGGAGATGGTGGGTTGACTAGTTGACCTAGTCAACTAGTTTGTCCACTAGATAACTTTGGTCCCTCGAGTTTAAAGCGGGTGCGTGAATTAACCAAACGAATTATTTCAAAAACATAAATTAATGAGAGATGTTATAATCGAACAACGGAAATATTGAAAACGCTAATTAACAGATGATACGAATTTAGATAATGAAAGATATTATCTAAAAAAGACGGCGTTAAAATGAATTAACGGAAAAATGCGGGATGTTACATTACCTACACCTTAAAAGAAATTTCGTCCCGAAATTTAGTTGGAAGTAGTAGTCGTTGTTTCTTCCTCGAAATCTGGCGTTGCCAAATTCTACGAATGGGTGAAGGTACTTCCTTGGGCATTCCAATGAACTTTGACGGTCGAGATTTTACGTTGTTTTAAAGTTTGGTTTCATGATTCATAGTTCTCCTAGGAAGTGATGGTTGTCGTCGATAGTAAGCTCATCGAAAAGGATAACAAGTTCTTGTTTTGCAAGACGCGTCTATAAGTTTGATACACAGAATGTAGGATGAACGGGATTTGTTTGAGTTGGGAGTTCGAAATGGTAAGCAACGGGTCCAATACGCCCCAAGATTTTAAAAGAATCCAAATGTCGCGAATTTAGCATTCTACGTTTTCCGAAACATATTACACTCTTCCAAGGTGCGATATATAATATTACGTGGTCACCCACTAGGAGTTCGAGAGGCTTACGTCTAACATTGGTATAGTGGTGATTACGGGCCGTCTTGGGCCTTTCTTGGATTTGAACAATTTCTCGGTTGTTTCATGAATGAGTTCGGGTCCGGTGGTGTGATTATCATTTACTTTGGTTCAACAATTAAGAAAACGACAATTGTGGCTATATGAGTTTTCGAAAGGCTTGGCGTTAATACTCGAATGAAAATTATTGTAGTAAGAGAATTCAGCTAAAGGCAAGTACTTTTCTCAAGTAAATTTGAAGTTGATAACACAAACCCGTATTACGGTTTCCAAGGTTTGAATCGTACATTTGCTTTGTTTTTCGATTTGTGGTTGATGCGTTGTACTCATGTCTAAACGTGGTCCCAAGGCTTTTTGTAAGCCTAAAAGTGTAACGAGCATCTCTATCTAAAACGAGGTACATTTCCTTAAAATATATTTGAACAAGTTTCCTTTTGTCAAGAAATTCGCGCCGCGGAAGATTTATCGGTTTCAAAAAAAAATGTTTATTAGAGCAAGTTTCTTATTAGGTTCTGAAAACGTTCTTTAGGACTATTCACCCTCGTGGCGAATACTACTATAATGTGAAGAGTCTCTCTCTCCATTGAGAATTTAGATAAAAGATTTCCTTATACGGGAGTACGAGTGTAATACGAAAGGAGTTTCCGCCTCGATGTGAGAATATCAAGCATATTTGTAGTTCGTCGATAAAACTGTGCGAAAATGAAATAGTATACACGTGTAACATATGTTTGAAGTTGAAAGAATTTGTCATTCATTCAGAAGCATAAATATGGTTCGATAATAATCAAAGGTGTGTCCCTGGTATGGTTGTTATCAACATTCTCAGAGTTTTCAAATATGCAACAACAAAAATGAAGTCATGCACATGGCACATGGTGGTGATTAGGTTGATCGAGTCCAATCACCATCACGTGTCATTAGAACTTTGGTATGACTTACCATAGTATAACCACGTTGATCGAGTGTCGTTATATTATGCTAACTCATACCTCCATTCTCACATCACTTCAAAAATCAAGTTCGTGTAATCGTAAAGATTTAAAATGAACAAAGTGTAACGACATCTCTAATGTGACTCGTATTAACCGAAAGAATTAGTGCAACTCTGAAGTAACATCCCGCCTTTTTCCATTTAGCTTCCGTTATACTATTTTAAAGTCCGTTATATAATTATAACATCTTCCGTTAATACGCGTTTTAAAATATTCGTTTAGGTAATTCAAGCACCCGCTTTGAAACTTGAGGGACCAATGTCGCAAATGACCAAAGTTCTGACTAGGTCAAAGTGGTCAACCTCACCTCCTCCATTCATTCACTCTTTCTCACTTTTTGATACTTCACCTTTTTTTCTCTCAAACACCAAACAAAGAATCATCATCTATTTCCGTTCTAGCAAGTGTCTCACAAAACAAATTACATATTTGGAATCCTTGCATCTTCCTCTTCGAATCCATACCAATTACATCTCATTTTGGTAACTTTCTAAAAATACTAGATTTTGTGTTCTTGATGATTTTGACTTATAAAAGTGTTAATTAGTGTCTATGGCTCAAGTCTAACATGAATATATGATTTGTATGCTCGATCTTGTTATGTTAAGTAACTAGCATGAACTTGAAATTTGGGGTGTTTGATTTTGTGATTTGGTTGCTTAAATGTTGTTAGATGTTAAAAGTACATGTATTAAATGTGTTACTAGTATCACTAGCTTCAATTTGATGTGTAGGTTGACTTGGAAAGACTCCATAAACTTCATTGTTAAATTTGTGATTTTGAGTTAGGGTTTGATAGAAGTAAAATGGATTTTTGATGTATTAAATGCTTTGCAATGTCAATTGTAAGTGTTTAGTTGTATTGTATGCGTAATTACCTATGAAACGGCGTATTATATGTGTGCATTTGGTTTCCGAATCATTTGGTTGCATTTATGAGCTTGTGTATCGTTAAAGATGAACATTTAATGCTGTTTTGATTGTTGTAAATGCTAGAATTGGTTGATGATATGTGTTTAGTTGTATTCCTCGCTAAATTACCTTTCCAACGATGTATGGTATGCATTTTAAGTGTTTAAGGTTCAATTGTGGTGATAAAATGAGTTTTGGATTGAGACTTGAACACTTGCACCAGCCCAGGTACCAGCTCACGTTGAGTGTCGCAGCGCGGCCATCCTTGGTCGCGGCGCGGCATTAGGCGTGTTGGATTCTGATCAAACTTACATTTTTACAAAAAATGTTTGCTATGCTACGCACATCCGATTCACATGTAACTTGTTTTAACATGCTTATATATGATTAAAAACCTCAGAAAAATAGTTCGGGACCCGACCAGAACGTTTTGACTTTTTCGTTGACTTTGACTTGACCAAAGTTGACTTTTGTCCAAACTTAACCAAATACTTATGCAATCATTCTAACATGCTTTTATGCGTGTACCTTGCATGAAACTTGACAATTTGATTCGCATGCTATATAATCGAGTCGTAACGAGCCATAGGACTAATTGAACAACTTTGACCAATTGTGTTTACCGTTATTGATACGACCTACTTGTTTAGGTCAAGACTAGCATTCGTTCTTGCACACGTTTACTTGCGAAGTACTTTTTATACGCTTTCACTCAAGGTGAGATCATAGTCCCACTTTTACTCTTTTATACTTATACTTGGGATGAGAAAACATAAACGATTCATACTTTTATACTTTGAACACGAATATGAAAGAAAAGATACGTACGAGTTAGAACGAAAATCCTCAAGTCCAATTATCATTAGTTACACTTGTAGGGTGTAAGCAAGAACTTATGTTATGTGGCTATACGGGTTTAACGAACCCTCATTTGGAAGGTTAGCTACCATTAGCGAATGAAAGATAATTTTATCAGAATAGTGTAGGTTCTAACACTATATGCAGAGGTAAGATTCAGTTAAGCTTGATAATTGGACGCTCGTGATACAAACACATCTTTTGAGATGTATACGCTTGATAATCGGTTTATACAAAATCTTGTATACGCTTGATAATCGGTAAGATTCAAACCATACTTTATACATACACCTATGATTTCACCAACGTTTTCGTTGACAGATTTTCTATGTTTTTCTCAGGTCCTTGAATACTAGGTGATACATGCTTCCGCACTATACTTTTTGATACTTGCTTGGATGTCGGGTATATTTGCATACGTGGAGCGTCTTTTGACTCGCATATGTTTCAATTGTACTTTAAACATTGTAACGTAACTAGTTATCGAACTACTTTGTAAACCTTGAAACATCCTTACTTTTGAAGTGAATGCGACATACTTTTGGTCAAACGTTGTTTTAAAGACTTATGACCACGTAATGGGACCTAAGTAGACGGCGCCGTAAATGACGATTTTGTCAGGTCGCTACAGATGGTATCAGAGCATTGGTTGTGGGGATTTAGAGTTCATTGGTGTCAACCCCGAGTCATAGGGTACATTAGTGAGTCTAGACTACAACCGGCATATAGACTTGAAGTAGGAATTACTTGACTACTTGTGCATTTATACTCCAACGTTTCTACTCATATCTACTCTTATTTCATCTTAATCTCACATTGTTTAATTTGATTGACACGCCACCTTGACTATATGAAATAATGTCGAATGCACATATAAATCAGGGTAATATAATTTTCGGGATTATATTACGGTGACTCATATGAACGTTCCGACATTATGACATAAAGAATTTAAGGCGAGTCAAGGAAAATTTTCTCTCTATCCTTATTCCATATCATGATTAGTATTATTGAAAATACTAATCAACAGTATTCTTGTGTTTTGAAGGGAACAATGCCTCCTCGCCGTGTACCATGCCATGAAACACCCGAACAAGCTCTACAACGAATGATAGCCACCGCCATAGATGCGGCCATGGCTGAACACTCATCCAACAACAACAACAATAACAACAACCACAACAACAACAACAATGGAGCCGGTAATTTAAACGAGGAATGCTTCTATAAAGCTTTCATGGGGTGCAAACCTCATACTTTTGATGGGACCGGAGGACCGGTTGCTCTCACTCGATGGTTTGAGCAAACGGAGGCCGTTTTTAGCATAAGCAGTTGCCGGGACCAAGACAAGGTTAAATATTTTACCCACACTTTTGCCGATATCGCTCTCACGTGGTGGAACACGTATGTACAATCGGTGGGTACCGATGAAGCCCACGCTCTCTCTTAGTCCGATTTGAAAGAAAAGATGATCACCGAATACTTTCCGCGCGAGGAAACTCGAAGGTTCGAACAAGAGCTAAGAACTCTAAAAGTGGTCGAAAACGACCTCAAGGCTTATAATCACCGATTTTCCGAACTAGCCTTGATGTGCCCAAACCTTGTGAACCCCGAGTCTTTAAGGGTTGAACTTTACATGGATGGTCTTCCAAAGAGCATCAAACACGGATTAATGTCATCCAAACCCACCAATTATCAAGAAGCTTTGAATATGGCCCGGAAATTGGTAGAAACGGTGGACGAGATCGTAGTACCGGCACCTAAAGCTGAGGATAAGTTGGGTGGCAACAAAAGAAAATGGGAAGCCACTCCATCAAGCAACTATAACAACAACAACTTCACCAAAAAGCCTTTCACCTCCGACGGCAAGAAGAGTTATGCCGAAAACTTGCCTTATTGTAACAAGTGCTACAAACACCATCTTGGTGAATGTGGCAAACCATATTGCGTCAAGTGTCAAAGGAGTGGGCATGTGGCCCACGATTGTAGGAATTCCGCCCCCGTTGCTCAAAAGGGGCCCAATGCACCAAAACCGGGCGTTTGTTATGAATGTGGCCAACCGGGTCATTATAGGAATGCGTGCCCAAAGAAGAATGCTAAACCCAATACACGCGGCCAAGCTTTCAACATCAACACCGAGGAAGCCCGAGATGACAATGAACTAGTCACGGGTACGTTTCTTCTCAACAACACTTATGTTACTTGTTTATTCGATTAGGGTGCCGACAAGAGTTTTATATCCAAGACTTTGACTCATGTTTTTCGCGCTCCACCACTCCCCCTAGACACTACTTATACCATTGAAGTGGCTAACGGGAAACTATTAAGTGTCGACAAATATTATCGGGGGTGTACGTTAAACTTATTGGGTAAAGAGTTTGAAATTGACTTGATACCTATGGAACTATGGAGTTTTGATGTAATAATTGGTATGAATTGGTTGGTAAAAACAAAATCTCACATCCTTTGTGATCTTAACGTAATCTAAATCCCTATCAAGAATGGTGAACCTTTGATTGTCTATGGCGATAAGAGTTTCACTGGACTCAACCTCGTCTCGTGCCTAAAAGTTGAAAAATACCTTCGTAAAGGTTGTTTCGCGATTCTAGCCTACGTTAAGAAAATTGAGACCGACGAGAAGCATATCGATGATGTGCAAATTGTTAGTGATTTTTCCGATGTATTTCCCGACGAATTGCCGGGTCTTCCACCTCATCGACCGGTAGAATTCCAAATTGATCTTATTCCGGGAGCCGCACCCGTGGTACGTGCACCGTATAGACTTGCCCTATCCGAAATTCAAGAATTGCAAAGTCAAATTCAAGAACTACTTGACCTGGTTTTATCCAACCTAGTCATTCACCACGGGGCGCTCCGATTTTATTCATTAAAAAGAAAGATGGATCCCTACGAATGTGTATCGACTATCGTGAACTAAACAAATTGACGGTTAAGAATCGATATCCTCTTCCACACATCAATGACCTCTTTGATCAATTACAAGGATCTCGTGTATATTCGAAAATCGATCTCCGCTCGGGTTATCATCAATTAAGGGTTAAGGGGGGAAGATGTCTCCAAAACCGCTTTCCGGACTCGTTATGGTAGTTATGAATTTCTTGTAATGCCATTTGTTCTCACTAATGCACCGGCGGTGTTTATGGATCTTATGAACCGCGTGTGCAAACCATACCTCGACAAATTCGTTATCGTGTTCATTGATGATATTTTGGTCTATTCTAAAAGCGAAGAAGACCACGAACTGTGATGACCCGGAAATTTCTGACTAAATTTAAACTTAATCTTTATATGATTCTGACACGATAAGCAAAGTCTATAGTGTTGAGTCTCAAACTCTTGAACTGTTTATATGGAATCATTTAACATGTGACTATTCCCGACGATTCACGAACCATTATGTGTAAGTAAGTATGTAAATAAATATATATTAAAGATTCAATAAAGTATATAATTGATAGATAGGATATAATAAATGGTAATATATTATATATAATCACAAGTTCAAATTATAATTGCTATATTAATATTATTATCATTACTCTCATTAATATTATTATTAATAATATTAATAATTGTAACAATAATATTATTATATAAAGTATATATATACATATGAAATTTGATAAGTATAAGTTGTTATATTATTATATTGGTATCAATAAAATTAATATTATCATAACTAATAATATTATTAGTACCATTAATAATATTATATTTTCTAAGGTCAGTGTTAGATATATTATTATTATCAATAGCTGATATATAGATATGAACATTGTTATATACATAATTGATATATTATTAGTATTATTGTTATTATTAATAATATTAGTATTATTATAACTAATATTATTGTTATTAGTAATATTATTGTTATTTTTAATATTAACATCTATATTAGTATTATTAATATGAAAATAGATATATATAAATAAATTGTTGTATTATTATTACTATTAATATTACTTATATTATTATTAGTATTTTTATTAATTCTATTATTACTATTATTATTAACATTATTACTATAATTATATATATTTATTATTAATATTAAATGTTATATAAATAATTGAATTCAGATATACACAAAAACTGTTATATATCGACATCAGGCATGGTACGAATTCGTTTTTAATTCACTATCTGTTTATTTTCTTGCTTCTGATTAAGATCCCTTTGTCTACCCAATTGTCACAAGAAAACAAGTCTGATCAAATCAATTTCTGTTTCAATTATTTGATACGATCCTTATTATCATATATATAATGATTACTCGTGATATCGGCTAAAAAGTCACGTTTCTACCCCCGATATTGAGTCCCAAAAGCATAAAGTTCAAAGCTTTGTCGGCAAAATAATCGCTTTTTCGGTTAAACTTGTAGGTAAAGTAATTACAAAGACGATGCAAAAAGAATCAAGAGAAACGGAGCTAAAACGAAGATTCCAGAGCGAAAACGATGAAAGACAAGAAATCAAGTTACGATCCAGGGAATCAAGGCTGACCAGCACACCATACGGCCTGCCATACGGCCTGCCAGTATGGAAATGGCCTGCCAGATACGTGCCAACAAACGACCCACCATGCGGTCTACCAGCCATACGGCCTTCCAAATACGCCTTGACATACGCCCTGCCATGCGGCCTGCCAGGCGTATGCTGGCAAATTCCAAGTCTATTTAAAGGGTCTTTGTCATCCAATTTCCACACACATCTCTTCACTCTCTCACTACAATACACTTTCTCCCACTAGAGCTTTCAAGGCCTTCTCACCTCCGAGCAGGAAATTAAGTACCCGGAGGCGAACGCCGAAGATTGTAATAGGAGCGGGCTAGAGGTTATCAGCACTTGTAATGGTCCAGATCTCGTCTGTAAATGGTAAACGCTTTCCTAAATTTAATAAAGTTATTATCTTGAGCTGCTTTCATCCTGCATGATTATCTATCTGTTACAATTGTTTATCATGTGTTGAATATTTTATCTGAAACTTATTATATTGTTATGCTGAAACCCTGACGGTTTAGAAGTTTAATTTACGGATCACCCTTTCCGCTTATTCACGTGGCTATAACCTAGTATTAGGACCTAATCAACCCTAGGATACATGGTAAGTAGTTATGTGTGCTTAACGTCACCATAGGGATATAGTACCTACGTACGAATAACCATTTTTTTGTTATAGAAGAGCTGCCCATTTAGATTGTGATTAGAGTTAGCAATAGAGAGTTCAGTGAACACTAGCTTACTCAGAAGCATGATTCGCATCAGAAGCAATGTTCTTGAGATATTGTAAAATGATCCGGGGTTGAATAAGTGATCGCAAAGGAGAGACTTCTATCCCAATTAGCAGTACCTTAGAATATCTAAGATTGCACATATGTTAATGTTAAGGCATAGTATAGTGATTTAGTGATAGGATATTGCTTTAGTTAGACAACTAGGATTAAGAAAAGCTGAGACGTTCCTTTATTGGGTAAACCACTTTGTTCATGTACCTAGGATTTCATCCATAAGGTCGTTCAAACCTTTCAGGTTAACGTTGAGAGTAGGGATACATGTCTTAGCCAGAATCTTCAAAGCCTAAACTCTTCGTGACAAATCAGTTAGGTTCACAGCCAGTTGATTGAGGTTTAGTGTTTATCCTAGGAAGTCAAACTCTTGCAATAATTCCCCTTCAGAATTCTATTCTTCACACCTATCTTTACTTTTATTGTCTAACTACTATTTCATCTAGTTAATCTTAATCTATCACCTCTTGTCACTAGGGTTAACTATATAGGCACTTGTGTCCCACATTACTGAGCAAACATACAAAAATACGTACCTGAGTTATATTTACCACTTACTCGTTAAAAGGAAGACAAGTAGGTGAGTTATAGCTTGAAATCCCAGCTAAATATAAATAATAAAACA
This sequence comes from Rutidosis leptorrhynchoides, assembly GCF_046630445.1. Taxonomy (NCBI): domain Eukaryota; kingdom Viridiplantae; phylum Streptophyta; class Magnoliopsida; order Asterales; family Asteraceae; genus Rutidosis; species Rutidosis leptorrhynchoides. Next base: position 137,823,990 of record NC_092334.1, on the reverse strand, counting down.
ACCACTACTCGCCCTCGTGGTAGCTGATTCTGACGTGCCGCGGCCCAATGACACGCGAAAATAAAACCGTCCTTTTCGGCCATATCACGAGGAGTAAGTAAGTTTTTGGCGCCGCTGCCGGGGACTTATTTTCTGTTTGTTAAGGTAATCGTTGGTTCTATCAAGATATCTAAAATTCTTAAGTGGTGTCTAAGAAAGACAATTATACACGGACTTGGTTATTGGATTTTCCGAACAGTCTCCAATTATATTGGAACCAAAAGGATCCTGCCTCTCCGTTGTCTGCCTGGCCACTTGTTTCGAAGATAAATTGACAAGAATCACACATGCTTAACAAGCAGGGAGTTTGTCGGTATAGGATTTAAAGTCACCATTATAATAAACCCTTTTCTAATTATAAAAACAAAATATTAACTATGGTTTTAATTTCTGTAGTTTCCAGTTCAAACTTAACCGACTACGAAGAAAGTGCGAATGGCAGTTGCTCTCCCACGACTTCGGAAACCGGCGAAGTTTTTCTTTATAAACCTAAAACAAATCTAAACCCTGATGAATCTCATCAAGACTTAGTTCTTGATTCTTATAGTCCAAGAAGCCGGATGATTTCATCTGACTTAGAGATTTCATTGCTTTTGGATAAGTTTTACTCAAATGAACCAGGATTCGACCCTCTTCACGATCCAAAAGGGAGACTCAGTCTTAACAAACTCCTGATTATGGAAGATGAGATACAGGAAGAATATCCATCTATTTTCAACTATCCAGACTTGTTCGAATTTAATCCTAAAGAGATACGAAACCCTGATAAAACAAAAGCTACGTTTATTGGAAATCTATTAAATCCTAGCAGAAGGTTAGATGTCTATAGAGAATTCGTTTGGCACCTCTATTCCTCAGACTTCCCATTTTCAACATTTCAAATCAATCTGTTAAAAGAGCTGCGTTCTCAGACTCGTTCTCTTCACAAACTGTTAAAAGAATGTGGGGATGACCTTTTCGTCATCGGGATGCAGAAATTAATTTCAAATTCGATTTAGAGTCATTCGTCAGTTTTCTCCCTCACTTCACTAATAAGGAAATTTCTCCAATTCACATAAACCGTTACGTCTCGGCAATGATCTCTGAATTAGAATTTTGGATTGAAAGCAAGAAACCTAACCCTATTTCAACCTATGGAAACCGAGATTTCTTTTACTTTGATCCAGCCTCATTTCTCATCAAAAGATTAATTGAAGTTTTTTCGGATTCTACCAAGGAAAGAATACATCAGAATTTCTTCACAAAAAGAAAGGAAGTATATTCGGAACTCGTGCAAATCCTCACTATGTCAAAATTTCCATTTACAACTCCGCAAAGAAAGATCATTCAAGAAATATCTTCAAACTTTAAATTTACTATCGGTGATCCTAACTACGCGGAAGATCTTTTTTTGCAAGACACAGTGGCAAAACTTCTTTTCGAACTTAATTATAGAGATACTAGGCCAAGGGACGGAATTTCAAACACTAAGAAAATTAAAAGGGCTTTGGTTGAACTTATGGACGATATCGGGGATTTACAGAAGCGCGAGTGCAAGATGTTAAGAGATTTCGAAATATTTTCAATACACTCCACTGATTTACTCTGGATGGTCAAAGAAGCTTTAAACTTGTCTTTCTTTCCGCGTCATTTCTGGAATTTAGTTGTAGAACCTGTGTAATTTGTGTTTTTAATAAAAATAAAATATTTTAATTTTTAGTTGTCTTTTTTTATTTTAGTTAGTAATATATCTTAGAAAATATAAAAATAATATAAAAAAACCGGATTAAAATATGAGGTATTATTTTATTTATCTTTTCTTAAAACCCTTTAAATTTTAAAATCATAAAAACTTAAAAATTGTGCAAGTCGGATCGGGGAAATAAGCTCGCGATCCACACGGGCCACTTCTTTTTCCTTTCTTCTTTCCTTTCTTCCTCTTTTTCCCTTTTCTCTTTGATCTTCTCCTTCCCTCTTATGCTCCTGCGACCGACGGGACCCACATACACACACCACACTCAATTTTTAACCAAAATTGATGAATCAAAGCTTGAAACTTGTTCTCTCTAGCCTCCTAAACTCGATTCCACCGTCGATTTCGCATAAAAGGTACTCTTTCCTGGATGAAAATTCGAATTTTCTCCTAGGGTCAAATTTTTGATTTTTTAGAAAAACCTTGTTTTTGACTCAATTTTGGATTCCTTTATGCTTAGATAGATAATGTGATTACTTTGTGTTAGTTTTTAGGCTTGATTGAGATATTTTGGATACTTTTTGGCTCTCGACTCACTAGTTGAGGTTTTAGGGTAGAATTTGGTGAAATCTTTGGAAATTTGATGTTTTGCTAGCTTAGTTAGGCTTAGTGATTCATTAGAAATGTTTAGAAACTGATTTTGGAACAAAGTAGGCTTGTTTGCTTAAATTTGATATTTTGGTCAAACTACACATAATTAGGACTTCGGTTTTTCCTATAGTTAAAACGTTTTTAAAACTTAGGATTGCCTTAAAACTAGTTCAAATGAAGATATCATTGATTTGCTCGTGAAAATGTAGCTTAATCCTTGATTTTCCTTATTTTGTACGTTTTGAATAAATTGAATATTTTTTCGGTCAAACGGCTCTAATCTTTGACTTTAACATATTATAGCTCAAGTTTGATGATTAAAAATATTTAAGGTAATTAAAAATGGTCATTAGAATCATTGTATGCTTAAAAATTATCACTTTTGGTTCAAAATTGCTTATTACGACTAAATGGCTATAATTATTATTATTATTATCATTATTATTATTATTATTATTATTATTATTATTATTATTATTATTATTATTATTATTATTATTATTTGCATTATTTATTGTAATCACGGGTACACTTTGAATTTTGCTCAAACGTAAGTTTATAGTTCGTTTAAATGTTGTTTGCGGTAATTTGGCTATATTTGACTATAACATGATTTTGGAAAATCCCATTTTTAAAGCCCTCATTTCGAATTTTTTTCGAAAAATAGGCATTTTTGGGTTCTAAATCTAAATTTTTGGAGCATAACCTATTTTACTTGATTTTTGCAGATGGCTAATCGCTTACCAAATGATTACGAGTTGCCCCATTATCTTCGCGGGCAAGAAAATCCGGATGATAATGAGCCGTTTATGAGAGTTTGGATCAACCGAAATAAAGCGGGTAACAAATATATCAATTGGACGATTTTGGAACAATGTGGTTGGGCTGATGAGCTCAGAAGAATCTTGACCTTCCAAGCCGAGGGTAGAACGCACCGGGCATGGAAACAGTTGTTTGAGTTAAACGAAACAACATACAACGAGCCATATACAGAGTTTATGGCTACCGGGAGTTTTGATTCGGATGTTGATCCGGAAGATTATAATAATCAGGAGTGCATCCATTTTTGACAGCAAAACCACATGTACCACCTGACTCTCGCACGGTTTTCGAGACACTTGGAGTTGTATAAATCATCGCAGCTCACCCGGCTAATATTCAGGAATGGACTTACCACCTTGAATCACATGGATCATCAAGCTTTCTGGCAAGAGCACACCACAGATAATGGGCCATGACAATCGGGTAAAAAGGCATCTAAATTCGCCAACCCCGTACTCCGAATCCTCCACCACCTAATCACCAAAACCCTCCATCCTAAAGCCAGATTTGGCGGTTTTGTTACGATCAGATACATGCGCCTGATGCACGCCATGATGAATAACCAAAATATGCATGTGGCACATCTCCTAGCTCAGGCTCTCACTAGTGAGAAGAATTCGGCAAGCACAGTTTTGCCGGTTTTAGGGGGCGTTGTTACTAGGTTGCTTCGGAACATGCGTGTTTTGGGAAGTGTTGAACAGTTTAACTATAGGACTGGGGCCATGTCAGAGGAAATAGGGTATAAACTGCTGAGCAGCTGGGATTACTTTCGTGTTGAGGGTGAGCAGTTAATCATTCAGGCGAACCCAGAGATACCCGGTTCTGAAGATCGGACGGTGCCAGGGGGTGAGAGTTCAGGGATTCAGACCTGATACTAGGACACGGGACGGTAGTAGACGGCGAGGTTCTCAGGAACCAAGGGATGAGGATGATCCCACAGCGCATGGACGGCCCACTGACACCCGCAGGCAATCATCAGTCGGAGAGGGTGATCGGCCACAGTACCCGCCATACTGATACCAGTACCACATGGGGGATTTACCTGGGCATGAGAGTTGGTTTGCCCAACATGCGATTCTTCAGAATCTGGATCACTTTGCTTACCATGCATGTAGACAGCTCACGTTTCGCCTTTCCCTCATGAGTACCCAACCTTAGAATCCCACCGTGATCCCAGAGGGTCCGGGCCGAGCCACCAGTTTTCAGGACCTCCACCTCCACCTACTCATCACTTCACGCAGCGTAAAGCAATTACATATACGCCACCACCACCACCTCCACAGACCACAGGGGATGGGGGTTTTGTTGAAGAATTGTTCAGCACTGACCACGTTAACACATCTACTACGGCTCGGGAGTCGGTATGGGATCAGGCGTTGCACCGACAGACGACTGCAGGGATTGCACAGGGTATTGATAGTATGGACGTTAACCAGTAATGGGGTAGAGGTAGAGATTTACAGGAGGGTATGGGTTGGCAGACAGGGCCGATGGTTTTCACGAGCACATCATCACTTACTGGGTTAATCGCAAGATCGAACGAGATAGAGTTTAGAATATCCTCGGGTATGAACACATAGGAGTTGGCAGACCAGTTTGCCACAGACGAGGAGATAACCAGCGAGGGTCAGTCCAGATTGAGGAACCCAGCCAGGCCCCGTACCAGCGTAAACTATTCTCCTCCATATCCACCACCTCAACCGTAACCATGTTTACTTTTGGAAACATTCGAAATATTATTACTGATGCTACATTACATTATCTTATATTTCTGTACGCCCAGTTTCGGGCATAACTACTTTATGTTTTAGTATGTATGGTTTCTTTTAAGAATAAAAATTGCATGAATAAACGTCACAAAACAAACGACGATCGAGACCGTACGAGATGGAAGCAAATGGAAGCAAGAACGCCTTAAATGAGGATGACGCCAGCACAAGAATTGAAGAATCCATAGTTAGAGCGCCATCCAATTGCACGTCCTGAAACCATATGGGAGTACTACGTCTTCATCACCTTTTCAATAGAATATACGCAAATTACTATACCACTTTAAAAACTAAGTGTGGGATTGGCAACTCCACCAACATAAACTTTTAATAACACAAACGCCTCTTTTAAAACTAAAAGTGTGGGATACTATGTATCCTTGACATTGAGGACAATGTTGTTTTAAAGTGTGGGATAGCAAATGTTGCACATAGCAATTCTTGTAAAATCCTCATGTTTTTCAAAAATTTAAAACTTTCCGAATTATAAAACACTAAGGATGTTAAAATTCTATAAAAGATCAAAAAGTTTTTGCTACAAAATAGACAAAAAGAGTAAAACAAGGTTGAAAACTTTTTGCAAAAATCAAAATCAATTTTCCAATAGAGCATTGCATAACATAAGGCGCAATTCGACCCGCTATAATTATCGTGAGGCACCCCGCCAAATAAGGCTTTATAAGCACTCATTTTTAGTGCTTCACTGTATTTCCGTTGAGCGCGCCGATGTTAAGATCTCGGAATCAGAAATTGCTCTTGATCTACATTTCGGAATCACACATTTTGACGAGGATGACTAAGTTAGAACCTCAGCTATTCGTGAAGATAAAAACAATCTCCGCTATATACCTCCGTTTTCATTTTTGCTCCACAAATCCATTTCACCTTTGCTTATTTACTCTATCCGCTTCACAAATAAATAAATCCCGGCTAAATCATTCTTTTTCGGGAAAACCTCTAAAGTGACACGAGAAAAATGCGAGCATCCAAGCCAATTATCAAAGAAGATCGCCAGAAGGAGACCTCGAAGTGAAAAGCAAAAGATGCTTTCAAAAAAAAAAAAAAAAAAAAAAAAAAAAAAAAAAAAAAAACTAGAGCAAAGTCTCTACGAATAAAGGTTCTGAGAAAGGTAGCAGAACCAGTAAAGATTCGAGAAAAGAACTTCTTGTAGTCAAATAGAACGATGCTCACGAAGAAATTCCAGACAAAAAGCTAAAAGGATCGTCGAAATCAATCTTTCAAAATAGAAACTCCTATCCATCAAAACCCTTCGTACTCTAGAAACTTTCAAACCCCCATCTCTTCACAATTCAAGCTGAGTCGATAACCAAAAATTCTCGCAAATAAGTGATGGAGATTTGAGTCTTGATCAAGCCTATGACAAAGAATGTAAGCATGACTGGCTAAGAGTGACTTCATTTCTTAGAACTTTAGGACACCCTAAACACTTTAGTGAAATGAGTGACCCGAGTGAGATAGCCTTAGTTATGTAACCTCCTCTCATGCTTGCGGAAAGAAATTCGAGAATAGCAAAAAGAATAAAAGCTAAGTTTCTGCTCTTCCGTCTTGCGGAACAAAAACATCTTGATCACTACGAATTAAAGTCCTCACTGTTTTAAGTTCAGAAGTTTGCTTGAGGACAAGCAAAGTCTAAGTGTGAGATATTCGATATCGGCTAAAAAGTCACGTTTCTACCCCCGATATTGAGTCCCAAAAGCATAAAGTTGAAAGCTTTTTTTGGCAAAATAATCGCTTTTTCGGTTAAACTTGTAGGTAAAGTAATTACAAGGATGATTCAAAAAGAATCAAGAGAAACGGAGCTAAAACGAAGATTCTAGAGCAAAAATGGTGAAAGACAAGAAATCAAGTTACGATCCAGGGAATCAAGGCTGACTAGCACACCATACGGCCTGCCAGTATGGAAACGGCCTGCCATATACGTGCCAACAAATGGCCCACCATGCGATGTACCAGCCATACAGCCTGCCAAATACGCCTTGCTGTACGCCCTGCCATGCAGCCTACCAGGCGTATGCTGGAAAATTTCAAGTCTATTTAAAGGGTCTTTGTCATCCAATTTCCACACACCTCTCTTCACTCTCTCACTACAATACACTTTCTCCCACTAGAGCTTTCAAGGCCTTCTCACCTCCGAGCGAGAAATTAAGTACCCAGAGGCGAACGTCGAAGATTGTAATAGGAGTGGGCTAGAGGTTGTCAACACTTGTAATGGTCCAGATCTCGTCTGTAAACGGTGAACGCTTTCCTTAATTTAATAAAGTTATTATCTTGAGTTGCTTTCATCCTGCATGATTATCTATCTGTTACAATTGATTATCATGTGTTGAATATTTTATCTGAAACTTATTATATTGTTATGCTGAAACCCTGACGGTTTAGAAGTTTAATTTACGGATCACCCTTTCCGCTTATTCACGTGGCTATAACCTAGTATTAGGACCTGATCAACCCTAGGATATAAGGTAAGTAGTTATGTGTGCTTAACGTCACCATAGGGATATAGTACCTACGTACGAATAACCATTTGTTCGTCATAGAAGAGCTGCCCATTTAGATTGTGATTAGAGTTAGCAATAGAGAGTTCAGTGAACACTAGCTTACTCAGAAGCATGATTCGCGTCAGAAGCAATGTTCTTGAGATATTATAAGATGATCCGGGGTTGAATAAGTGACCGCCAAGGAGAGACTTGTATCCCAATTAGCAGTACCTTAGAATATCTAAGATTGCACATCTGTTAATGTTAAGGCATAGCATAGTGATTTAGTTGTAGGATATTGCTTTAGTTAGACAACTAAGATTAAGAAAAGCTGAGACGTTCCTTTATTGGGTAAACCACTTTGTTCATGTACCTAGGATTTCATCCATAAGGTCGTTCAAACCTTTCAGGTTAACGTTGGGAGTAGGGATACCTGTCTTAGCCAGAATCTTCAAAGCCTAAACTCTTCGTGACAAATCATTTAGGTTCACAGCCAGTTGATTGAGGTTTAGTGTTTATCCTAGGAAGTCAAACTCTTGCAATAATTCCCCTTCAGAATTATATTCTTCACACCTATCTTTACTTTTATTGTCTAACTACTATTTCACCTAGTTAATCTTAATTTATCACCTCTTGTCACTAGGGTTAACTATATAGGCACTTGTGTCCCACATTACTGAGCAAACATACAAAAATACGTACCTGAGTTATATTTACCACTTACTCGTTAAAAAGAAGACAAGTAGGTGAGTTATAGCTTGGAACCCCATCTAAATATAAATAATAAAACAACCACTACTCGCCCTCGTGGTAGCTAATTCTGACGTGTCGCGGCCCAACGAAACCGTGAAAATAAAACCGTCCGTTTCGGCCATATCAACTCGCCTGATAGGAAGAATTAAAAACCCAAAAATTTAAGAACAACAAGAAAGTCTCTGTTCGTGTAACCTTAAATCGAATACCACGAATTTGAGTTCAATTACAAAATCCTTTATTGCAGTCTTGTTTGAAATCCTTCCCTCAATCTACCTGCAAAAACTCAGCCTTCAATTCCTTCAAACGAGTATGAATTTGTGAGTCAAAGTATTTTTCTAAAAAGTCAACTATCTGTTAAATCGTGAAATTCAAACTCAGTTTAATTTTTAAGTTTAATTAATGATCCAGATAGATTCTAATATCGATTTGAAACTTTTTCATGTTAGAATCATAAGCTAAAAACGTTCAAAAGATCGAATTCAATGTTGGAGTTCTTATGGTGTTCTTACGTCTGCTGCTGCTGTTTCATTTTTTTTTATTTCAAACACCACAAATAAACGTTTCTGCTTTGTTTGGAAATTCTAGATCAAATCCTTATTATTCGTTGTTTTGATTGTTGTCTCTGGTCGACTCAATCGAGGAAGAAGAGGATGAAACCGATATAATTATAATACGGGTTTAATAAATTTGAAAGTGGAATTAAAATAGAAAGAATGGATTGGATCAGATGGTTAGGGAGCTGTCGGGTGTTAGAGAGGTTGGGGGTTCGAGCTCGGGCAAGGGCATTTTCTTTTTGGAGCTTTTATTGTGAGGTAGTCATAATCCTTTTTGTTATTATCATTATTATTATTATTTTTGGTAATATTATTATTATTAGTAATTATTGCTAATGTTAATTGATGTTATTACTAATATTAGTAATATGTTTAGTAGAATAATTAAAATAATTATTATTATGATTATTACTAGTATAATTATTATTAATATCAACATGATTAGGATTATTAACATTATTATCATTAATATTAAAATTTGTATCGATTTATAAATATTAGTATTATCAATATGTTTATAAATATTAATATTATCAGTACTAATATTATCGTTATTGTAGTATTATTATTATTATTATTGTATTATTATTTTTATTATTATGATTTCAAGTATATTAAGCATATTAATAACATAAATATATAATAAAAGATAATAGGATTGAGATTATAGAAAATAGTTGTAAGTATACGAATACATGTGAAAGTTATAATTATAGGTACAAATAAATGTTATAAGAGACTATAGTCGTTATCATAGAAATTTAACACGAAAATATGATTATGATTAGGATTATTATTATAAAAACAATACAAGTTATTATTATTTTTCACTAATATTAGTATTAATATCATTTTTGTAATTATTAGTTTTACTATTATTATTATTAACATAAGTATCAATTTTAACAATATCGTAATTGTTATTAGTATTATCGATATTAAGAATGTTATTATTATTAGTAAATCATTATTATCAAAACTATCATTTTGTTACAAATAGCTATTTTGTACCTAAAATATACTTAATATATATATATTATAATTATATTAATAGTTTACATACCTACATATCAAACATAATAACAATACTTATATAAATGCTTTTATATAACAAACTAATGATTTTTTTTATATAATACTAACCATATATATATAGATATATTAATATAACTAAATATATAGATATTAAACATTTTAAATATATACACAAACTAAATAAGCATAATATATAATTCAAGATAATATATAAACTTGTTCGATTACGATTATACATTTTAATTTACACACAAATGATATAGGTTCGTGAATCCGAGGCCAACCTTGCACTTGTTCAATGATGTTATATGTATTCTTACTACAAAATAAAGTATGGTGAGTTTCATTTGCTCCCTTTTTAAATGCTTTTGTAATATATATTTTTGGGACCGAGAATACATGCGCTTTTATAAATGTTTTACGAAATAGACACAAGTAATCGAAACTACATTATATGGTTGAATGGATCGAAGCCGAATATGCCCCTTTTAGCCTCGTAATCTATGAATTAGGGAACATCACTAATTTTGAGAATTAGTGCACCCCTAATTGACGCGAATCCTAAAGATAGATCTATGGGCCTAACAACCCCCATTCTGGAATTTGGAAAGCTTTGGTACTTCGAAATTATCATGTCCGATGGGTGTCCCGGAATGATGGAGATATTCTATATGCATCTTGTAAATGTCGATTATCAGGTGTTCAATTCATATGAATAATTTTTGTCTCTATGCATGGGACGTATATTTATGAGAAATGGAAATCTTGTGGTCTATTAAAATGATGAAAATGATCGATTATGATAAACTAATAAACTCACCAACCTTTTGGTTGACACTTGAAAGCATGCTTATTCTCAGGTATGAAAGAAATCTTCTGCTGTGCATTTGCTCATTTTAGAGGTATTACTTGGAGTCATTCATGACATATTTCAAAAGACGTTGCATTCGAGTCGTTGAGTTCATCAAGATTATTATTAAGTCAATTATAGTTGGATATATTATGAAATGGTATGCATGCCGTCAACTTTTGATGTAATGAAAGTTTGTCTTTTAAAAATGAATGCAATGTTTGTAAAACGTATCATATAGAGGTCAAGTACCTCGCAATGTAACCAAATGTAATGTATTCGTCCAGATGGATTAGGACGGGTTCTTTCACGAACAACATCTCCGACTTGTGCTTGATCTCTTGAGACAAGAACAACTCTATGCCAAATTATCCAAGTGTGAATTTTGGTTGAAGGAAGTTCAATTTCTTGGTCATGTTGTAAGTGATCAAGGTATTAAAGTCGATCCATCGAAAGTCGAATCCATTAGCAAATGGGAAACTCCTACTACTCCTACTCACATTCGTCAATTCTTGGGTCTCGCCAGATACTATCGTAGATTCATTAAAGATTTCTCCTTGGTTGCTCGTCCTCTAACCGCGTTAACTCACAAGGGAAAGAAATTCATTTGGGCAACCGAACAAGAATCCGCGTTTCAAATCTTGAAGATAAAGCTAACCATTGCTCCTATCTTGTCTCTTCCTAAAGGCAATGATGATTTTGTTGTATATTGCGATGCCTCGAAACAAGGTTTTGGGTGTGTATTGATGCAACGAAAGAAAGTCATTGCTTATGCCTCTCGACAACTAAAAATTCATGAACGGAACTACACGACACATGATCTCGAACTCGGAGCCGTCGTCTTCGCACTTAAAATGTGGAGACACTATCTTTATGGAACCAAGAGTACTATCTTCACCGATCACAAAAGCCTCCAACACATCTTCGACCAAAAGCAACTAAACATGAGACAACGCCGGTGGATTGAAACTCTAAACGATTATGATTGTGAGCTTCGTTACCATCCCGGGAAGGCAAACGTAGTAGCCTATGCCTTAAGTCGAAAGGAAAGAGGGGTGCCTCTTCGTGTCCGAGCTTTAAACATCACCATTCACACCAACCTCAATAGTCAAATTCGTGTAGCCCAAGACGAGGCTCTCAAGGACGAAAACATCTCTCTCGAACACTTTAACGTCCTCACCTCTCGATTCGAAGTTAAGGAGACCGGACTCCGATATTTCACCTGAAGAATTTGAGTGCCTAGTTATGGGGACTTGCGAAGCCTTATTTTAGACGAAGCCCATAAGTCAAGATATTTGATTCACCCCGGTGCCAATAAGATGTACCACGACCTCAAAGAACAATATTGGTGGCCGAACATTAAAAGGGACGTTGCTACTTATGTTGGAAAGTGCCTAACTTGCTCCAAAGTCAAAGCTGAACATCAAAGACCGTCCGGATTGCTTCAACAACCCGAAATCCCGTAATGGAAGTGGGAAAGGATAACGATGGATTTATCACCAAACTACCAAAGACGGTTGGCGGTTATGATACTATTTGGGTTATTGTCGACCGTCTCACCAAATCCGCACACTTCCTAGCTATGAAGGAAACCGCCAACATGGAAAAACTTGCACAATTTTACATTAAAGAGATCGTGACCAGTCATGGTGTGCCTTTATCGATTATTTCCAACCGAGATGGCCGTTTTGTTTCTAGATTTTGGCGTACCTTACAAGAAGCGTTGGGAACGCGTTTAGACATGAGCACCGCATATCATCCACAAACTGATGGACAAAGCGAACGCACAATTCAAACCTTGGAAGACATGTTACGAGCTTGTGTTATCGATTTCGGAAAAGCTTGGGACAAGCACTTGCCTCTCGCTGAATTCTCTTACAATAATAGTTACCACGCGAGTATCAACGTCGCACCTTTCGAAGCTTTGTATGGCCGAAAATGTCGTTCTCCTCTTTGTTGGGCCAAAGTAGGCGACACACAAATCACCGAACCCAAAATCATTCATGAAACAACCGAGAAAATCGTTCAAATCCGAGATAGGCTTCGGAAGGCCCGTAGTCGTCAAAAGAGCTATACCGACCTCGAATTCCAAGTCGGTGATCGCGTAATGTTAAAATTCGCTCCTTGGAAAGATGTAATCCGTATCGAGAAACGCGGGAAACTAAATACGCGGTATATTGGTCCTTTCGAAATCTTGGAGCGTGTTGGAACCGTTGCTTATTGTTTAGATCTTGCGCCTCAACTGAGCTCCGTTCATTCTACTTTCCATGTATCAAATTTGAAGAAGTGTTTAGCCGAACCCGAACTCTTCATCCCTCTCGAGGAGCTTACTATTGATGACAAACTTCATTTTGTGGAGGAACCGGTTGAAATTGTGGACCACTCTATCAAAATGCTAAAACAAAGCAGAATTCCGATTGTCAAGGTCCGTTGGAATGCCAAAAGGGGACCCGAGTTTACTTGGGAAAGGCAAGATCAAATGCAAAAGAAATACCCTCATTTATTCGTGGATTCGGAAACGCAAGATCTCGAGGAAGAAACAACGACCACTACGCCTACTTAAATTTCGGGACGAAATTTCTTTTAAGGAATAGGTAATGTAACATCCCGCCTTTTGTAGTGACCCGAACTTTTCCATGTTTATATAGATTAATTGAGATTGATATTTACATGATTAAATGTTTCCAACATGTTAAGCAATCAAACTTGTTAAGACTTGATTAATTGAAATATGTTTCATATAGACAATTGACCACCCAAGTTGACCGGCGATTCACGAACGTTAAAACTTGTAAAAACGACTTGACGATATATATATGGATATACATATGGTTAACATGAGATTATGATAAGTAAGTATCTCCATAAGTATATTAACAATGAGTTATATACATATAAACAAGACTACTAACTTAAGGATTTCGAAACGAGACATATATGTAACGATTATCGTTGTAACGACATTTAAATGTATATATATCATATTAAGATATATTAATATATCATAATATCATGATAATATAATAATTTAACATCTCATTAGATATAATAAACAATGGGTTAACAACATTAATTGAGATCGTTAACTTAAAGGTTTCAAAACAACACTTACATGTAACGACTAACGATGACTTAACGACTCCGTTAAAATGTATATACATGTAGTGTATTTAGATGTATTAAAATACTTTTGGAAGACTTCAAGACATATATCAAAACACTCATACTTAACGAAAATGGTTACAGTTACTTTCCCATTCTTTTCTTTCATCAAGAATTCTAGTCGTATTCTTACCCGTATTATACACAGCTTCAAAACGTACTTACTATGGGTATATACCAATAGGAACTAGCATGGGATTCCACTCTTGATTATGTCATGTATGACTAATCAATTTTAACTTCTACCATGAGCTAGTCAACTAACTAGAACTCCTTTTAACCCCACTCACCACTCACCAATTAACACTCATCATTCACTCCATTTCACTTCCAAATCTCTTTCTAATTCTCTCTCAACACACCCACACTATTATGAACGTATTTTTCCAGTAGTTAATCATCATCTTCATCAAAAATCACTTCAAGAATCAAGCTATAATCATCATAGGAAGAACACTTCAAGAATACTTCAAAAATCCCTTCAAGTTTACTAATTTACTTCCAAGCTTTCTAATCCATTCCAAGTAATCATCTAAGATCAAGAAACCTTTGTTATAAACAGTAGGTTATCTTTCTTATTCAAGGTAATATTCATATTCAAACTTTGATTCAATTTCTATAACTATAAACTATCTTAATTCGAGCAAAAATCTTACTTGAACTTGTTTTTGTGTCATGATCCTACTTCAAGAACTTTCAAGTCATCCAAGATCCTTTGAAGCTAGATCATTTCTTGTCACTTCCAGTAGGTTTACCTACTAAACTTGAGGTAGTAATGATGTTCATAACATCATTCGATTCATATATATAAAACTATCTTATTCGAAGGTTTAAACTCGTAATCACTAGAACATAGTTTAGTTAATTCTAAACTTGTTCGCAAACAAAAGTTAATCCTTCTAACTTGACTTTTAAAATTAACTAAACACATGTTCTATATCTATATGATATGCTAACTTAATGATTTAAAACCTGGAAACACGAAAAACACCGTAAAACCGGATTTACGCCGTCGTAGTAACACCGCGGGCTGTTTTGGGTTAGTTAATTAAAAACTATGATAAACTTTGATTTAAAAGTTGTTATTCTGAGAAAATGATTTTTATTATGAACATGAAACTATATCCAAAAATTATGGTTAAACTCAAAGTGGAAGTATGTTTTCTAAAATGGTCATCTAGACGTCGTTCTTTCGACTGAAATGACTACCTTTACAAAAACGACTTGTAACTTATTTTTTGACTAGAAACCTATATTTTTTTTGTTTAGATTCATAAAATAGAGTTCAATATGAAACCATAGCAATTTGATTCACTCAAAACGGATTTAAAATGAAGAAGTTATGGGTAAAACAAGATTGGATAATTTTTCTCATTTTAGCTACGTGAAAATTGGTAACAAATCTATTCCAACCATAACTTAATCAACTTGTATTGTATATTATGTAATCTTGAGATACCATAGACACGTATACAATGTTTCGACCTATCATGTCGACACATCTATATATATTTCGGAACAACCATAGACACTCTATATGTGAATGTTGGAGTTAGCTATACAGGGTTGAGGTTGATTCCAAAATATAT
The DNA here is from genome assembly GCF_046630445.1 of Rutidosis leptorrhynchoides. Taxonomy (NCBI): domain Eukaryota; kingdom Viridiplantae; phylum Streptophyta; class Magnoliopsida; order Asterales; family Asteraceae; genus Rutidosis; species Rutidosis leptorrhynchoides. The sequence continues at coordinate 137,808,593 of NC_092334.1, read as the reverse complement.
ATAGTTTGAGTTGTGATCAATACTGAGATACGTATACACTGGGTCGTGGATTGATTCAAGATAATATTTATCGATTTATTTCTGTACATCTAACTGTGGACAACTAGTTGTAGGTTACTAACGAGGACAGCTGACTTAATAAACTTAAAACATCAAAATATATTAAAAGTGTTGTAAATATATTTTGAACATACTTTGATATATATGTATATATTGTTATAGGTTCGTGAATCAACCAGTGGCCAAGTCTTACTTCCCGACAAAGTAAAAATCTGTGAAAGTGAGTTATAGTCCCACTTTTAAAAATCTAATATTTTTGGGATGAGAATACATGCAGGTTTTATAAATGTTTTACGAAATGGACACAAGTGATCGAAATTACATTCTATGGTTGGATTATCTAATCGAATATGCCCTTTTTATTAAAGTCTGGTAATCTAAGAATTAGGGAACAGACACCCTAATTGACGCGAATCCTAAAGATAGATCTATTGGGCCTAACAAACCCCATCCAAAGTACCAGATGCTTTAGTACTTCGAAATTTATATCATATCCGAAGGGTGTCCCGGAATGATGGGGATATTCTTATATATGCATCTTGTTATTGTCGGTTACCAGGTGTTCACCATATGAATGATTTTTATCTCTATGTATGGGATGTGTATTGAAATATGAAATCTTGTGGTCTATTATTATGATTTGATATATATAGGTTAAACCTATAACTCACCAACATTTTTGTTGACGTTTTAAGCATGTTTATTCTCAGGTGATTATTAAGAGCTTCCGCTGTCGCATACTTAAATAAGGACGAGATTTGGAGTCCATGCTTGTATGATATTGTGTAAAAACTGCATTCAAGAAACTTATTTTGTTGTAACATATTTGTATTGTAAACCATTATGTAATGGTCGTGTGTAAACAGGATATTTTAGATTATCATTATTTGATAATCTATGTAAAGCTTTTTAAACCTTTATTGATGAAATAAAGGTTATGGTTTGTTTTAAAATGAATGCAGTCTTTGAAAAACGTCTCATATAGAGGTCAAAACCTCGCAACGAAATCAATTAATATGGAACGTTTTTAATCAATAAGAACGGGACATTTCACCTTTTTCCCTTTACCTTCCGTTATACTATTTTAAAGTCCGTTATATAATTATAACATCTTCCGTTAATACGCATTTTAAAATATTCGTTTAGGTAATTCATGCACCCGCTTTGAAACTTGAGGGACCAATGTCGCCAAATGACCAAAGTTTTGACTAGGTCAAAGTGGTCAACCTCACCTCCTCCATTCATTCACTCTTTCTCTCTTTTTGATACTTCAACTTTTTTTCCTCTTAAACACCAAACAAAGAATCATCATCTATTTCCGATCTAGCAAGTGTCTCACAAAACAAATTACATATTTGGAATCCTTGCATCTTCCTCTTCGAATCCATACCAATTACATCTCATTTGGGTAACTTTCTAAAAACACTAGATTTTGTGCTCTTGATGATTTTGACTTATAAAAGTGTTAATTAGTGTCTATGTCTCAAGTCTAACATGAATATATGATTTGTATGCTCGATCTTGTTATGTTAAGTAACTAGCATGAACTTGAAATTTGGGGTATTTGATTTTGTGATTTGGTTGCTTAAATGTTGTTAGATGTTAAAAGTACATGTATTAAATGTGTTACTAGTATCACTAGCTTCAATTTGATGTGTAGGTTAACTTGGAAAGACTCCATAAACTTCATTGCTAAATTTGTGATTTTGAGTTAGGGTTTGATAGAAGTAAAATGGATTTTTGATGCATTGATTGCTTTGCAATGTCAATTGTAAGTGTTTAGTGGTATTGTATGCGTAATTACCTACGAAACGGCGTATTATATGTGTGCATTTGGTTTCCAAATCATTTGGTTGCATTTATGAGCTTGTGTATCGTTAAAGATGAACATTTAATGCTGTTTTGATTGTTGTAAATGCTAGAATTGGTTGATGATATGTGTTTAGTTATATTCCTCGCTAAATTACCTTTCCAACGATGTATGGTATGCTTTTATAGTGTTTACGGTTCAATTGTTGTGATAAAATGAGTTTTGGCTCGAGACTTGAACACTTGCACCAGCCCAGGTACCAGCTCACGTTGAGTGTCGCGGCGCGGCCATCCTTGGTCGCGGCGCAGCATTAGGCGTGTTTGGATTCTGATCAAACTTACATTTTTACGAAAAATGTTTGCTATGCTACGCACCTCCGATTCACATGTAACTTGTTTTAACATGCTTATATATGATTAAAAACCTCAGAAAAATAGTTCAGGACCCGACCCGAACGTGTTGACTTTTTCATTGACTTTGACTTGACCAAAGTTGACTTTTGTCCAAACTTAACCAAATACTTATGCAATCATTCTAACATGCTTTTATACTTGTACCTTGCATGAAACTTGACAATTTGATTCACATGCTATATAATCGAGTCGTAACGAGCCATAGGACTAATTGAACAACTTTGACCAATCGTGTTTACCGTCATTGATACGACCTACTTGTTTAGGTTAAGACTAGCATTCGTTCTTGCACACATTTACTTGCGAAGTACTTTTATACGCTTGCACTCAAGGTGAGATCATAGTCCCACTTTTACTCTTTTATACTTGTACTTGGGATGAGAAAACATAAACGATTCATACTTTTATACATTAAACACGAATACGAAAGCAAAGATACGTACGAGTTAGAACGAAAATCCTCAAGTCCAATTATCATTAGTTACACTTGCAGGGTGTAAGCGAGAACTTATGTTGTGTGATCATACGGGTTTAACAAACCCTCATTCGGATGGTTCGCTACCATTAGCGAATGAAATATAATTTTATCGGAATAGTGTAGGTTCTAACACTATATGCAGAGGTAAGATTCAGTTAAGCTTGATAATTGGACGCTCGTGATACAAACACATCTTTTGAGATATATACGCTTAATAATCGGTTTATACTAAATCTTGTGGTTCAACCCATACTTTATACATACACCTATGATTTCACCAACGTTTTCGTTGACAGATTTTCTATGTTTTTCTCAGGTCCTTGAATACTAGGTGATACATGCTTCCGCACTATACTTTTTGATTCTTGCTTGGATGTCGGGTATACTTGCATACGTGAAGCGTCTTTTGACTTATCCTTAAATTGTGTCGCATATGTTTCAATTGTACTTTAAACATTATAATGTAACTAGTTGTCGAACTACTTTGTAAACCTTGAAACATCCTTACTTTTGAAATGAATGCGACATACTTTTGGTCAAACGTTGTTTTAAAGACTTATGACCACGTAATGGGACCTAAGTAGACGGCGCCGTAAATGACAATTTTGTCAGGTCGCTACACTGATGATGCGTTTCCCTAGGGAAGTGTATAAATGATTGTTCACGTCAATGCGATTCAAGTCAAACAATGATGTTCTTAGGTACGAAAGGGCAACAAATTATGATAACGAGTAGTACGCAACTGTAGTGATAAGTAGTGATGACGATACTCACCGAGAGTAGTGATGGTAGTAAAAAAAGTGGTAGATAGTGTAGAACACCGGTGTAACATCGGTAGTGGTTAATGATTGCCATGGTGGTGGAAACTTTATAGTACTTGTGGATAGTAAGCTGGGACGATGATGAATATTAATCTGGGAGACAGAGTTCCCGAACTAGAGTGACTAATGAAGTCATCATCATCCTTACGTGTATGAATCTTGAATTTACACGTGTTACCAGAAAGTGGCAGAATGCGGATTCGTATGATGAAAGCATGGCACCATTAAGAAGTTTGCCTAAGAATGATTCAAGTATAATGCACAAGTAGTCAAGTAAGTGCTATCTATAGCAAATGTATGTCAGAATGCAATGGCTAACTATCCGGTTGTAGTCTAGATTCACTAATGCGTTCTAACGACTCTGTCAGACACACTAATGCATATCCTAGTTCTCTACAACTGATAATGCTAAAAACGAACATATATTTCATAGCATTATCCCTCAAGAAAGACAAGCTTTTAGTTGCAATTGTTCTATTTACAAGTGATATTCGTTTAAATAATAAAAGGTGAAGACAAAAGACAGATTCGACGAATTGAAGACGCAAAGGACCAAAAAGTTCAAAAGTACAAAATACAATCAAAGTGGTTCCAATTATTGAGGAGAAACGTCTCAAAATTACAAGAGTACAAGACGCGAAACGCAAAGTACAAGATATTAAATTATACGCAAGGACGTTCGAAAATCCGGAACCGGGACCAGAGTCAACTCTCAACGCTCGATGCAACGGACTAAAAATTACAAGTCAACTATGCACATGAATATAATATAATATATAATTAATTCTTAAAATTAATTTATATATTATATTATATTATAAAACCGTCGGCAAGCTAGGAGCCAAGCTTGTGTGAGCTGGAATCCACAGCTCCGCACTCGTGGAGCTTACAAAGGCAAAAACCTCCGCACTCGCGGAGGTCAAATAGTATTACGTAGGCCTATAAAAGGCCGAGCATTCGGCCGAAATTTACACATCTTTTTCTCATTCATCATACGTAAAATATATATATTTTTTAATTTTAATTTTAATTTTAAATCCTAATAATAAGGGTATGTTAGCGAATATTGTAAGGGTGTAAGTCGAAATTCTGTCCGTGTAATGCTACGCTATTTTTAATCATTGTAAGTTATGTTCAACCTTTTTAATTTAATGTCTCGTAGCTAAGTTATTATTATGCGTATTTAAAACGAAGTAATCATGATGTTGGGCTAAATACTAAAATTGGGTAATTGGGCTTTGTACCGTAATTGGGGTTTGGACAAAAGAACGACACTTGTGAAAATTAGACTATGGGCTATTAATGGGCTTTATACTTGTTTAACTAAATGATAGTTTGTTAATTTTAATATAAAGATTTACAATTGGACGTCCCTATAAATAACCATATACACTCAATCGGACACGATGGGCGGGATATTTATATCTACGAATAATCGTTCATTTAACCGGACACGGGAATGGATTAATAGTCTATGGAATTATTAAAACAGGGGTGAAATTATGTACAAGGACACTTGGCATAATTGATAACAAAGTATTAAAACCTTGGGTTACACGCAGTCGATATCCTAGTGTAATTATTAAACAAAGTATTAAGACCTTGTTACAGTTTAAGTCCCCAATTAGTTGGAATATTTGACTTCGGGTATAAGGATAATTTGATGAGGATACTCTCACTTTATATTTATGACTGATGGACTGTTATGAACAAAAACCAGACGGACATATTAAATAATCCAGGACAAAGGACAATTAACCCATGGGCATAAAACTAAAAATCAACACGTCAAACATCATGATTACGGAAGTTTAAATAAGCATAATTCCTTTATTTTCATATTTAATTGCACTTTTAATTATCGCACTTTTATTTATTGTCATTGTATTTAATTGCACTTTTAATTATCGCACTTTTTAATTATCGTAATTTTATTTCATCGTACTTTTATTTATTGCAATTTCATTATCGTTATTTATTTTACGCTTTAAATTAAGTCTTTTATTTATTTAATATTTTACATTAGGTTTTAACTGAGACTAAAGTTTTAAAAATCGACAAACCGGTCATTAAACGGTAAAAACCTCCTTTTATAATAATAATATTACTTATATATATTTGTATTTTTATAAATTAAAACTAATATAGCGTTAAGCTTTGTATAAAAGATTCCCTGTGGAACAAACTGGATTTACTAAAAACTACACTACTGTACGATTAGGTACACTACCTATAAGTGTTGTAGCAAGGTTTAGGTATATCCATTCTATAAATAAATAAATATTTTGTGTAAAATTGTATCTTATTTAATAGTTTTTCCTAGTAAAATATACACTATTTCATATACGCCTCGCATAACATCAACAACCAACGCTCTGATACCATCTGTAACGACCCGACAAAATCGTCATTGACGGCGCCATTAACTTAGGTCCCGTTGCGTTGTCATAGTCCCTATATGAGACGCGTTTGACCAAAATTATGTCGCATTCATTTGAAACGTACAAGACTTGCAAAGTTTAGTTTACCAAACGGTTCGACAACAAGTTTAAGTTTACAAAAGTTATAAAGTATAAATGAAATAACTTGCGACGTAATATAAGTTGAAAATCACAGTTGCTATAAATAGCGTAAGTATGTATGCTTTAAGTTTGAATCCAAAAGTGCTATCGCTAGCGTATGCATGTATGCTTGACTCCAAGCAAGTAATCAAAGTGTGCAGAAGCATGTATCAAGTAGCCAAATATGAACCTGAGAAACATACAGAAAACTATCAACGAAAAACGTTGGTGAAATCATAGGTGTGTTTGTAAACGTTGTTTTTGAACCACAAGATTTTGTATTTCCATAACGTTGATTATCCAAATCGTTTGCATTCCAAAGTATGTTCGCGAGCACCCAATTATCAAGACTTAACTTTCCTTCCATAGAACCCTATCACAATAGTGTTGGAACATACACTGTTTCTCGAAAATATATTTCATCCGCACAACGGTAGCGAACCGTCCGAATGAGGGTTTGTCAAACCCGTATGGCCACACAACATAAGTTCTCACTTACACCCGGCAAGTGTAACTAATGATAATCGAATTGAGGATTTTTGTTCTAACTCGTTGTGGAATGTTTGTTTTCGTACTTGTGTTCAAAGTATAAAAGTATGTAGTATAAAACTGTATATGTTTCTCATCCCATGATTTAAAAGTATAAAAGTTGTTGAAAGATGGGACTATGATATCACCTCGAGTGCACGAGTATAAATGTACTTCACAAAGTAAATGTGTGCATGAAAGTTGCTTAGCCTCGACCTAAACAAGTAAGTTGTATCAATTAACCGATCACGACACAAGGTCAGGCAAAATGTGTTCAATTAGTTTTATGGCTCGTTACGACTCGATTATTTAGCATGTGAATCAAGTTGTCAAGTTTCATGCAAGAATTAAGTATAAAAAAGGATTAGAATGATTGCATAAGTTTTTGGTTAAGTTTGACTAAAAGTCAAACTTGGTCAAAGTCAAGTCAACGGGGTCGGGTCGGGTATCCGACAATTTTTCTAAGTTATATAATCATATATGAGCATGTTGGCCAAGTTTCATGTTAATCAGAGTTGCGAGTAAGCGGAAAGGAATTTGCGAAAACAAAATACAAAGTAACTTTGGCCTGGGAAGTGCGCGGTGCGCGCAGGTATGCGCGGCGCGCATTATAGCGTGGAACCAGGTCAGGTACCATTCTAGGGGTTAAGCATCTGCACCTTTACATATGCGCGGCGCGCTCAAGGTTGTGCGGCGCGCTTTACTACATAAAAGATGTTGTTTGCTGAATTTGTTAAGTCTTGAACCAAAAATCACCAACTCACAAATAACAAACAGCAAACACTCAAAGCATTTAATGCATACAATACAACTAAACACTTACAAATAACATTGCAAAGCATTTAATGCATCGAATGTTCGTTTTAAGATCTATCAAACCCTAACCAAGAATCACAAAATCAATAATCATGTTAATGTAAGGTTTTCATGTCATCCAACATACCAAAACGAAACTAATGATGCTAGTAACACTTTTAACACATAAGGTTTATCCTCTAACAACATTTAATCAACCAAAGTCAAGGATTAAACTAACCCATTTCAAGTGTTCATGCTAGTTACACCAAATAACAAGATCGAGCATACAAATTACATACACGACATCACAATGAGCCATAGACACTAATTAACACCATTTCAAGTCAAAAACACTAAGAATATGAAATCTAGGTTTTTTAGAAAGTTACCCAAATGAGATGAAAACGGTATCAAGTTGTAGAGAATGAAGAGAGGATTCCAAAAATATGATTTGTTTTGATGTTTGCTTCCTTGAAATGATTTAGATGATGATTCTTTGTATGATGAGTTTGAGAGAAATGGTGGAAGTATTAAGAAAAAAGAAAAAGAAAGAGGTGGATAATGAATGGTGGAGATGGTGGGTTGACTAGTTGACCTAGTCAACTAGTTTTCCCACTAGACAACTTTGGTCCCTCGAGTTTACAGCGGGTGCGTGAATTAACCAAACGAATTATTTCAAAAACGCAAATTAACGAGAGATGTTATAATCGAACAACGGAAATATTAAAAACACTAATTAACGGATGATACGAATTTAGATAATGAAAGATATTATCTAAAAAGACGGCGTTAAAATGAATTAATGGAAAAATGTGGGATGTTACACAGCAGCTCAACAGCAAATTCACGAACTAGAATAAGGGATTTCTTGACCCGTTTGATCACGACAGAAAAACAGCAGCAACCCAGGAAAGTACGCAGCAACTTAGGGTGATTCATGGACTGTTTTTGGCTCGACAAACACAGCAGGTACAGCAGCAAAAAGTGGCGAATGATGATGGTTGAAGGGACTGTTATTGTGATCGATTTGCAGGAGAGTTGGAAAGGGTTATTGAGTCGACTGCAGGAGGGCTGAATGGTGATGATGATTGGCGACTGCAGGCTAGGGGTTTTGAGGGTTGTGGATTGACTAACAGTAGACTGGATGATGGTTGTTTTAGTCGACATAGGAGGGAGGGAGAGCTGGATAATATCGACTAATACAGATTGTTTGTGGTGATTTCATGAGGAAAACTTGATCCTTTATATAGTTGTGTTTGTTTCCTATTCTCCCTCAAATTACTTGAAGATCAAGGTCACTAATTAGGATTAAACTAGGATTTGAGAAGCTTAGAGATTAAGTTTGTAATTTCCAATTTTATTTCCCATCTATCCGATCTATTATACTTATACATATTTTTTTTTATTCGGCAGTTTTTTTTATTTAATTATGTATTTTATATATTTTATTATTATTATTATTAATATTAGGGTTACATTTTATTTAAATACATTTTATTTATTTATTAGACCCTAACTTTTATTACTTTTATTAAGTTCATATTAGTTTATATAAATTCTTATTTGTTTGATTCTTATAATATTGTCACATTTTAATTAGTACATATAGTCTATATAAAAATAAAAACACAGAAATACATAAACTTTATATTAACGGAAATATTGATCAAAAGTTACTATTTAATCAAAGTTGTTAAACAAAGTTTACGAGTACAAATCGTCCTATTAATGGAACAGTAATAACAGAACTGAAAAATTGAGGGTCGTCATATATCCCATCTTCATAACTTTGTCTATTTCTTCTTGTGTCTAGAGAGAAAGGTATTTCACCAAAAATAAGTCTTTTTGACCTATCAAAAACAGTCTAGAATTTCAGAATTTTTCGACAAGTGTTTGAAGTAAACTTGGTCGATCTATCTCTTTGAATTTCTAGATTTTGGAAATGAGAAAGGAAAGAGGGTGGAAAGGGTAACGTATTTAATAGTGAATTTAGGGGTGAGTATTTTCTGATTCATCAACTCTTTGGGATGAGTTGGTCGGTTTAAATGCGTGGAGTGGAAACGGAAACGGATGGTTTTTGTCTTCTTTATTCAGAATGATTTCGGAAGGAGTATCGCACCTACACCACGTATGGCGCTTACTAACCATTGGCCTCGAAATGTATGTTAAGGTCAAGTTCTAACTCTAAATGCTAACATTGGCACTCTCAACGGAAAAGATAGTGAGCATTAAAAATGAATGCTTATTGGGTCATTTTTGGGGTGCCTAACAACAATTATATTGGGTCGATAATGCCTAGTCATGCAATGTTCTTTTACAAAATCGGTTCAGACTTAAGAAGATTTATGTCCTCATTTGTCTTAATTATAGAGCAAACACGCTTGATTTTCGAAATTACTTTTTCAGAAAGTATCATTTAGTCAAAATTTTTGAAAAATTTACGTTGAGGAAAAAGAATCTAAATAGTAGGTATACTCGAAAAGCATAGTAATATTTTAGGTTAAGAACATTTTTCGAGCATCCCATAACTAATTATGGTGTACTACACCGCTATCCCACACTTAGAGGAACATTGTCCCTAATGTTCATTCTTAGATCTTAGGGACCTAAAATCCCACACTTAAAGTTTGAACATGTCGAAAAATGTATCTAAGCTCAATATTGGGTTGGAATCTCACACTTAGTGATAAGCTTAGGGTAGGGTATAGTTTAAGGATATAACGAAGCAAAATAAACAAACGAAGAGAAAGAAACGAATTACTCCCCTTGGGTGCGGCTGTGAGCTGGGGATCTGAAGGTAGACAGAGTCGGAACCATCTTCTGCTGGATTCGAATCGGTCTTCTTGAAGTGTACTCTAGCTCATTAGGGCGTTCTCATCCTCCATACAACATCCACCAATACTTGAAATGAAATAATCAACGAGTTTCCTTGTCGTTTCATCATTATTCAAAGAGTCTCTACCACAGGCATCAATAATTGTCTATTACTTGTAAAGATAGAAAACATTAATCCTAGACAGGTGATTAAGCTTTAGGCCATAGACTCACTGATTTGCGTTTTGATGAAAAAGTTATTTGAAAACTTGAGGGTTTCAAAATTAGGTTTTGAAAATTCAACAAATCAGTGTATGACTAAAAAGCTTAATCTCACACTTAAAGTGTTGACTGCCTTTAAGACTTTTGAAATAATGTAGCAAATAATGCATTTAAGCTCAAGACAAGTAGGAGAAGTGAATTCATCTTTAGAATTGTTAAAAAATTTATTTTAAGTTTCACTTTTCACTTATTCAATTACCCTAATTATCCTAATTTAACTACTACTAAAGCTATAGAAAAATAAACACACGGGTTGCCTCCGAAGAAGCACTTGTTTTTGTTCGAGTCACGAGCCTGACTCTAGTCTTATTTCTTAGGAAATCTAGGTGGCTCCATTGCATCCATCAGTAGACACAAGAGGTAATATTGGAATATACCGATGAGATTGAAGTGGGCATAGAATAAGGTATGTCCAATGAGAGGAGAAGGTGGTTTGAAGTGAATGCTTTGTTTAACTTGAGGTATAACAAAGCTATCAACTTCTTTTACCTCCTTGATTGGTACAGGTTGGTCAAAGAAGTCCTCATCACTCCATGATGTGTATGTCATTATGTATTTGAGTGATGGCTTATAGGGTAGCCCTGATGCAAAACTCATCTTTCTTCTTTGTGACTTCAGGTTGGTCGTAATGTTGTACTCTAGGCATGGAGGTGAGACGATGTCCATTGACGTCTCCAATATGGTAGCAATATTAACCACTACTTCAGTACTAGAATCCTCCATCTCTTTCTTCTCATCCGGGCTTTCCATTTCAATTTCTTCATACACCTCCTCGTCACTCTGGTTGGGAATTTCAAGTATAATTGGTTCAGAGAGTTCTTCTAGAACGAAGTCCTCTCTAGTCATTAAAAGATCAAAATAAGGTAGGAGTGAAGATTGGATTGGTGTGGAGTGGTTATTCTTCTTGTCTTCTACTTCTATCTTCTTCTCTGCATTCTCACAATAGAAGGTGACTTTCCTAGTGGAGATGGTATTTACTTCGGCGTTCCCATCAGAAGAACATACAGACTCGTCGATTGTGAAAGTGACCTCTTCTCTACGAGCTCTCAAGGTGATAGTCCGTGAATAAACGTCAATGATCGCTTTGGCTATATTCATGAAAGGCCTTTCTAAGATGATAGGGGTTTTCATGTCTTCTTTATAGTCCATAACCACAAAGTCGGTCAGAAAAAGGAATTTGTCGACCTTAACCATGACGTTCTCAGCTATTCCCTTAGGATATCTAGTGGATTGGTCAACTAGTTGGATGCTCATTTTGGTAGGGTTAAGGTTTTCAATTTCGAGTCTCTGGAACAGTGAGTAGGGCATGAGATTGATGTTGGAAACAAGGTCAGTGAGAGAATAGATAGTACCAGATTGGTAGATAGAACAAGGAAGGGTAAATCGTCCGGTATCCCCTAGTTTTTCAGGAAGAGTATTCAAGAGAATGGCTGAACAATCCGAGTTCAGCGGGACATTGGGTACTTCGGGTACCTTATCCTTGGTTGATAGGAGTTTCCTAAAATACTTCTTACTATGAGGATTTTTAGACGCAGTGTCCAAAGATTTACCGTCAAGCTTGAAAGATTTCATCTTGTTATATCTTTGCTTGAGACGACCAGGGAATGGAATGGGTGTTTTAGGTAATGACTCAATGACTACTACCGAACGGGTATTAGTTAGTTTCCTCTCCTTAGAAGAAACTGAAGGTTGGCTATGTGCCACCTCTGAGTCATTTTAAGGACAACTTAGAGAATCGAGACGTTGATTTAGCTGGCTTATGTGGTTTTCAAGACTACTCAAGTGATTAGTCATGACTAAGTCAGTTGCATCTTGTCTTGCGGTGATCATGTTGATGATTCACAGTAAGACATCTTCTGGACTTATCTCTGGTGAGGTAGTGGGTTTCGTAGGTTGGTTGTGCGGATGAGCTAAGATCTTATCGAAGTAGACAACAGAGTCCTCACATTCAGCCTCGTATACCCTGGCAGGATGTGGGTCAGTACAATTCTGGCATAATTGCACTTGAGACACATGTTGCGGAAGTTTCTTTAGCTCTCCGACTTCTTTGGTGAGGTTTTCTATTTGGTCTGAGAGAAATTTGATGGTTTTAATTTCGATAGGATCGGAGATGGAAATCGGTGTTGCTGATGAAATGTGCTCTTCCGTGTTCCAATCGTGATAGTGCATAGTCATCTCCTCGATCAATCTCTAGGCCACGTCAGCAGTGAATTTCATGAAGTTACCCTGAGAAACAGCGTCAAGAGTAGACTTGTTGTTCTGATTCAGAACTTTGTAGAAGGTCAAAATCTGATCAGAGCTCTCAAGACGGTGGTTTGGGCATCTTCGAAGCAAAAATTTAAATCTTTTCCATGCAGTGTAGAGTGATTCATCGTATGCTTGTTGAAAGTTTACGATATCATTCCTAAGTCTGATTTATTTTGATGGGGGAAAGTACTTAATTAAGAAATTTGTTGCCATTTCCTCCTATGAGGTAATAGAGTTGGGTTCTAACCCCTCGAACAAGGTTTTTGCATGAAGAGTTAAGGAATAGGGGAACAGATACAGACGAACTACATCTTGTTCAACCCCGTTTTGCTTATATGAGTTGGATAAGGAGAGGAATCTATCTAAGTGAGAGTTGGGATCGTCAATTGGTAAGCCGTGGAACTGGCAATGGTTCTGAATGAGTTGTATGATGCTATGCTTAAGCACAAAAGATGCTCCATTAACCTCTGGATAGAGTATCGCTCCTCCTCGTCCTTCTAACGAGGGTTTGGTGATGTCAGCGAGAGTGATGCGTGCGACCATCGTCGAACTATCGGCAGGTAAGTGTGGATCTCGTCGGATGGGTACAATGTATGATATCGGATAGAAGAAAGGATGTGTCGGAAGAATTCTTAGCGGTCTAAGTAGGTTAAACCATCCTAAAGGTTCACTAAAAGGAAGTCCATTTTAAACTTTTTAATAATCTAAATTAAGCTAATTTTATTTAACCTAACTACGATAAACTAGTAACTTCTGACAAAGATAATCTCAGTCAAAAGGGTCTCTTAAAAACTAACTAATCTAAATAGGCTCCAAATCATACTACCGCTCCCGGCAGCGGCGCCAAAAATTAACTCTCTCCTTATGATATGCCCGAATCGGACGGTTTATTTATGCGATGTCGTTAGGTCATAAAACGTCAATTCAGGATATCAACAGAAGAAGTTGATTGTTTAATTTATATATGCTGGGCCTAAATCTATGGGTTATCAAGGGCAAATATGACCTAGGGTCGTTCCTTGAGCAGTCGAATTTGAAATGGAACTTATTCAGATAATTTAGTAATTAAGATTGGGTTTGTACACAATTTAGTATCCAAGACTAGTGGCCAGGTACACCTTGTGTGGAGAGGTAGGATCCTTTTGGTCCCAATAAATTGGCGACTGTTCGGAAAATCCAACAACCAAGTCCAACTAGTTTATTTTAGACACCACTTTTATCCGAAATATCAAATTGTGTAAAGGCAATAGTTGGGTTGAATAGTTTATATAATTGTATTTAAGATATTAAAGCAATATAATTAAAATAAGCTAGCTAGCATGCAACAGCTAAGGATAGAGAAGACGTGGTTCACCATGATTTAAGATAACGTAGTGTCGGGATGATTGCGAGACACTCATTGGATAGATGTACCTTGGTGTAAACACTAGATTCCCTACTAATTGATTTCTCGATTAGCATGTCACGAGGAACTAGGCTATCATGATTCTGATCGGATGGACTATGCTCAACTCCCGATGCTTTATCCGGTTTAAGGATATAAGCGGCCCATCTTGGATGCAATGCATACCTTGGGCGCACGAATAAAGTAGCATAGCCTTATATAGATAATATCCAACCTTTCTTAACACCTTAGTGTATCACCCAAGTGAGTGGCTATGACTGTGTTTCGAATTCCTTTCTATCAATGGTTTGGTAAAATCTAAGGGTTTGTAGAAAAATTAGAACCTCTGATAGTTCGCAGTCATCCTTAAAGATTTATAAGCTTAGTTTGTATTGTAGTGCGTTAAACTCCCATTTATGACTTAAACCAGCCCTTACTTAAATCTACCCAATAAATCCTTTAGTTATCCACCATGTACTAGACTTATAGTGGTTCCATAGCTTCTAACCTTGACCATGCTCAAGTGGTCCTATAGTACATCAACACTGTACTCTACTGTTGCAATAGTATTTCTTCGAGTCTTATACTCTTGACCAATGTCTTGATCTGTTTAACGACCCGTCCTAATCCATCTGGATGAATACATTAGATTTGGTTACATCGCGAGGTACTTGAACTCTATATGATACATTTTACAAACATTGCATTCGTTTTTAAAAGACAAACTTTCATTACATCGAAAGTTGACGGCATGCATACCATTTCATAATATATTAAACTATAATTGACTTAATAATAATCTTGATGATCTCAACGACTTGAATGCAATGTCTTTTGAAATATATCATGAATGACTCCAAGTAATATCTTTAAAATGAGCAAATACACATCGGAAGATTTCTTTCAAACCTGAGAATAAACATGCTTTAAAGTGTCAACCAAAAGGTTGGTGAGTTCATTAGTTTATCATAATCAATCATTTCCATAATTTTAATAGACCACAAGATTTCCTTTATTCAATAATCATACACTTGCAAGTGTTTAAAAATCATTCATATGGATTGAACACCTGGTAACCGACATTAACATAATGCATATAGAATATCCCCAAACAGAAACTCGTCTGTATAATATAAACTCGAAGTACTAAAGCATACCATTTTTCAGTATGAGTGGAGTTAGTGCCCGTAGATCTACCTTTAGGATTTGCGTCAATTAGGGTGTCTGTTCCCTAATTCTTAGGTTACCAAGCTAAAAGGGTGATATTTGATTCCATAATCCAACCATAGAATGTAATTTTTGAATACTTGTGTCTATTTCGTCAAACATTTATAAAAGCAGCGCATGTATTCTCAGTCTCAAAAATTTATATTGCAAAAGCATTTAAAAAGGGAGCAAATGAAACTCACAATACAATATTTTGTAGTAAAAATATTCATACGACGATACTGAACAATGCAGGGTTGGCCTCGGATTCACGAACATATATCATTCGTATATATATTAAAACATATACTTATAATCGAACAAATATATATATTATTATTAGTGATGTAATTGTTTTATTTATTAATTTATAAGTTTCATTATTTATTTATATATTTTCATTTTGTACAGAATAATATTAATATAGTTAAATTATGTAATTTAGATATATTTTTGTATATATAATCTTTATTTATATACTTATAACTTTAACAACGTCATTAAAACTTTAATAATAATGATATAGATAATACTTATAGTAATAATAATAATGTTAAAAAAAATTTGATAGGAATGATAGTTTTTATAGAATTTTAATAATTATATGATAATACTAATATTTAATGTCAAATATTAATTCTAATACTAACAATAATGATACTTAATAATATTAATAATAATAATGATAATACTAATAATAATACCTACGTTAATGATAATAATAATACTAATAATTATAAAATGATACAAGTACTAATATTAATGAAAATAATTTGTATTATTTTCATAGTAATAATATTAATCTTAATCATAGTGATAATACTAATTCCTATATTAATAATACTAATAATTCTAAAATTTTAATAAAAATACTTTTATTGATTTTGATATAGATAACAATAATAATCATAACAATATTAATGAATATATAATAATAATAATTTTAATCATAATCATAATAATAATAATAATAATAATAATAATAATAATAATAATAATAATAATAATAATAATAATAATAATAATAATAATTCTCATTCTATTAATAATAACTAAGTTAATAATAATGATAATAATAAAATTAAATAATAATACTAGTAATAATAATTAGAATAACAATAATTATAACAATCAAAATAATAATAATAAGAATAATAATGATAATAATAATAATTCTTAATAATAATAACAATAATAATAATAATAATAATAATAATAATAATAATAATAATAATAATAATAATAATAATAATAATAATAATAATAATAATAATAATAATAATAATAATAATAATAATAATAATAATAATAATAATAATAATAATAATAAATGAGAGTAAACTACCTCATAAAGCCTTTTCAAAAAAAAATGGCTGCTGCAAGACTCGAACCCAAGACCCCTCGCTACCCGAGAACACCTATAACCATTCCTCCGTTCATTATATTTCTGTTTTAAACGCCATCCTAATTCATTTGACCCGAAAAAAAAATGTTCTTCTCTTTTCAAATTCTGTCGACCAGAATCTCACCAATACAACAAACAATACTTTTGGTTTTAAGACTCTCAAATAAAACAGAAACGAGTAAGATTCAGTTGAATTGGATTATGTAACAGAAATAAAAAAAATAATAATATAAAACTGTAAATAGTCGTGTTCTTGAGTTTTATTAACTAAATATATGAATTCGATTATTAGAATGTTTTAGAAAAAGTTTATAACACAAAAAAGGTTGTAAATCACTCATAGAAACTTTATCAACCATCAATTGATTCAGAATTATCAATACTATTATGAATTTCCCTATGAACACCAAGTTTGACTTTTGAAATTTAAAACTTTGACTCGATAATTCGAACTCGTTTCAAAGAATTGGAATCTGAGAATTTACAGAAATTTTGATTGAAGAATATCTAACATAACTACATTTATAGATTTTCAAATATGATTTGAGATCGGGCTTTTGATAAAATGAATCAAGAATAGAGTAAAAATGGACTCAGTTATATTTTATGTTTTAATTTCCCCAAAATAAACACTTAGCAGTATTGTATAATTGTTAGTGATGATGGATAAACTCGAATACCTCTCCCTGATAACAAGAGTCGAGTGATTGTTATTTATAAAGTTATTATCTACAATATTATTCGTTCCAGCAGAAAAGAACAGAAAATAATAGAAACTGGACAAGGACATCTAACAGATTCGAATAATTGCTGAATGTGGTACAATTATCGATCAGACAGGAAATCAAATTAATAAAGTTAGATTGTGATATAAGACAGAATACATTTTTGTGCTGTATACACCGTATTTATATAAATATCCATATCTGTATATATGTTTATATATATAAAGCTGTATTTATATATATATATATATATATATATATATATATATATATATATATATATATATATATATATATAATATATATATATATATATATATCGTATTTTATATGTATATCTGATTCTTATATATATATTTATACATTTGTGTTTATATAATTCATAAGCTTTTGATAATTAACAAATAATATTAGTAATAATAAAAGTACTAATAATAATAATAATAATAATAATAATAATAATAATAATAATAATAATAATAATAATAATAATAATAATAATAATAATAATAATAATAACATCACTAATACAAATAATAATAATAATTATATGTATTAATAATAAATAATAATCAAATGATCATAATATTAATTTTATAAAATATTTTATTTTCTAATAATCATAATGACCATGTTTGTAAAAAAAATAAAATATTAATAATCCTTAATAATAATAATAACAAATAATAAAGTGTAATAAAAAATATTGATATGATGATGTCAATATTAAAGATAATGGAAACTTTTAATAAAAAGATAGGTTTAATAATTATAAATAAAAATGATAAACATAATAAAAATGATAGTATTATTAATGATACTAATAATAATGCTAATTATAATAATATTAATATTATTAATGTTAAAAATAACAGTTTTTACCTATCAAATTTCATACCTATATGTTATATATAATACTATATTTAAGAGCCCGTGCGTTGCACGGGGACTCTTCTGCAAATAATCTTGAATCTTAAACTGATATATGCGTTGCACGAGGACTCTTCCGCAAACAATCTTGAATCTTAAACTGATGTAGCAATTAACGATATTATAGAGACAGTGTCACATGTATTTTAGTGGGGTTGAATTCTTTTAGTATGTTTTTTTTACACAAAACACATAACCAAGAGTTGGATGACTTAAACTATGTTTTAGTCATTACACATACATAGGAAAGTAAATAGAACATTTTCATTTTTTGTTTCTGCATATAAATTGAAAAGTGCAGAGTAGCAATATTTGCATAAAGATCAACGCCTTTTGACCAACCCCTTATGACTTCCATCTTGTAATAACAAACTTAAGTTTGTTGTGTTTGAATCCAATGAGACATTCTTCTTTGGCCTTGTATCCTCTTGTGACTTCCATCTAGATTTAAGAGCATGTGCGTTGCACGGGAACTCTTCAACAAATAAACTTGAATCGTAAAATGTTATATCAATTAACGATATGATAAAGACAGCATCACAAATATTGTTGTGGGGGAACTACTTAAGTATTTTTGTTTTACACAAACACATAGATTAAGGCAAAGTATTTCAAGCCAACCAAATCATCTTTGACCCAAACTATCAATTACTCACTGTAAACAATCGTACGTTTTGACATTCCAATTATGACCTATGACTATGACTATTACACATAAAGGGTATGCAGTTTACTGTAAATCAGGCCAATACCAATTACCAACTGAAAGACAAAACAAATCTAATATTTACATCAATAAATACATAACCATATAAAAGAAGTTCTACCAGGGATTGCATACCTGAGTGGTAGTGGCCTGCCTCTAACACACTTGAGGTCAAGAGTTCGACTCCACTCCAGGGCAAAAATTACTTAAGTGTAAATGCAATCCTATCCTGTCCATTCGGAATCACCCGGGCCACCCCTTCGTGGGGTAAAGGGACGGGGGGTTTTACTTGGCCGTGCCCTTGGATCGGTTCAAGGTTTCCTCCCGGTCAGCGATGGGGGCGGGGTATTTATGGATGAATCGGCAAAGTCGAAACGGGAGATGATCGCAACGGGTGATTTAGTCCCCATCGGGTGATCCCAAAATCGCTGTCCTAAAAAAAAAGAAGTTCTACCATCATGCTATATAAAAAGCGTTAATGATTTTTGGATATACATTCAATGAACACGATAATTATTTAATTGATTATGAATAATTACGAAGACTTACCGTAAGACGGCAGACATCAAGCCACCTGCAACGTGGAGAAAGGAGTATTATGCATCTAACGCAACCCGCAACCAACTTGTAGGCGAGGACTCAATTCATATTCATATAACCTAATAATAGCAACATAATTAATCAGTGTATAGAAATGTACTTTTGTACAAGTTAGCTAAACGTATGTAACTGAACTTAAAATAAGTTTTGAGGGTAACCAAATATGTAAAAACTTCATTCATTTCCACAACAATAAGTTGACTCTCAAAGTTTGATGTATATTAATTTCTTTTTCAGCGACTCCAACTCTAAAAGTTTGATGTATATTAATTTCTTTCTCGGCAACTTCAACTATAAAACTTTGATGTACATTTCATAATAATAGTATTGTTAAAGATGCAAGTACCAATGATCAATGAGAAGAATCAGTAGAATAAGCACATATTATACTTGAACAACTTAGTGTTCTTCAAACATAGAAGTTACAAAAATGTACAACTATGATAACAACTACAAAAATTGCAATACTTCTTTCAACAACAGTTGTAGCAACAATATGAACGCTTATAATCTTTCATACATTTTACAAATTGATGCATTAGGTGGTAATTTCAACTCGCTAGTATTTTTAAGTCATTCATGACATAAAAGTTGCAACATCACAAAACTATAATGAAAAAAGGCTATATAAGTAAGCTAACTAACTGATCATAATAATGAAAGATTGAGATACATCCTTAATGACATGATTTTCAAGCATGGGCTAGGCTATCAATCAAACTGATTTAATCTTGTTACTCATTATATTTCATAACATGCGAAATTGCAAATAAATTACGATAACTCTAGATAGTCTCTAATATATACAATTCAAGCAGCTAAAATCATCTGAAAGTGGTTTTAGTTATAGAAACATATAAGCATAATAAATTTAAGAAATATAGAAATAATAAGGAGTATGACTAACCTGAACAATAACCATTTATATTGATCCAATGCTACATGAGAAAACTTCAAATACCTGTTGGTGTGGATTCAGCTCCATACATAAATTTTGATATGTTAAACAGTTATGCAACCTGAAAGGGAACTTATTATGACAATGAGTATTATAGATAACATCAAATCTAGTTATGAAATCTTCAAATATATATTCTGAAAGAAGCTGAATAAACACTTCTTACTGGACTTACTAACTAACAACTATGCATAAACTTATTCAATCATTTTAAAGATTTCATCACTGTTTAGAGCTCCTCCCCTGTTATAAAACATGTACCTTTCCAATCCTTGGGATAAAAAGATCATTTTTAGCACTTACTCATTCAGGAGCAAAACATTAATCTGATGTAAAACTATATTCTACTTTCAAATATCTAAATCATGCTCAGATATATAACAACCTATTTTTCCAAAAAGAAAATAATCTCGAACATGAATATGCAGTTAGTCTTCAAAAAAGCACACCAACCTAAAAAAGAATTATAATGAAAATAAAGAAGTTGTACCTTGGCTGACCCAATTCATACCATAAACTTATAGTGACATTTTAGATGTGTTTTTGACTTTCATTCTTCCAATTAAGGCATATGGGTCAAATTAAGCGCGTGTGACCCAAATGATTTTAACCTAAATATGCTCATAGCTCATTTTCAAGAGACCAAAACTTTCATACACATCTAACTTGACATATGAGACGTGTCTACATACATCGTTACCTGCAACTTAAATGTCGCCCTGCATATGAATAGCAGTTCGAAATCAAAACTGTGAGCAACTTTTACACCATCATGAACTATATTAACCATTTTGCTCTGCAAGAAATAGACGATATCACTGTAGGAACTTTTGATCTGCAACATCACTTAAAAGGATTAAAAAAGAATTTGTTTACAAAACTTAAGCAAAGCAATGAACAGATTCATCAAACTATTGACAATATTGCAAGAACAGATTCATTATATCAAATCGTGTTGAGATTTATTTGAGAAATAACAAATCGTAATTGATGAAGAAATTAACAAACCTGGACTACAAATTGTGTTGATGCAAAGCAAGATTCTGAAAATCCTTTGTTCAAAAAGTATATTCGACTTACTATCTGCAAAACTTCAAACATAAACCACGAACTACCATTCCAAAGTAATTCATGAAGATTGACGGCAGTTTTCATCATTATGAACCCTAATTTTGAACGACCCCAATTGAAAGTTTAGAATCGGATGTTTAAATTGGATGGTAACTGCTCCATGAAATATTGAAATATTGAGGAGAATGAAACTGTTAACCTAATTAAGTCGCTAATTGAGGACACGCTTCAAATGTAGGGAAATAGTGATTTATTTAATTCAAATTTAGGAGAAAATTAGGATTAGGGAGACTGAATACCAGACTGACACGTGTCTGAATTATGTATGAGATTTATAAAGATAAAAGACTATTATTGATTTTACTAACAATATTTATTTTAATAAAAGTAATAACATTAATAGTATTTTAATTTGCAGTTAAATTTAATATATTAATATTACACATTATTAATCATGTATATTTTAACAATTATATATATATAACATATAATAGTTAAACCTTTTATATACATATCCAAATAACTATTTATAGAAGTCACATACACTTATATATAGTTTTATTTTAATAATCACATTATTACCTTGTATAATATATTACATTTTTTATTTAATGATTTAGTTACATTTTAGTATTTTCAATACTTATATTGATCTTTATGTGTGTGTGTGTATGTATGTATATATATATATATATATATATATATATATATATATATATATATATATATATATATATATATATATATATATATATATATATATATGTATATATATATATATGTATTTACTTGTCTATTTACGCACAATTGTTCGTGAATCGTCGGGAACAGTCGAAGAACAAATGAATTCATATAAACAGTTCCAAAAATATTAAGACTTAACATTACAGACTTTGCTTAACTTGTCAAAATCATATAAAGATTAAGTTTAAATTTGATCGAAAATTTCCGGGTCGTCACAATCTGGTCCTATAGTAATTCCCCATGTACATTATAGTATTTCCGATGGGTTCATACCTTGACCAATGTATAAACACAGATAATTAATTACCTTATAATTGTCGACTTTATAAAAGGTTTTAATCACGTTTATTGGTGGAAGGACGATAATAACGAGGTTTAATATCATAGACAGAAAGTGAGTACGAAACAATAATCATCCCTAACTAAGATTATTAAATCTTGGCAATCAATCAAGCAATTACTCACACATCATGGCAACAAGCATTTCTAATATTAATAAATCACAAACATCGAACAAGAATATTATAATAAATTAATAAAAGAAAGGATAGATGTTACCGAATAATGTTGCCAGAATAACACTTGTATTTCTTCATAATATCCGTAGCGTTACAATGCTCGATAGCTTCTGCTACTAACTACGTACTAATCTCCTATTGATCACTAGAGAGCGACAATAGAGAGATAATTATATTTCCTAATCTCTGTACTTTTCTCTCTATAAAATCTAGAGAGAGAAAGTAGAGAGAGAGAACTACTCTCCTATAGATCACTAGAGAGCGACTATAGAGAGATATTTGAGAGAGAAGTGAAGAATTGATGTGTTGAAATGGTGAGATGAAGCCCCCATTTATAGGAAATGCTTGGTGGCAAAATTGTAATTAAATTATTGAAAAACCCCTGGCAGGCCGTTTGACTAATCTACCAAATGAAGCAAATAAATGTTTATTTAGATGATAAAGTCAATTACTTTATCATAAATGGGGCTAATATCGGGGATAAAAACGTGACTTTTTAGCCGATATCAACAACCTTAATGGACTTTTGATTAAAGATTAAGATAAAATAGACAAATAATAATTGTATTGTTTTACGTTTTTTGGCAGGTCTGAGTTGTAACGACCCAACCCGTCGATTTTCGGCCCATAATTTTTTTTTCCTTTTTAATATACATTAAATAACACCTTAGGTCCCATTACACAATTTCCAAAACGTATTTGTTATCATAGTAAGTTCAACGAACTTAAAAACATACAATAATACGTTAGTTAAATCATAAACCAGTTTATACTCATGACCCATTTGACTAAACCAATATACGTCACATGACTCGACTAGTTACTTTTACACAAAATCGAGCATGGTGATTGGGACTACGCTACCCAATCCTAAATCGAGTCCAAAAGCAAGATCTTCTAAAGCAACCTAGCCAAGATCTCTAATCCCCATGCTTACCCGAGCCGCCATCACGCAAACCTATAAAAATATCAACAACGAGAGGGTAAGCTAATGCTTAGTGACTCTAAAGGTACTATACACATACATATGCATAAAATGACTACGCATCACCAAGCACAAAAGTAAACACATACCACCCCGCATAGTAAGCAAGCTAAAAATGAGCTCATACACAAAGTAGCTACACGCTACGTAAACACCAAGCTAACGCCACAAGATTAGCTACAACACAACAATAAGTATATATGCATATACAATAAATATAATCAACTACATCAATAAGGTTAACCCCTTAACCTAAACCACATGAAGGTTGGCCAAACTACACGCGCCTAAGTGAATCCAAACTCCACAAGATTCACTACCTTTCTCCACAACGACAATAGGGATGTCCGTACTACACAAGACAATGTGAATCTGAACTACACGAGATTCACTAGTGAAGCCGAACTACACGCGAATCACTACCATAGGCCGCATCAACAACAACAATGGGAACTATAACGACCTGTCCTAATCCATCTGGATGAATACATTACATTTGGTTACATTGTGAGGTACTAGACCTCTATATGATATATTTTACAAACATTGCATTCGTTTTTAAAAGACAATCTTTCATTTCATCGAAAGATGACGGCATGCATACCATTTCATAATATATCCAACTATAATTGACTTAATAATAATCTTGATGAACTCAACGACTCGAATGCAACGTCTTTTGAAATATGCCATGAATGACTCCAAGTAATATCTTTAAAATGAGCAAATGCATAGCGGAAGATTTCTTTCATACCTGAGAATAAACATGCTTTAAAGTGTCAACCAAAAGGTTGGTGAGTTCATAGATTTATCGTAATCAATCATTTCAATATTTTAATAGACCACAAGATTTCATATTTCAATTTCTCATAAACATAATCTCATATCAGGAATTTCGCAAACTGCATAGAGATAAAAATCATTCATATGGTGAACACCTAGTAACCGACCTTAACAAGATGCATATAGAATATCCTCATCATTCCGGGACTCCCTTCGAACATGATAAATTCGAAGTACTAAAGCATCCGGTACTTTGGATGGGGCTTGTTGGGCCCAATAGATCTATCTTTAGGATTCGCGTCAATTAGGGTGTCTATTCCCTAATTCTTAGATTACCAGACTAAAAAGGGGCATATTCGGTTTAATAATCCAGCCATATAATGTAGTTTTAAGTACTTGTGTCTATTTCATCAAACATTTATAAAGCAGCGCATGTATTCTCAGTCCCAAAAATATATATTGCAAAAGCATTTAAAAGGGGAGCAAATGAAACTCACCCTACTGTATTTTGTAGTAAAAATACATATGAAGGCATTGAACAACTGAACAATGCAGGGTTGACCTTGGATTCACGAACCTATATCATTTATATACATATCAACACATAAAATGGTAATCGAATAAACTTATATATCATTAGTGATTTAATTGTTATTTTAATTATATGTTTCATTAATAACCTAATTAATTATATTTATTAATATTTAATTATTAAAAGTATTAATATAGTTATGTTGTATGTAGTAAACATGTTTCTCTTATATATAATATTTACTTAGTACATTACTAATAATAATCTTAATAGTGATAATGAAAATAATAATTTTGATAATCTTAATAGCCATTTTGTTTGTAGCAATTGTAATACTGTAATAATAATAATATTAGTGATAACGATAATAAAAATAATGTAAATAAAATTATATAAAAATCATGTTAATAATAATAATAATAATGATAATAATAATAATAATACTATTAATAATAATAATTATGATAATAATAACTTTACTATTAATGGTAATAACGATAATAATATTAATTGTATTAGTGATAATAATAATAATTATAATTTTAATATTAGTCATAATAATAATAATAATAATAATAATAATAATAATAATAATAATAATAATAATAATAATAATAATAATAATAATAATAATAATAATAATCATAATAATAATAATAATAATAATAATAATAATAATAATAATAATAATAATAATAATAATAATAATAATAATAATAATAATAATAATAATAATAATAATAATAATAATAATAAAAATGCTACCTTCATGTAACAAGCTTAAAGAAAAACAATCGCCACTGCCCGGACTCGAACCCACGACCTCCCACTAACCCAAAACCTCATCAATCCACTCCTCTGTTTCTGTTTTTGCTAATCAAAATAGTTTCTACTTAAATATAAATCGTGTCATCTGGATCATCTTAGCTCAACTACAAAAACGGCCCAACAAGTAATTTGATCTCGGCCCAAATGAATAAACTACCATGGCCCAACGAAATATAACCACAACAGCCCAAGGAAAATTATTACGGCCCAAGCAACAAATGAATTTTGTATTCTGGTAATCACGAAGCAGATAGGAGTCGAAGAAAGAAAAAAAAATTAACATAGGAGGGTTTCGGTTTTCAATTCCTTATCATTCCTAACATCATCGTCTTAATCATCAATATCATTTCAGATCATCATCATCAACGAATTTCGTTTATCATCGTGATTTACTCGTACATCACCACCTCGTCTTCTTCATTATCATTATCGTTTTCACAAAATTCTCATCATCTTTGTGATTCTTGTTCAAAGACAGAATCAAGAAAACAGTTTGATCGAGTCTTCACATCATACATATCATCATCACCATCATGCTTGTTATCATCAAACATCATCATCATAGACTCTTCGTTGTTATCGTTATCATTATTTCATTATTACTTATCTTCCTCATCAAGGAATCTTCATCCATATCGTCATCATCATATCACAGTCATCATCACATAATACATAATTCTAATGACCCGTCCTAATCCTCCTGGATGAAGTCATCAACATTTGGTCCCATTGCGATGATCAACTCCAAGTAATGTCCTTAAAATGAGCTAATGCACAGCGGAAGACTTAATTCGTACCTGAGAATAAGCATGCTTAAAAGTGTCAACCAAAAGGTTGGTGAGTTCATAGGTTTATCATAACAATCATTTCAATATTTTAGTAGACCACAAGATTTCATAATCATAAACATAATACACTCGCAAGTGTATGTAAAGCATTCTAAGTGGTTGAGCACTTGGTAACCATACTTAACATTTAATCAACATCGCATATTCCCTTTATTATGAAATCTCCCTACACTGTACCAAGTGTAGTAACGAAACGAAGTATTGTGCAACCGTTGAATACTGGTCGTCCAGTCCGGTTGGGGTTATCATGCCCGATAGATCTATCAACAGGATTCACGTTTACAATACCCATGTAAATAGTAGTTACCAAGCTACAGGGAAATATGCCAGTGGTACAACTCAACGTAGAATGTATTTTTAAGTACTTGTGTCTATTTCGTAAAGCATTCATAAAAGCAGCGCATGTATTCTCAGCCCAAAATATATATTGCAAAAGCAATTAAAAAGAGAGCAAATGAAACTCATCATACTGTATTTTGTAGTAAAAATACATATAATGCCATTGAAGAAGTGTAGGGTTTGTCTCGGATTCACGAACCTATATCATTTATATATATTAACATATATAATTAACATGTAATAATAATCAAGCCCGTTTGTATATATTACTTATTTAAAATAGTAATGTAATATTTATATAGTTATTGTATGTGTATTTGATATATTTTTATATACAAAATATTTATTTTTATAATAATATAATAATAATAATGATAATTAAATTTTAAATAAAAAGGTAGTTTTAATAATAATATTAGTTATAATAATAATAATATAAATCTTAAAAAAAATATTTTAAGGATACTTTTGATAATACTAATAATTTTAATGAAAATGAAAATTTTAATAACAAAAATTATAATAATAAAAATAATGATTCTTTTAATAATAATAATAATAATAATAATAATAATAATAATAATAATAATAATAATAATAATAATAATAATAATAATAATAATAATAATAATAATAATAATAATAATAATAATAATAACAATAAAACTACCTTTAAGGAAACAAGTTAAAAATAAACGCCACTGCCCGGGCTTGAACCAAGACCTCTTATTTAACATACACCCTCCCGACCACTGCACTACTCGTTTGCTTCTTGAATTAATCCCCACTTTTAATTATTTGAACCATCATTATCTTGATTCTATATCATATATCATTTAGTCATTTGTCAAACTAGCTTCACGATTATCATGTTTGCAAAATATCTTTACCATCGTTATATCATCTTTCACTATCCTATAATATCATCATCATTTAACGTTCTTCACCTTCCTTAATTATCATTATCGTCATGTTAATATGCATCCCATAATTATCAGTATATCTCGACCATTATTCTCATAGCCTCGTTTTCATAATAACCTAATTATCAACTCGTAATCGCCATCGTTTTCATCATTCATTTAAATACGCTATGCTTATATTTATAATCAAAGGATATTGGACTGGCCCAAAAACAACAAAGAACATAATGACCCATTTAAGCAATTTCACAAGTCCAATATGAATAACCCATTTAATGTCCCGTGATATATTTGGATATTAAACAGAATCGATTAGATATCCTTATCGTGGTGGGTTCCGGTTGTTAGGGAAAGAGGTGACAGAAACAAGCACGCATCATCATCTTTTTATCCAATTACTTTCATCATTATCGTAAAAAAAATCTCATTACCGTTATTAACTTTCATCACCATGGTCATTGTGGCATCATCTTTATCATCTTCGTTTTATCATCTTAAGTTGATGATGATGGTGGTGGTCGAACAGTGACTCATATCAGCTGTACAAAGGTATTTGTGGTTCGCAGGGACAGAAACATATACGATGGAAGCTGTAGAAGACTTGATGTTCGAACAGCAGGATATGGAGATCGAAAAATAAAAAAAAGGT
Organism: Rutidosis leptorrhynchoides; assembly: GCF_046630445.1. Taxonomy (NCBI): domain Eukaryota; kingdom Viridiplantae; phylum Streptophyta; class Magnoliopsida; order Asterales; family Asteraceae; genus Rutidosis; species Rutidosis leptorrhynchoides. The sequence goes on along the minus strand of NC_092334.1, from coordinate 137,779,647 downwards.
TGTAGCAGGTTTCATGATATTGTGTGGGTTTCTTGTGGATTGAAAACAGAAACAACTACAGCAGAAACTGTCTTCACAGTAGTTTGGGTCTTCAATGGTTTTGATGGTGCTCTAAAGGGTTTAGTGATGATGGTTTGTTATGGTGGTTCTCATCAGGTACTAGTCACGAAGGAGATAGCAGGAGGTGGTGTTCAATGGAAGACAGAAAAATTAAGAGGGAGAGAAGAGAGAGATGAGATATAGAGAGACGTTTAGCTATGGTGGTTTACGGTGGTGAGTTTGTGGCGAACTATTTGAGGATGGTGGGGTAATGGTGGCAGGCAAGAATGGTGATGAGGTGATGGGTTTTTCAAGTGGTTGTGGTTGACATGTATAAATAGTAGTTCATGTACCTTGAAATCGTGGGATCTGTAGCATTTAAAAGGGTTAGATGATGGTGTTGTAATGTTCACGACAAAAAAAAATGATGAAGGTTGATCGAATAGCAAGTAACCCAAGGTGCTCGAAGGAGAGATGGTGGTGGACTATGGTGATGATGGGGAGGTGGTAAGTTGTAGTCGTGGTAGTGATTTCATCAAGTGAGAATTAAGAAAGATATACATATATATAGCAACATGAAATCGTAGTTGATGCGTGTTGTAGGGTGTTGGTGATTATAGTGATCGGTCATGGTGGTGATGTAGTTTATAGGTGCTCGAGCATATGTAAATATTTATATGTATCTATCTTATATGAATATAGTATGTATATAAATATATATAGGATTATGGATAGGAAAGGCAACACCTAAACAATATGTAAATCATATGTACAGCTATAATCCACTTTTCATATAAGTTTGAGTTTGCAAAGGACAATCATACACAGTAAACGAATCATTCAATCAATAATCATATATCAATTAGGCACAGTAATAAATTATTATAATATCATTTAGGATTAACACATGTGACTTAGATAATAATCCTACCGAAAGCTTCTCATGGACCGGATTTTGTACCCGTTATAAATTTGTGGCGGATAAAAAGTATTTAGGAAAAAAAAATCTCATATTTTTAAATTAGCTATATTTATTTATTTTGGTCATTATGGTATAAATTCGATCATTAACTATTAAACTAAAATTAACTCACTGTCCACTCCCGATCCTAGGTAAAATATAAAAAAAATATTGAAATTTATTAATTAGCTCCTAAATATATTTTTAATAAGCCTAAAATTTATCTAGCTCATTTTCGGATCACCGTTTATTTTATAATCATATAAGTTTGAATTTAACTTGCTTACTATCAATCGGAACATCAATGAGTATTACAATTATTTAATATTTATATATATATTTTTTTATAGACATTATATATATATATATATATATATATATATAGATATATTTAAATAATAATTATTATAACATCCTATTTTTATGTTATTAATTTTAATAACAACAACATATAATACTTCAAATTATATTTCGAATTATTATTTATATATATACACACATATCTATTTACAATTTATTTGTTCGTGAATCGTCGGGAATGGTCGAAGGTCAATTGAATATATGAAACAGTTCAAAATTTTTGAGATCCAACCTAACAGACTTTGCTTATCATGTTGAAAATACAATATCGTATCGAGAGTTTGATTTAAAATTAGTCGAAATTTTCCGGATCGTGACAATAATCATCACCAATCCTATTCTAATCATCATTATAAATTCATCAATCACCATTATCTTTATCTATTGCTACCATTATCGAAAATCATCACTTAATCCTATATATATATATATATATATATATATATATATATATATATATATATATATATATATATATATATATATATATATATATATATATATATATATATATATATATATATATATATATATATCACGATCAATAGCAACAAAAGAGGCAGAATGTTTGTGTAGCCTACATGGACCACGTCCCAAATAGAAACCCAATAGCAGCCCAATAAGAAATCCATGAACAAGCCCAAGAAATCCAAAATAATACGGCCCATAAAGAAACTGAATATGGCAGCAAGCATAATCGATTCCCTTTTATATATATATATATATATATATATATATATATATATATATATATATATATATATATATATATATATATATATATATATATATATATATATATATATATATATATATAAATAAGTGGGGTTTTAGGGTTGGTACATGTCAGCCATGATGATAATTATACAAAAGCAAATAAACTAGTTTGATTAGAAATCAAAAAGCAAATCAATCTCTCGTCCTCATCATTATTTATTACCGTTACTGTGACAAGAACTAAAAAAAACAGGAGAGAGAGCAGCTGAGTTGGTTTGTGGTGGTGATAAAGAAGGTGGTTTACGTTTGGTTTCTCAGCTGGTCATAAACAGAAACAGTTTAATCGAGTAGTAGTTTGAGATGGTGATAAAAGATAGTGGTGATCAATCTTCGAATAGTAGCAGGTTGTAGGTATTTGGTTTCGTGGTGATTCAAACAGGAACAAGATAGAATACAGCAACATGAAGGATTAAAGATGGCGGTTCAGATGGGTTTCATAGGTTGACTTGAGGTGGTGATTGTTATGGTTCTTTGGTTACAAGATTTAAGAGAGAAAGAATAGAGAGATGGTAGTGGGTATTTTGTTCGTCCAAAACAGAAACATGAGGACAGTTGCAGCTGCAGTTCACTAGTGGTTTGGTCTTCGAATCAAACAGAAAAATAGTCAGTAGGGTAGCAGTGAACGATGGTTGATCATGGTGCTTTTAATTGTGTTATTTTGTGGATCTAACGAAAATAAGAAAGAAATATAGGAGTGTGTTGTAGGATTGACAAGGTGGTCATGATTCAAGGAGGAAGATGAATAAGGTGGGTGATGGAAAGTGAAGTGGTTTACTAACCTCACAGACAATTCAATCGAGTTTATAGTCCAATTGATTTGATAAATAATTCAAGCAGATAAAAAGGAAAAAATCAATTTTCAAAGTTTTCAACAAATTAGTACGATTGAAAAGGATGTAATTTAACTTTAGAGATATAACCAACAATCAATTACAGTGTTTGATTGAGATGGGGAACTGATTTTGGATCCTATAACTTTGAATACGCATTTATCTATTCTTATATTACTAACCATATTTATATACTTATATCTATATCTGTATATGTGTTTATATATCTAAATATGTAATTTGTGAATGTATATGTATTTATATATATGTGTATTTATATATCTTGATTATATATATATATATATATATATATATATATATATATATATATATATATATATATATATATATATATATATATATATATATATATATATATATATATATATATATATATATATATATATATATATATATGTGTGTGTGTGTGTATATATATATATACATACATACATATATATATATATATATATATACATATATATATATATCAATTTCTTAAATTTTTGATATTTAACAAGTATAAACATACTAATATTATTAATGATACAAATAATAATATTATTAATGATAATATTATTAAAGTGACTAGTAATAATAATTGATAAATAATAATATTATTAACAAAAATGATAATTTTATTACATTTAAATACTAATGATAATAAAAATGATAATAATAATCTTATTAGTTACAATAATACTATTTATTTATTAATGATAATAATATAATAACTTATACATACCAAACTTTATATATATATTTTATATTTGAAATAATAATATTAATAATACAAATATTAATATAAATATTAACAATAATAAAAGTAATGATAATTATATTCGATCTTGCAATTAAATTTAATATAATACTATTTATTATTTATGTAATATTATATTATGTGATGATATTTACTGAATGGTTAATATTTATATATATTTAATAGAAATCATAAATTTATAATAACATAAACTTATTTATATATATTAACAGTACTTAATTATTCTAATTGGTATTTTACATTTTAAATTCCAATTATTTAAAGTATACTTTATTAAATCAAAATATTATATATTCTTATATTTATGTTTATATATACATATTTATTTATAAATAATTGTTTGTGAATCGTCGGAAATAGATAAAGGGCAAATGCATTCATGTAAACTGTTCCAAAAATTTTGAGACTCAATTTTACAGACTTTGCTTATCGTGTCGAAATCAAATAAAGATTAAGTTTAAATTTGGTTGGAAATTTCCGGGTCGTCACAGTACCTACCCGTTAAAGAAATTTCGTCTTGAAATTTGAGTGAGGTTGTCATGGTTAACAATAAAAATGTTTTCATGACTAAATTGAGTTGATAAATAGAGTTTTATCATTATTGATTTATATAGATAAAACGATTCGATTATGTGAAACGTACGAGTGAAGCTATCACAAAAGAGTGAAAATGAGTAAATGCAAGTTTGACTTAACCGATGACGTAGTCACGGTTGCTTTCCGAAATTTAAGGGATTTAGAGAAAATCTTCGTAATAAGATTTGGTTCTTCGGTAATTAAGGAAGTTAGAATCTTCTTTGGTTAAATATAATAATCTGTTTTGATTGCTCTGTCGGATATTCCACTATAAATCCACCCTCTTCATTTCTTTATTTTCATAGTTCACACCTTCTATTCTTTCTCCCTCAATTCAAACTTTTGTTTTCTCTTCTCGACTTTAAGTCGAACGAATAATGATCCAAAATGGAGTTTCGAATGAACATGACTGGTTAAATTACCAGAATTGTAATAGCACGATTTTAAATGGTTAAATTACCAGAATTCAAGAGAAAGATAGAACTAACAAGAATTTATGTTCTTGATATGTTTATATATTAGATAGAATGTAAGAGTCGTGTAACATGGCACACGATGACGTTATGATCTGTGAATCATCACGTTCCATTAGAAACTCAGCATGACTTACTGTAATATAATCACGTTGATCAAGTGTCATTATATTATACTAACTCATGCATCAGTTCCCAACAATACTTCAAAATCATTCATAATTCAAATTCGAATTTTTTTTTTTTTTTTAGAATTTTAGAAACTAAAACAGTTTCTTTTATGATATAACATAGATAGAGCGGAGAGATAATTAATATCAGACAAGTATATTTATGAAGATATCTTCAGAAATATTGAGGATATTTATAATGAAAGATACAATGATATCTTAGAATTTTAGGATCATAGTGTGATGAAGAAATTTATTCACGATGATTTAGAGCAATTAAGGAGTAAGGTATTCGTTAAAGATTTCATCAGAAACAGAATCATCAGGATCCTTTATGTACAAATTTAGTCCTTGTGATTTGTTCAGAGAGATTTAAGCCAAGAAGTAACGAGGTTGCTGGTACGTCTGCTGGTAATATGGTGGAATATAAAAGGTTCCCCAGTAATGATGATGGAAAGGGTAATCGTATATATCAGGTTATAATAAGGCTACTCCGGATGAAAGGTCGAAGTTATCTTGCTGGAGCTGTGACAAAATTGGCTACTTTGGAAAGGGATTGTAAAGTTATGTTCGGTAATATCAACGCCAAAGGAACTAGCACGGATACGTGTTTTAAACGTTTAAGCAGATTCTGAGTGTTTTCAGGTGCATAACTATATGCATCAATCTTTTCTTTCGTAGATGAAATGCGGTTGGTTCATCCTCTCGATTGAGGTGTTTTCAAGAATCATGAAAAGTTTGAACGCAGATTGTAATCGTCAAGATACAAATGAGGTTTAGGATGAAATAAAGTGGCAAGCTTGAAAAAATGTTTAGTTTCATATGTTATAATCAATATTTTTATTCATTTTAAATGTCCAATGTTAGTAGTTCGCAGTTGATAGTCCACAATTTGTAGTTCAACAATTCATATATAGTTTAATATATAATATTCGGATTAATTAATACGTATCGTGACCCATTGTATACATGTCTCAGACTCAATCACAACTCAAAGTATATATATTATTATAGAATCAACCTCAACCCTGTATAGCTAACTCAATCATTACTATATATAGAGTGTCTATGGTTATTCCAAGTAATATATATAGATGTGTCGATATGATATGTCAAAACCTTGTATACGTGTCCCGATATTTAAAGTGCGGCAAATAAATAACAGAAATTAAATGACGATAAATAAAATTGCGAGAATATAAATTGCGATATATAAATTGCGATAAATAAAATGTAATCAGTTAGCTAGGAACTATTAGCTAGGAACAATTAGCGTGGATTCTTAACAAAATTTCTCATAGTTAATTTGTTTGTTTCTAACAAATTTTATTTTGTCCAATGTTTTCTTCATTATGCCACTTGTTGGATTCTGATAAGTCAAAATCCAAATATGAAATTGAATGAAAATGGTTATTTTGTGGTGAACGGATTTGTATATCTTGTGGAGGTAAATAGGATAGTAAATGACTGTTGAATCAGATTCGAAGAATGTACAGTGTAACTTATTAATGTGAAATCTAAATATTCCTCGGGTATTACCTACCCGTTAAAATATTTTCACCATTAACAGTTTGTACAAAAGAATTTTTAATTACAATCTTTATGAAAACATATATACACATATATTTTCTTCAGATGTAATACAGATTTAATGAGTTTATATCATATTAAGCTCATTTGATTTTTGGCTGAAACCAGAATAAATAATCTCTAAGACTTTAGAGATTACATAATCGCTACCGAATGTTTCTCCAATGATGTTATAGATTAATACTTCATCGGTTGTTGTTGTTAGTACTTCTTGGTATCTATGGTGCGTATGACGTTGATGCTCGAGATACAGATTGTGATGTTGAATCATGGTATGTGGATGTTGTGGATGGTGGTACTGGTTATGCTGCTAGTGCTGCTGCTGGTGTTTGTAACCTTTACACCATATTCTCTAAAGCCACTACCCGAGCGCGAAGCTCGTTGACTTCTTCTATTACACCGGGGTGATTGTCGGTTCGGACGAGCGGATAAATATGATCTAGAATTTGGTATAGTATATAATCGTGACGAGATACTCTGGAAATGAGAGAGAAAATGGTGTTTCGGACAGGTTCGCAGGTAAGTGCTTTAGGTTCTTCGCCAAGAGGGAAATTCGGTGGATGGAAAGGATCATCTTCTTCTTGTCTCCAATGATTGAGGAGGCTACGAACCCATCACCAATTCATCCAGAATAGATGATGGCTAATTGGTTGATCCATTCTAGTTACACTGCTTTCAGAGCTCGAGTGAAAATCCATATCGGAATAGTTATCGAAATCCAATGAACTTAAAGTGGTTGCGGAATTCATCTTGCACGGTTAGGTAAAGGATTTTATGAAATGATTTTCGGATATCGGATGATATTCTAATTACATAGAATATCTATGTATAGTACAGAAGATCCCGTAGATTACAGAGGAAATTAAGGAAACGTGTCAGATAAATCTACAGTAACAGATACGCTAAGATATGGATTAGCAGACACGCTAAGATATGAATTTTGTCTCTACACTATTCATGCAATCAATGCAATAAGAAGTGTCTAGACTAAGAATGATAAGCAGGTAATTTCCTAATGATGATAAGTAGATGATTTTCGACACGAAATGATAAGCAAAACTTTTGACATGCAGACACGGTCGAAGTCCAGACTCACTAATATATCTAAACAACTATCAGTTAGACACACTAATTCAAGACCGGGTTCGCTAAGACCACCAATCTGATACCACCTATAACGACCCATCCTAATCCATCTGGATGAATACATTACATTTGGTTACATTGCGAGGTACTTGACCTCTATATGATACATTTTACAAACATTGCATTCGTTTTTAAAAGACAATCTTTCATTTCATCGAAAGATGACGGCATGCATACCATTTCATAATATATCCAACTATAATTGACTTAATAATAATCTTGATGAACTCAATGACTCGAATGCAACGTCTTTTGAAATATGCCATGAATGACTCCAAGTAATATCTTTAAAATGAGCAAATGCACAGCGGAAGATTTCTTTCATACCTGAGAATAAACATGCTTTAAAGTGTCAACCAAAAGGTTGGTGAGTTCATAGGTTTATCGTAATCAATCATTTCAATATTTTAATAGACCACAAGATTTCATATTTCAATTTCTCATAAACATAATCTCATATCAGGCATTTCGCAAACTGCATAGAGATAAAAATCATTCATATGGTGAACACCTGGTAACCGACCTTAACAAGATGCATATAGGATATCCCCATCATTCCGGGACTCCCTTCGGACATGATAAACTCGAAGAACTAAAGCATCCGGTACTTTGGATGGGGCTTGTTGGGCCCAATAGATCTATCTTTAGGATTCGCGTCAATTAGGGTGTCTGTTCCCTAATTCTTAGATTACCAGACTAAAAAGGGGCATATTCGGTTTTATAATCCAGCCATAGAATGTAGTTTTAAGTACTTGTGTCTATTTCATCAAACATTTATAAAGCAGCGCATGTATTCTCAGTCCCAAAAATATATATTGCAAAAGCATTTAAAAGGGGAGCAAATGAAACTCACTCTACTGTATTTTGTAGTAAAAATACATATGACGGCATTGAACAACTGAACAATGCAGGGTTGACCTTGGATTCACGAACCTATATCATTTATATACATATCAACACATAAAATGGTAATCGAATAAACTTATATATCATTAGTGATTTAATTGTTATTTTAATTATATGTTTCATTAATAACCTAATTAATTACATTTATTAATATTTAATTATTAAAAGTATTAATATAGTTATGTTGTATGTAGTAAACATGTTTCTCTTATATATAATATTTACTTAGTACATTACTAATAATAATCTTAATAGTGATAATAAAAATAATAATTTTGATAATCTTAATAGCCATTTTGTTTGTAGCAATTGTAATACTGTAATAATAATAATATTAGTGATAATGATAATAAAAATAATGTAAATAAAATTATATAAAAATCATGTTAATAATAATAATAATGATAATAATAATAATACTATTAATAATAATAATTATGATAATAATAACTTTACTACTAATGGTAATAATGATAATAATATTAATTGTATTAGTGATAATAATAATAATAATTTTAATTTTAATATTAGTCATAATAATAATAATAATAATAATAATAAATAATAATAATAATAATAATAATAATAATAATAATAATAATAATAATAATAATAATAATAATAATAATAATAATCAAAATAATAAAAATGCTACCTTCATGTTACAAGCTTAAAGAAAAACAATCGCCACTGCCCGGACTCGAACCCACGACCTCCCACTAACCCAAAACCTCATCAATCCACTCCTTTGTTTCTGTTTTTGCTAATCAAAATAGTTTCTACTTAAATATAAATCGTGTCATCTGGATCATCTAAGATCAACTACAAAAACGGCCCAACAAGAAATTTATCTCGGCCCAACTGAATAAACTACCACGGCCCAATGAAATATAACCACAACAGCCCAAGGAAAATTATTACGGCCCAAGCAACAAATGAATTTTGTATCCTGGTAATCACGAAGCAAATAGGAGTCGAAGAAAGAAAAAAAATTAACATAGGAGGGTTTCGGTATTCAATTCCTTATCATTCCTAACATCATCGTCTTAATCATCAATATCATTTCAGATCGTCATCATCAACGAATTTCGTTTATCATCGTGATTTACTCTAAAATGCCCCGTTCATATTAATTATAAACGTTTCGTATTAATTGATTTCTTTGCGAGGTTTTGACCTCTATATGAGACGTTTTCAAAGCTTTCATTCATTTTAAAATAATCATAACCTTTATTATTGAATAAAGGTTTAAAAGCATAAGTTTTAATTGTCGATCAAAGACAATCTCTTCAAAATACATGTATTTTACATACACCATTACATACTTGTCAACAATATATTACAAATACAATTCCCGAATGCAAGTTTATTTATTTAGAAAAGCATGATGACTCCAAATCTTGACGTTGAGTAAACATGCAACAGCGAAAACTTTCTAATAATAACCTGAGAATAAACATGCTTAAAAAGTCAACAAAATTGTTGGTGAGTCATAGGTTTAGTTTCTATATAATAATCATAACATTTAATAAGCCACAAGATTTCATTTAATTAAATGCGCAGGATCATTACAACTGCAAAAATCATTCATACGATGAGTCGCCTGGTAACCGACCTTAACATAGAGCGCTTAAGATATCTGGCATCATATATTCCACTATTCAAATGTATGACAAGAACCCTTCGAAGTACTAAAGCATTTCCACTATTCAAAAATGGGGGTGGTTGGTGCCCGTAGATCTACCTTTAGGATTCGCGTCAATTATTGTTTTTCACTAATTCTTAGGTTACCAAGCATAATAATAATAATAAGTACAGATATCCGGTATAACAAAATAATTGTAGAATGTAGTTTCATGAACTTGTGCTTATTTTGTAAAACATTTATAAATTTGCATGTATTCTCATCCCAAAATAATTTAGATAGTAAAAATGGGACTATAACTCACTTGTGATGATTTCCGAATAGATGGTAATAAGACTTGGCCTTTGACAAATTCTCGAACCTAATAATAATATTCTTGTGTCAAGATATATATATATATATATATATATATATATATATAATTAATATTCCATACTTATGATACTTGTGATAATTTTAATTGTCCATTGTTAGTAGTCCAATGTTCGTAGTCCAATAGTCCGATAGTCCAACAGTATAAATATATATATAAATATAAATGCGTATATTGTGTTAGAATTTACTAACACTATAATATATTGTCTTAATATAATAAGACACATAATATGTATATTGTCTGAAGCAATCCGCGACCCATTGTATACATGCCTCAGGCTCGATCACAACTCAAAGTATATATATTATGTTGGAATCTACTTCGACCCACAACTAACTCGAGAGTACTGCCAATGGTGTCTTATAGTTCGTTCCAATAATATATATAGAAGAAGTCAAAATGATATGTCAAAACTTTGTATACGAATCCACGGTGATCAAGTCATATATATATATATATATATATATATATATATATATATATATATATATATATATATATATATATATATATATATATATATATATATATATATATATATATATATATATATATATATATATATATATATATATATGGTGCCTTACGATCTTTATTAAGACTATAATATATTGTCGTAGAACTTAATCACAACTATTATAAATTGTATTTCCATAAGTTCAGGAACAAGACATGTATAAATACATGTAGGATACAAGGTAAGTTAGCTAGGATAAGGTTAGCATCCATTTTTATTAATCAAAACCGTAGCTAAAAACAAACAAAAATATCCAATTTTGTTTTACCCATAATTTCTTCGTTACAAATCCGTTTTGAGTGATTCGACTTGACATACTTTTGTATCGAACCGTTATTTATTAATCTAAACAGAAAAAGTATATGTTTATAGTCAAAAATATAGCTTAGGTGTCAAATACAAGAAGATAGTCATATCCGTCGTAAGAACGACATCTTGATGACTCTTTTGAAAAACATACTTCCAATTAGAGTTTAACCATGGATTTTGGATATATTTCATATCCATATAAAATAAGATTTTTCACCAAAGGAAATCTTTTAATTCAAAGTTTAAGATAGCTTTTTAAAATCAAACCCAAAACAGCCCCCAATGATCTATGACGGCGTATGTTCAGTTTTAAGGTGTTCTTCGTGTTTACAAATTTTATTCCTTATGTTAACTTGACATACTATCATAATACATGTGTTGAAGTATTTTAAAAGTCAAGTTAGAAGGATTAAGTTTGTTTGTGAACAAGTTTAGAATTAATCTAAACTATGTTCTTGTTGTTGTAAGTTATAAACTCATAATAAGATAGCTATATGGATATGAATCGAAAAAGATTATGAATAAGGTGACTACCTCAAATTAAATGAACAAAGTTGCTGATAAAATAAGATGATAATCTTTTGATCAAAGATATACTTGATGGCTTGTAATCCTTGGAGTAGAATCATAGAATGAACAAAAGTTCGAATAAGATTTCTATCTTGAATTAAGATAGTTATAAGTATATGAATTGAACCAAAGCTTATATATGATTCTTACTTTGATAAAGAGGAGTAGATGAGTTAACAAAGTGTTCTTGAAGCTAGTTTATGATCAAAGTGAATGAAGATTTTTTAGTACTTGAAGTATGTATGTTTAAAGAGTGTTTAAAGAGTAAGAAATGGAGAGAATACTTGGAGTTCTTGTGTGTGAGTATTATGAGAGTGAAGGTAAGTTAAATAGCTGATATGAATGAGTAAAAAGAGTGTTAAAAGTCGTGGTTCATGTACATGGTTAAGAGACTTTATCAAAATTTGGAATATAGCATAATAATGCAAACTAGAAGTTAAATGTTGGTTCCCACAAGTCTCCATAATATTTATCCTTGTCTTGTGACTCATAGGGCTGCTAAGGAGGATATAATTGGTATTTTATATTGGTATATACTCATAGTATTTAAGTATGGAAGCTGGGTATGATTCGGGTGTAAATACCGAATGAATACGAATAGAATTTGTAACGACCCAACCCGTTAACCATCCAAAAACATGCTAAAAACAAAAAAAAATTCTGGGACAATTCATCTGGACGGCGTCCAGCTATCTGGACGGCGTCCAGCTCTGAAGGACTGGACGGCGTCCACCCATCTTGGACGACGTCCAAATAAACTAAAAATTTCTGATGAGTTTAACAATTACACACGGGCGAAAAACCCGCTTCCCGACACTTTTAAACCAAAACACTTTCACAATATGTTATAATAATTAAAACTAAGAGTTTCCCATAATAAAATCGAGTTTTACAATACCGAGCCCACATCGACCCAAATTACAACCAAGTGACCATTTCGACCCAATTTAGTTTATACAAAACATAGACCGAGCATGGTGATTGGGATACGCTACCCAATCTTAATCAAATCCAAAAGCAAGTCTTCTAAAGCAAACTACGCAAGTCCACTAGTTCCCACGCTTACCCGAGCCACCGCATCCATGCAATTTATAAAAAAAGTAAACAACGAGAGGGTAAGCTAACGCTTAGTGAGTGAGAATATGCTACATACATATATATGCATAAAATGGACACGCCACACAAATAATCAAATACCGCATACCGAAGCATCCAAGCATAAAGGTAAGCTAGTCTAAGCATACCATACGATCACTAAGCAACGAGCTAAAGATACAACAACAAACATAAGTTCACCAACGACGATATGAACAACGCCAAATAGCTACACCCGGAGGGTTAGCTACATCACAACAATACAACAATATATAACAATATATAAACATCAAAGGTTAACCCTTAACCCAATACCGAGAACCGACTAACACAATGAAGATTGGCCGAACTACACGAGCCTTAGTAATCCGAAACCATACGAGACTACCATCTTCATTAACACAACATCGAGGTTGGCCGAACTACACGAGCCTTAGTAATCCGAAACCACACGAGATTACTACCTCAATAAGATGACCGAACTACACTTATCATCATGAATCCGAACTACACGAGATTCACTTCCGATAAGATGACCGAACTACACGCGTCATCGTGAATCTGAACTACACGAGATCCACTTCTCCAACTCAAAACCCACGGTCACGGGATTATAAAATCCACCACATCGGGGTTATCAACATCACAACAATATCAACCCTTCGCCATTGGGGTTATGTACTCCACATCACAAACACGTGTGATAACGTACACACAAAACGTGTACCTCGCCAAAGGTGGTCAACCAAAACGCACAACCGTGCCAATTGGACCTATACACAAGTCCATAAAATCCACCTATATGTGAAGTGGGCTCTATAACCGAGAACCACTTCACCCAACCTGCACCCATCCTACACATACGTATGCACATAGGATATTAACACTAACCTTATCGCCTTGATGAATGCCACCGAATAATCCGCAACCCGTCAATGGAAAGTACCTATTCCATTATCATAAAACACACAACACAATTAGGGTTGACTTACAAACCAACACATTTGATACTTAGTGCAAATTCGACCCAAATGCACTTTCAAGCACAAAATGCGCCCAAACTAACCAATAATTACTAACAATTGTCACAATGGTCCTAATACGCCAAATACACCCAAACACAAGTGTTAAACACTCGTCTTGCCCATTTTGACACCAAAACCCTAATTCGACCCATTTCAAAATTAGGTAACCAAACACACCCAAAAGTGTTCCAACACTTCCATAATCACTAACCCTAGTGATTAAACTCATTTTCAAAGCCAAATCAAGGCCAAATCATCAACCAACCCAAAACCCGCCAAGTGACAAGACTAACTAGTCACCATGAACCCACTTCATCATCTAAAAGGATTTTACAACAAACTAGCTCAAAACCCTAACTTGAATATCAAATCTAACAAATGAAATTCGGAGTTTGAGCTTACCAATACCACCACAACGTAGCTAGGAGCGAGATGAATAACTTTAAAACCCGGGCTTTGGTGATAATCCGAGTCCTTCTTCTCCAAATCAAGCTCTCTCTCTCTCTCTAAACTCTTACTCTCTCACTAGAACAAGATAAAAGGGTTTGTGTGGGTGATAATGGAGCAAATGAGGCTCCTATAACTGATCTTGTGGCCTTAACTCGTTCCACATGTGAAAATACCATTTTCCCCCTCCAAATATCTTAAAGTAAAACAGCTGGCCCGTCAGACAAGTTGGACGGCGTCCAACGCTTCATTACTGGACGGCGTCCCCCAAATCTGGACGGCGTCCCACTTAGCTGAATCAAAACAGAAACTGAAACAGGGTGTTACAACTCTCCCCCACTTAGAATCGATCACGTCCTCATGATCTTTTGCACATAACCAATCCGGACCTACTCGTCGGTCCTCAAACGTAAGTCCCAATCTGACTTTCCTAGACAACTCTTCCCAATGAATCACCTTTAACAACTAAAATCGTCACACGCGATTTATCAAATCACAATTCGAGCACTAAAACCTTCCTCATTCCCTCACATCGGGAAGACTCATCCAATCTCGAGCCGAGATATGAACCCTCTAGCGTACCATTACCAAGTACAATGCCAAAGTAACCACATAACAACATAAGGTCAACCATCTAAACCGACGAAGACCGAACAAAAGCGAACCCTTACGGATGACACTTACCACTTAACATCCTTTGTAGTGCGCAACACGACCAATACGCAACTACCGTAACATCATAACAAACGGTATAGCGCCCAAAATGACTATGGCAACGCTAATCCAAAGGTGTACCAAAATCGACAATCGTCACACCCGTAACAACATGTGAGCGAAGCACGACTATCGCATCACTAATCCTATAACATGGTTCTCACGACCCCACCATCGGTGTATAAAACAACCGATAGATCACACAACACGGTCCTTACGACCCCACCATTGGTGTATAAAACAACCAATAGATCAAACATGACGATCCTTACGACCCCACCATCGGTGTATAAAACAACCGATAGATCACACAACACGGTCCTTACAACCCCACCATTGGTGTATAAAACAACCAATAGATCAAACATCACGTTACTTACGACCCCACCATTGGTGTATAAACAACCAATAGATCAAACAACATGAAGGCTGGCCGAAAACACACGCGCCTTAGTGAATCCGAACTACACGTGACTCACTACCTTCCTCGCAACAACAATCGGGATTGGCCGAACTACACGCGCCATAGTGAATCTGAACTACACGAGAGGTACTATCCCAAAGGAATGACCGAACTACAAGAGTCATTTGTGAATCCGAACTACATGAGACTCACTCCTTAATACAATGACCGAAACCACACGAGTCATTGGTGAATAAGAACTACACGCGATTCACTTCCACATTAAGATGACCGAACTACATGCGTCATCGTGAATCCGAACTACACGAGATTCACAACTCAACACCGAATGAAGTCAGCGGACCCCGAAAGTCATGCTTCACTGATATAACACATACGCCCATGATGAAGTCAGCGGACCCCGAAGGTCATGCTTCACCAATCACATATTCCCATGATGAAGTCAGTGGACCCCGAAGGTCATGCTTCACCAATCAATAATCCCATGATGAAGTCAGCGGACCCCGAAGGTCGTGCTTCACCAATCAACGCCCTTTTGGCCTCGAACAACGAGTAGCGTAACATCGCGCTCTACTACACCATAGTGAATCCTAACGGATACCACTAACCATTCACACAATCGAGCAAGAACCACCTATATCAAACATAGGCACAAAATGATAATTCCCTAAAAGAGAACCTGACACACACATCCCTTAACCGAAGGATTTCACCTTGCTCGCCAAACACGTCCATTATCTCTCAACAAGATTTACCACATTACCACTTCGGTGATAATATAAATCCAAAATCATAAGTACAATCTAACCGAAATTGTACTCTCCCACAAATCGACCAAAACTAGGTCCCAACACAAGTTTCGGATCTACCATAAGCATTATCCGAATTCTCACCCTAAGGTCTCCTCGTGCGGGAGTGTAACTACCCCACTTGGAACTACGTTCCATATCCACAACTCGTACTACCGTACAGTGCTACCAAAGGTAGACTTTACTAACAATTGGGTTCACACGACCCATCGACATATCTTGCTCCAACCTTGAGCATACCAAGGATCTTAATCTATCCTTAAACACTTCAAACGAAAAGTGTACAACGATTACACAAACCATACCCTCGCAATCATCCAATTGCTTTAGTTTGTCAAATTTCACCTAGTTACTCATGTACCTAAGGATTTCTCCCGGTACCCTAAGTACAATGTAACCACAACCCAATCAGAGCCGAAAACCACGCTAGTAGGTATGAAAGAGGCACCTAATGTCGCGTCACGTAGACTCCTTTACCAACATACATAGAGATCAACACTCGATTTCAAGGAATTTAATCCACCTGACGAACCTCATGGTTCATCAACTTCAACCCGAAAGTGAACATTCGCTTAACGACCGAACACCAAAACCCATGTCCATGGTTTGGTAGAAACATTTCCCAATACTAAGGAATGCTTGGTTGCACCAAGTCTTACACCCTTCGCCCATCAATCAAAATGTCGCCATAGGGTACTTTCATTAGGAACGTCACCCATATCAATAACATGCACAACACAATGCATTTAAATAAACTCAAACTCAACGGCACATAATAAATAATCAAAGGACATATTTATTAAAATGAAACGTACCTTAACGTCTCCTTGCCGCACCCGTCCCCGCTAACTTGGGACATTCCGACTTACGATGTCCTTCTTCTTGGCAATGGAAGCACACCATGCCATCACCCTTTGGTACCGAACATTCCCAAGACTTGTGACCCCTCATGCCACAATTGTAACACCTAGACGTACTAGCATCCGATATACCCGTCCGTGTACCACCCGTGCTCACACTTGGACCCTTAGTCCTCTTACTTGGAGCACCATAAGAAACAACCCTTCTTTCACTTGAAGGTTCACCCTTCTTGGATCGTGAATACGACTCGAAACCACTAGCTAAGGTGAATAATTCCGCAAATGATTTCGCTTAACCCCGGCTAATTTTACTCTTCAAGTCATCATTCAAGGTCCGATAGAAATCCTCCATCAACATACGATCATTCCCCAAATACTCCGGACAAAAACGAGCCTTCGCCATAAAGGTCGTCTTGAGAGTATTCAAATCCATAGAACCCTGTTGCAAATTTTGCAACTCATTATGCAATTCCGACAAATCGGCTGAAGTCCGGAATTCCTCGAAGAATTCCTCCTTAAACTCGTCCCACGATAAAGCCATAAACGGCTCACCACCAAGAAGATCAATCTTACCATCCAACCAATCCTTCGCCCTACCCCGCAACAAACTAGTAGTGAGTCTTGTCCTCTTCTCGGGAGTTCATTCAATAGTACGAAAACACCCTTCGACGTCCGAAATCCAAGTTGTGCTTATCAAAGGATCCGGTTTCCCGTCATACATTGGGGTTTAGTCCTCATGAAGCTCTTAAGACAACGATCCATTTCACTACTACCCCGAAATTCGGAATACTTTCTATCCATTTCTTCTCCAAACGCACTCATTTGCTCCTCAACGGCGGCCACAACTCTAGCGTTAAACTCCACGTCGTTCGTCTCGATCCCGTTTCCCGTCGCCATTCTAAGGAATGCAAAAGCGATTAGATCACGAATGTATAAAGTTATACACACAACACCGCCCCATCTTGCTAAACACTCATCGTACATCACTTGTTAGACATGATTTACACCCGTAATAAGGTTTGCAAGTCTTTATTACGCACACACGCCTTACCAACTCGTTAGTACAATGACCGCCTCGCTCGATGATATAAACAAAAACAAACAAAATTCTACGCGATATAAACACATGCGAGAATTATTATCACAGCACAAAAGTATATTAATAATATCCGCATTACTAATATAAACGTTAGTCCACCTACAAACAAGGCACTAACTATAACCTATTCCGACCCGTACTTCTATAAGTCCCGCAACAAATTAAGTACACACAAAAGTCTAAGTCTAGGCACCTATCTCAAGTAACCTAAATCCCTTAGACCATGCTCTGATACCATTTGTAACGACCCAACCCGTTAACCATCCAAAAACATGCTAAAAAAAATCTGGGACAGTTCATCTGGACAGCGTCCAGCTCTGAAGGACTGGACGGCGTCCAGCCATCTTGGACGGCGTTCAAATACACTAAAAAGTTTTGATCAGTTTAACAATTACACACGGGCGAAAAACCCGCTTCCTGACACTTTTAAACCAAAACACTTTCACAATATGTTATAATAATTAAAACTAAGAGTTTCCTATAATAAAACCGAGTTTTACAACCCCGAGCCCACATCGACCCAAATTACAACCAAGTGACCATTTCGACCCAATTTAGTTTATACAAAACATAGATCGAGCATGGTGATTGGGATACGCAACCCAATCCTAATCAAATCCAAAAGCAAGTCTTCTAAAGCAAACTACGTAAGTCCACTAGTTCCCACGCTTACCCGAGCCACCGCATCCATGCAATCTATAAAAAAAGTAAACAACGAGAGGGTAAGCTAACGCTTAGTGAGTGAGAATATGCTACATACATATATATGCATAAAATGGACACGCCACACAAATAATCAAATACCGCATACCGAAGCATCCAAGCATAAAGGTAAGCTAGTATAAGCATACCATACGATCACTAAGCAACGAGCTAAAGATACAACAACAAACATAAGTTCACCAATGACGATGTGAACAACGCTAAATAGCTACACCCGTAGGGTTAGCTACATCACAACAATACAACAATATATAACAATATATAAACGTCAAAGGTTAACCCTTAACCCAATACCGAGAACCGACTACACAATTGTAGTGAACCGAACTTTTCCATGTTTATATATATATTAAATAAAATTGTTATTTACATGATTAAGTGTTTCCAACATGTTAAGCAATCAAACTTGTTAAGACTTGATTAATTGAAATAGGTTTCATATAGACAATTGACCACCCAAGTTGACCGGTGATTCACGAACGTTAAAACTTGTAAAAACTATACGATGACATATATATAGTTATATATATAGTTAACATGATTTTATTATAATTATGTATCTCATTAGGTATTTTAACAATGAGTTATATACATAAAGATGAGACTATTAATTTAAGAAACTCGAAAACGATATATATAACGATTATCGTTATAACAACGTCTTACTAGGTACATATGAATCATATTAAGATATTGATACACTTGGTTAATTATGTTAAATGATAAGTGAATATATTATTAAGTGTATTAACAATGAAATACATATGTAAAAATAAGACTACTAACTTAATAATTTCGAAACGAGACATATATGTAACGATTATCGTTGTAACGACATTTAACTGTATATATATCATACTAAGATATATTATATATCATAATATCATGATAATATAACAATTTTACATCTCATTTGTTATAATAAACAATGGGTTAACAACATTCAACAAGATCGTTAACCTAAAGGTTTCAAAACAACATTTACATGTAACGACTAACGATGACTTAACGACTCAGTTAAAATGTATAT
Organism: Rutidosis leptorrhynchoides; assembly: GCF_046630445.1. Lineage (NCBI taxonomy): Eukaryota > Viridiplantae > Streptophyta > Magnoliopsida > Asterales > Asteraceae > Rutidosis > Rutidosis leptorrhynchoides. The sequence goes on along the minus strand of NC_092334.1, from coordinate 137,759,395 downwards.
ACATGTAGTGTTTTAATATGTATTCATACACTTTTGAAAGACTTCAAGACACTTATCAAAATACTTCTACTTAACAAAAATGCTTACAATTACATCCTCATTCAGTTTCATCAACAATTCTACTCGTATGCACCCGTATTCGTACTCGTACAATACACAGCTTTTAGATGTATGTACTATTGGTATATACACTCCAATAATCAACTCTTAGCAGCCCATGTGAGTCACCTAACACATGTGGGAACCATCATTTGGCAACTAGCGTGAAATATCTCATAAAATTACAAAAATATGAGTAATCATTCATGACTTATTTACATGAAAACAAAATTACATATCCTTTATATCTAATCCATATACCAACGACCAAAAACATCTACAAACACTTTCATTCTTCAATTTTCTTCATCTAATTGATCTCTCTCAAGTTCTATCTTCAAGTTCTAAGTGTTCTTCATAAATTCCAAAAGTTCTAGTTTCATAAAATCAAGAATACTTCCAAGATTGCAAGTTTACTTCCAAGTTTTCTAAATCCATTCCAAGTAATCATCCAAGATCAAGAAACCTTTGTTACTTAGAGTAGGTTATCTTTCTAATACAAGGTAATAATCATATTCAAACTTTAATTCAATTTCTATAACTATAACAATCTTATTTCGAATGGAAATCTTACTTGAAATTGTTTTCGTGTCATGATTCTGCTTCAAGAACTTTCAAGCCATCCAAGGATCCTTTGAAGCTAGATCTATTTTTCTAATTTCCAGTAGGATTATCCAAGGAACTTGAGGTAGTAACGATGTTCATAACATCATTCGATTCATACATATAAAGCTATCTTATTCGAAGGTTTAAACTTGTAATCACTAGAACATAGTTTAGTTAATTCTAAACTTGTTCGCAAATAAAAGTTAATCCTTCTAACTTGACTTTTAAAATCAACTAAACACATGTTCTATATCTATATGAACATGTTTTGGGTTAGTTAATTAAAAACTATGATAAACTTTGATTTAAAAGTTGTTATTCTGGGAAAATAATTTTTTTTATGAACATGAAACTATATCCAAAAATTATGGTTAAATTCAAAGTGGAAGTATGTTTTTCTAAAATGGTCATCTAGACGTCGTTCTTTCGACTGAAATGACTATCTTTACAAAAACGACTTGTAACTTATTTTTCCGACTATAAACCTATACTTTTTCTGTTTAAATTAATAAAATAGAGTTCAAGAGTTCAATATGAAACCATAGCAATTTGATTCACTCAAAACGGATTTAAAATGAAGAAGCTATGGGTAAAACAAGATTGGATAATTTTTCTCATTTTAGCTACGTGAAAATTGGTAACAAATCTATTCCAACCATAACTTAATCAACTTGTATTGTATATTATGTAATCTTGAGATACTATAGACACGTATACAATGTTTCGACCTATCATGTCGACACATCTATATATATTTCGGAACAACCATAGACACTCTATATGTGAATGTTGGAGTTAGCTATACAGGGTTGAGGTTGATTCCAAAATATATATAGTTTGAGTTGTGATCAATACTGAGATACGTATACACTGGGCTGTGGATTGATTCAAGATAATATTTATCGATTTATTTCTGTACATCTAACTGTGGACAACTAGTTGTAGGTTACTAACGAGGACAGCTGACTTAATAAACTTAAAACATCAAAATGTATTAAAAGTATTGTAAATATATTTTTAACATACTTTGATATATTTGTATATATTGTTATAGGTTCGCGAATCAACCAGTGGCCAAGTCTTACTTCCCGACGAAGTAAAAATCTGTGAAAGTGAGTTATAGTCCCACTTTTAAAATCTAATATTTTTGGGATGAGAATACATGCAAGTTTTATAAATGATTTACAAAATAGACACAAGTACGTGAAACTACATTCTATGGTTGAATTATCGAAATCGAATATGCCCCTTTTTATTAAGTCTGGTAATCTAAGAATTAGGGAACAGACACCCTAATTGACGCGAATCCTAAAGATAGATCTATTGGGCCTAACAAACCCCATCCAAAGTACCGGATGCTTTAGTACTTCAAAATTTATATCATATCCGAAGGGTGTCCCGGAATGATGGGGATATTCTTATATATGCATCTTGTTAATGTCGGTTACCAGGTGTTCACCATATGAATGATTTTTATCTCTATGTATGGGATGTGTATTGAAATATGAAATCTTGTGGTCTATTGTTACGATTTGATATATATATATAGGTTAAACCTATAACTCACCAACATTTTTGTTGACGTTTAAAGCATGTTTATTCTCAGGTGAATACTAAGAGCTTCCGCTGTTGCATACTAAAATAAGGACAAGATTTGGAGTCCATGTTTGTATGATATTGTGTAAAAATTGCATTCAAGAAATTGATTTCGATGTAACATATTTGTATTGTAAACCATTATGTAATGGTCGCGTGTAAACAGGATATTTTAGATTATCATTATTTGATAATCTACGTAAAGCTTTTTAAACCTTTATTTATGAAATAAAGGTTATGGTTTGTTTTAAAAATGAATGCAGTCTTTGAAAAACGTCTCATATAGAGGTCAAAACCTCGCAACGAAATCAATTAATATGGAACGTTTTTAATCAATAAGAACGGGACATTTCAGTTGGTATCCGAGCGTTGGTCTTAGAGAACCAGAATTTTGCATTAGTGTGTCTTATCGAGTTTATTAGGATGCATTAGTGAGTCTGGACTTCGACCGTGTTTACTTGAAAAATGATTGCTTAACAAATTTTGTTGGAAACTATATATTTTTAACATGTGAATATTATGTGATATATTAATCTCTTAACGTGTTTGATATTATGTGATAGATGTCTACCTCTAGAACAAGTCCCATTGACTCACCTAATAATAATGAAGAGTCAAATGTAAATTGGAATAATTCGTGGACTGATTCACAAGTTCCCGAAGAGGAACCGGAAGAAGAGTCGGAACCGGAAGAAGAATCGGAACCGGAAGAAGAACCAGTGGGGGAAATAATAAAACAGTTAAGTAGAAGAAAATCCCCAACCAACCGACCAAAGTTAATTATGGTCAACGGTGTTTCCGCCAAGGAAGCAAAATATTGAGAGGATTACCAATTCTCAGATGAATCGGATCCCGACGAGGATTCCGATGATGTTATGGAAATTACCCCAACTGAATTTAAAAAGGCAAAAGAGAACAATAAGGGAAAGGGCATAAAAATAGAGAAATCTGATTCCAACCCCGATGAACTTTATATGTATCGTCAACACCCGTATTTCTTAAGTTGTAACAATAACCCGGGAACCTCTAAACCACCAGGTTTTTCTAGACCAATGTGGAAAACAACGGCTCGTATTAGGGGAACATCATATATCCCTAAAAACTTAGCAAAAAGAACCAAGTTCGAAAAAGAAGAAACTAGTGAGTCGAAATAAGATAGTTGTATTTGTGCGGTGTAATATATGTAATATAGTGTTCTTATGCTTTACGATATATGTAAAAATTGCTTGTATTAATAAGTATCTTTTATGAATCTAACTCTTGTCTATTTTACAGTATAAAAACACAAAATGGATAGACAACCCAATATTTTAGAAGACTTACCCGGAGACATGATTGATGAAATCTTGTCTAGAGTCGGTCAGAATTCCTCGGCACAACTATTTAAGGCGAGATCAGTTTGTAAGACATTCGAAGAACGTTCCAAGAATTCCTTGGTTTATAAAAGGCTTTCGTTCGAAAGATGGGGGATATCACATTGGGAAATCCATAAGTTACGATGTGTTTACTTTGATGCATATATTGCGAGGAACCCAAATGCTATTTTACGCAACGGGTTAAGAAATTATTTTGACTCAATATATCCGAATATAGGACTTTGTGATTTAGAAAAAGCGGCTAACATGAAACATAAAGAAGCATGTTATGCTTACGGCTTAGTAATGTTCGCTTCTCACCAAAGTGAGAACAAGAACATCGGGCTACAACTATTAAACAAAACATTCCCACAAGTGACAGAGTCGGTAATTGGGGTAAGAAATGAGGTTTTTAGATTGTTAAGGGACTGTTGGATATTACGTAACCATCGTCCCTTTGATGACATTACAACACACTGTCTTATCAACGGCCATAACGGTTATGTTCCACAAGACCAAGGATGGGAAGTAGTCCTAGTAAAACCAGAATGCATGACTTGTTTCTGGACGTATGAATTACGTGTCTTTATTGCCTTTGCTGAACGACTTGTGTACTAGCTAGAATTATCTTCACAACTATCTTGTATCAAAGTTATTGTGTGCTATATTTCATGCTTTATGTAAAATAAGCAGTATTGTAAGTTTGTAAAATATTGTATAAAAGTTTGAACGCGAAATATTATTATAATCAGTTTTTCATATAGAATTGTAGTAGTTGAATTGTATATTAGCTACTAAGTATGAACTTAACGGGTAGGTACTACCCGAATTTAAACTTATAAAACGCTAATATGAAGAAAAAGCTTTTATAAATGAGTTCATATTATGCTACGAAATACTATTAACTACTCTTAATATTCTGTATGATTAACTTGTTCCATTTGACTATTTTGAAGGAAATGGCACCGACTACTCGACACACCGTGAATATGAATGAAGAGGAATTCCTTACTTTTCTAGCTTCAAACATAGCCGCAGTACAGGCAGCGCTACATACCCACAATAACCTTGGATCTAGCAGTACAGGAAATCGTGTAGGATGCACCTACAAAGAATTCACTGCCTGCAAACATTTAGAATTTGATGGAACCGAAGGACCGATCGGATTGAAACGGTGGACCGAGAAGGTCGAATCGGTGTTTGCCATAAGTAAGTGTACTGAAGAGGACAAAGTGAAGTACGCTACACATACCTTCACAGGTTCTGCATTAACATGGTAGAATACCTATCTAGAGCAAGTGGGATAAGATGATGCGTACGCACTACCGTGGTCAGCATTTAAGCACTTGATGAACGAGAAGTACCATCCCAGAACCGAGGTCAATAAGCTCAAGACAGAACTTAGAGGGTTACGAACCCAAGGATTTGATATTACCACGTACGAAAGACGATTCACAGAATTGTGCCTATTATGTCCGGGAGCGTTCGAAGATGAGGAAGAGAAGATCGACGCATTTGTGAAAGGAATACCGGAAAGAATCCAAGAAGATATAAGTTCACACGAGCCCGCCTCCATACAACAGGCATGTAGAATGGCTCACAAACTAGTGAACCAGATTGAGGAAAGAATTAAAGAACAGACGGCTGAAGAGGCCAATGTGAAGCAAGTCAAAAGAAAGTGGGAGGAAAACGGTGATAAGAATCACCAATACAACAACAACAGCAATTTCAATAATAATCGCAACAATTATCCCAACAATCGCAACATCAATCGCAACTACAACAAACGGCCCAACAACAACAACAACAACAACAACAACAACAACAACAACAACAACAACAACAACAACAACAACAACAACAACAACAACAACTACAACAATCATCCCAACAACAATAACAACCGCAACAACAACAACAATCAGAAGCAGCTATGCCAAAGGTGTGAAAAGTATCACTCGGGGTTCTGCACCAAATTTTGCAACAAGTGTAAAAGAAATGGTCATAGCGCGGTGAAGTGTGAGGTCTACGGACCAGGGGTTAACAGAACGAAAGAAACAAATGGTGACGGAACGAGTAATGGCGGAGCAAGTAGTGTCGGAGCAAGTTATGCCAATGTAGTTTGTTATAAATGTGGAAAACCGAGCCACATTATTAGAAATTGCCCGAACTAGGAGAACACGAATGGACAAGGTCACGGAAGAGTTTTCAATATTAATGCGGCAGAGGCACAGGAAGACCCGGAGCTTGTTACGGGTACGTTTCTTATTGACAATAAATCTGCTTACGTTTTATTTGATTCGGGTGCGGATAGAAGCTATATGAGTAGAGATTTTTGTGCTAAATTAAGTTGTCCATTGACGCCATTGGATAGTAAATTTTTACTCGAATTAGCAAACGGTAAATTAATTTCAGCAGATAATATATGCCGGAATCGAGAAATTAAACTGGGTAGCGAAATATTTAAGATTAATTTGATACCAGTAGAGTTAGGGAGTTTTGATGTAATAGTTGGCATGGACTGGCTGAAGAAGGTGAAAGCAGAGATCGTATGTTATAAAAATGCAATTCGCATTGTACGAGAAGAAGGAGAACCCTTAATGGTGTACGGAGAAAAGGGCAACATGAAGCTACATCTTATTAGTAATTTGAAGGCACAAAAACTAATAAGAAAAGGTTGCTATGCTGTTCTAGCACACGTCGAGAAAGTACAAACTGAAGAAAAGAGCATCAATGATGTTCCCGTCGCAAAAGAATTTCCCGATGTATTTTCGAAAGAATTACCGGGACTACCTCCACATCGATCTGTTAAATTTCAAATAGATCTTGTACCAGGAGCTGCACCAATAGCTCGTGCTCCTTATAGACTCGCACCCAGCGAGATGAAAGAACTGCAAAGCCAAATGTAAGAACTATTAGAACGTGGTTTCATTCGACCAAGCACATCACCATGGGGAGCTCCTATTTTGTTTGTCAAGAAGAAAGATGGTACATTTAGATTGTGTATTGACTACAGAGAGTTGAACAAACTTACCATCAAAAACCGTTATCCACTGCTGAGAATTGACGACTTATTTGATCAACTACAAGGCTCATCTGTTTATTCAAAGATTGACTTACGTTCCGGGTATCATCAAATGCGGGTGAAAGAAGATGATATTCCAAAGACTGCTTTCAGAACACGTTACGGTCATTACGAGTTTATGGTCATGCCGTTTGGTTTAACTAATGCACCAGCTGTGTTCATGGACCTTATGAACCGAGTGTGTGGACCATACCTTGACAAGTTTGTCATTGTTTTCATTGATGACATACTTATTTACTCAAAGAATGACCAAGAACACGGTGAACATTTGAGAAAGGTGTTAGAAGTATCGAGGAAGGAAGAATTGTACGCTAAGTTTTCAAAGTGTGCATTTTAGTTGGAAGAAGTTCAATTCCTCGGTCACATAGTGAACAAAGAAGGTATTAAGGTGGATCCGGCAAAGATAGAAACTGTTGAAAAGTGGGAAACCCCGAAAACTCCGAAACACATACGCCAGTTTTTAGGACTAGCTGGTTACTACAGAAGGTTCAACCAAGACTTTTCCAAAATAGCAAAACCCTTGACTACATTAACGCATAAAGGGAAGAAATTTGAATGGAAGGATGAACAAGAGAAAGCGTTCCAGTTATTGAAGAAAAAGCTAACTACGGCACCTATATTGTCATTGCCTGAAGGGAATGATGATTTTGTGATTTATTGTGACGCATCAAAGCAAGGTCTCGGTTGTGTATTAATGCAACGAACGAAGGTGATTGCTTATGCGTCTAGACAATTGAAGATTCACGAACAAAATTATACGACGCATGATTTGGAATTAGGCGCGGTTGTTTTTGCATTAAAGACTTGGAGGCACTACTTATATGGGGTCAAAAGTATTATATATACCGACCACAAAAGTCTTCAACACATATTTAATCAGAAACAACTGAATATGAGGCAGCGTAGGTGGATTGAATTGTTGAATGATTACGACTTTGAGATTCGTTACCACCCGGGGAAGGCAAATGTGGTAGCCGAAGCCTTGAGCAGAAAGGACAGAGAACCCATTCGAGTAAAATCTATGAATATAATGATTCACACTAACCTTACTACTCAAATAAAGGAGGCGCAACAAGGAGTTTTAAAAGAGGGAAATTTAAAGGATGAAATACCCAAAGGATCAGAGAAGCATCTTAATATTCGGGAAGACGGAACCCGGTATAGGGCTGAAAGAATTTGGGTACCAAAATTTGGAGATATGAGAGAAATGGTACTTAGAGAAGCTCATAAAACCAGATACTCAATACATCCTAGAACGGGGAAGATGTACAAGGATCTCAAGAAACATTTTTGGTGGCCGGGTATGAAAGCCGATGTTGCTAAATACGTAGGAGAATGTTTGACGTGTTCTAAGGTCAAAGCTGAGCATCAGAAACCATCAGGTCTACTTCAACAACCCGAAATCCCGGAATGGAAATGGGAAAATATTACCATGGATTTCATCACTAAATTGCCAAGGACTGCAAGTGGTTTTGATACTATTTGGGTAATAGTTGATCGTCTCACCAAATCAGCACACTTCCTGCCAATAAGAGAAGATGACAAGATGGAGAAGTTAGGACGACTGTATTTGAAGGAAGTCATCTCCAGACATGGAATACCAATCTCTATTATCTCTGATACGGATGGCAGATTTATTTCAAGATTCTGGCAGACATTATAGCAAGCATTGGGAACTCGTCTAGACATGAGTACTGCCTATCATCCACAAACTGATGGGCAGAGTGAAAGGACAATACAAATGCTTGAATACATGCTACGAGCTTATGTTATTGATTTCGGAAACAGTTGGGATCGACATCTACCGTTAGCAGAATTTTCTTACAACAACAGCTACCATTCAAGCATTGAGATGGCGCCGTTTGAAGCACTTTATGGTAGAAAGTGCAGGTCTCCGGTTTATTGGAGTGAAGTGGGGGATAGACAGATTACGGGTCCGGAGATAATACAAGAAACTACCGAGAAAATCATCCAAATTCAACAAAGATTGAAAACCGCCCAGAGTCGACAAAAGAGCTACGCGGACAGTAAAAGAAAAGATATAGAGTTTGAAATTGAAGAAATGATCATGCTTAAGGTTTCGCCTTGGAAAGGCGTTGTTCGATTTGGTAAACGGGGGAAACTAAATCCAAGGTACATTAGACCATTCAAGATTATAGATCGTGTCGGACCAGTAGCTTACCAACTGGAGCTACCTCAACAACTCGCGGCTGTACATAACACTTTCCACGTCTCAAATTTGAAGAAATGTATTGCTAAAGAAGATCTCACTATTCTGTTGAACGAAATCCAAATCAATGAAAAACTTCAATTCATTGAAGAACCCGTCGAAATAATGGATCGTGAGGTTAAGAGACTTAAACAAAACAAGATACCGATTGTTAAGGTTCAATGGAATGCTCGTAGAGGACCCGAGTTCACCTGGGAGCGTGAAGATCAGATGAATAAGAAATACCCACATTTATTTCCAGAAGATACGTCAACACCTCCAACTGCTTAAAATTTCGGGACGAAATTTATTTAACGGGTAGGTACTGTAGTGACCCGAACTTTTCCATGTTTATATATATATTAAATGAAATTGTTATTTACATGATTAATTGTTTCCAACATGTTAAGCAATCAAACTTGTTAAGACTTGATTAATTGAAATAGGTTTCATATAGACAATTGACCACCCAAGTTGACCGGTGATTCACGAACGTTAAAACTTGTAAAAACTATATGATGACATATATATAGTTATATATATAGTTAACATGATTTTATTATAAGTATGTATCTCATTAGGTATTTTAACAATGAGTTATATACATAAAGATGAGACTATTAATTTAAGAAACTCGAAAACGATATATATAACGATTATCGTTATAACAACGTCTTACTAGGTACATATGAATCATATTAAGATATTGATACACTTGGTTAATTATGTTAAATTATAATTAAATATATTATTAAGTGTATTAACAATGAAATACATATGTAAAAATAAGACTACTAACTTAATGATTTCGAAACGAGACATATATGTAACGATTATCGTTGTAACGACATTTAACTGTATATATATCATACTAAGATATATTATATATCATAATATCATGATAATATAAAAATTTAACATCTCATTTGTTATAATAAACAATGGGTTAACAACATTCAACAAGATCGTTAACCTAAAGGTTTCAAAACAACATTTACATGTAACAACTAACGATGACTTAACGACTCAGTTAAAATGTATATACATGTAGTGTTTTAATATGTATTCATACACTTTTTAAAGACTTCAAGAAACTTATCAAAATACTTCTACTTAACAAAAATGCTTACAATTACATCCTCGTTCAGTTTCATCAACAATTCTACTCGTATGCACCCGTATTCGTACTCGTACAATACCCAACTTTTAGATGTATGTACTATTGGTATATACACTCCAATGATCAGCTCTTAGCAGCCCATGTGAGTCACCTAACACATGTGGGAACCATCATTTGGCAACTAGCATGAAATGTCTCATAAAATTACAAAAATATGAGTAATCATTCATGACTTATTTACATGAAAACAAAATTACATATCCTTTATATCTAATCCATACACCAACGACCAAAAACACCTACAAACACTTTCATTCTTCAATTTTCTACATCTAATTGATCTCTCTAAAGTTTTATCTTCAAGTTCTAAGTGTTCTTCATAAATTCCAAAAGTTCTAGTTTCATAAAATCAAGAATACTTCCAAGATTGCAAGTTTACTTCCAAGTTTTCTAAATCCATTCCAAGTAATCATCCAAGATCAAGAAACCTTTGTTACTTACAGTAGGTTATATTTCTAATACAAGGTAATAATCATATTCAAACTTTAATTCAATTTCTATAACTATAACAATCTTATTTCGAGTGGAAATCTTACTTGAAATTGTTTTCGTGTCATGATTCTGCTTCAAGAACTTTCAAGCCATCCAAGGATCCTTTGAAGCTAGATCTATTTTTATAATTTCCAGTAGGTTTATCCAAGGAACTTGAGGTAGTAATGATGTTCATAACATCATTCGATTCATACATATAAAGCTATCTTATTCGAAGGTTTAAACTTGTAATCACTAGAACATAGTTTAGTTAATTCTAAACTTGTTAGCAAATAAAAGTTAATCCTTCTAACTTGACTTTTAAAATCAACTAAACACATGTTCTATATCTATATGATATGCTAACTTAATGATTTAAAACCTGGAAACACGAAAAACACGGTAAAATCGGATTTACGCCGTCGTAGTAACACCGCGGGCTGTTTTGGGTTAGTTAATTAAAAACTATGATAAACTTTGATTTAAAAGTTGTTATTCTGGGAAAATAGTTTTTTTTATGAACATGAAACTATATCCAAAAATTATGGTTAAACTCAAAGTGGAAGTATGTTTTTCTAAAATGGTCATCTAGACGTCGTTCTTTCGACTGAAATGACTACCTTTACAAAAATGACTTGTAACTTATTTTTCCGACTATAAAACTATACTTTTTCTGTTTAGATTCATAAAATAGAGTTCAATATGAAACCATAGCAATTTGATTCACTCAAAACGGATTTAAAATGAAGAAGTTATGGGTAAAACAAGATTGGATAATTTTTCTCATTTTAGCTACGTGAAAATTGGTAACAAATCTATTCCAACCATAACTTAATCAACTTGTAATGTATATTATGTAATCTTGAGATACCATAGACACGTATACAATGTTTCGACCTATCATGTCGACACATCTATATATATTTCGGAACAACCATAGACACTCTATATGTGAATGTTGGAGTTAGCTATACAGGGTTGAGGTTGATTCCAAAATATATATAGTTTGAGTTGTGATCAATACTGAGATACGTATACACTGGGTCATGGATTGATTCAAGATAATATTTATCGATTTATTTCTGTACATCTAACTGTAGACAACTAGTTGTAGGTTACTAACGAGAACAGCTGACTTAATAAACTTAAAACATTAAAATGTATTAAAAGTATTGTAAATATATTTTGAACATACTTTGATATATATGTATATATTGTTATAGGTTCGTGAATCAACCAGTGGCCAAGTCTTACTTCCCGACGAAGTAAAAATCTGTGAAAGTGAGTTATAATCCCACTTTTAAAATCTAATATTTTTGGGATGAGAATACATGCAAGTTTTATAAATGATTTACAAAATAGACACAAGTACGTGAAACTACATTCTATGGTTGAATTATTGAAATCGAATATGCCCCTCTTTATTAAGTATGGTAATCTAAGAATTAGGGAACAGACACCCTAATTGACGCGAATCCTAAAGATAGATCTATTGGACCTAACAAACCCCATCCAAAGTACCGGATGCTTTAGTACTTCGAAATTTATATCATATCCGAAGGGTGTCCCGGAATGATGGGGATATTCTTATATATGCATCTTGTTAATGTCGGTTACCAGGTGTTCACCATATGAATGATTTTTATCTCTATGTATGGGATGTGTATTGAAATATGAAATCTTGTGGTCTATTGTTACGATTTGATATATATATAGGTTAAACCTATAACTCACCAACATTTTTGTTGACGTTTAAAGCATGTTTATTCTCACGAGACTACTATCTTCATTAACATAACATCGAGGTTGGCCGAACTACACGAGCCTTAGTAATCCGAAACCACACGAGATTACTACCTCAATAAGATGACCGAACTACACGCGTCATCGTGAATCCGAACTAAACGAGATTCACTTCCGATAAGATGACCAAACTACACGCGTCATTGTGAATCCGAACTACACGAGATCCACTTCTCCAACTCAAAACCCATGGTCACGGGATTATAAAATCCACCACATTGGGGTTATCCACATCATAACAACATCAACCCTTCGCCATTGGGGTTATGTACTCCACATCACAAACACGTGTGATAATGTACACACAAAACGTGTACCTCGCCAAAGGTGGTCAACCAAAACGCACAACCGTGCTAATTGGACCTATACACAAGTCCATCAAATCCACCTATATGTGAAGTGGGCTCTATAACCGAGAACCACTTCACCCGACCCGCACCCATCCTACACATACATATGCACATAGGATATTAACACTCACCTTATCGCCTTGATGAATGCCACCGAATAATCCACAACCCGTCAATGGAAAGTACCTATTCCATTATCACAAAACACACAACACAATTAGGGGTGACTTACAAACCAACCCATTTGACACTTAGTGCAAATTCGACCCAAATGCACTTTCAAGCACAAAACGCGCCCAAACTAACCAATAATCACTAACAATAGTGACAATGGTCCTAATACGCCAAATACACCCAAACACAAGTGTTAAACACTCGTATTGCCCATTTTGACACCAAAACTCTAATTCGACCCATTTCAAAATTAGGTAACCAAACACACCCAAAATTGTTCCAACACTTCCATAATCACTAACCCTAGTTATTAAACTCATTTTCAAAGCCTAATCAAGGCCAAATCGTCAACCAACCCAAAACCCGCCAAGTGACAAGACTAACTAGTCACCATGAACCCACTTCATCATCTAAAAGGGTTTTACAACAAACTAGCTCAAAACCCTAACTTGAATATCAAATCTAACAAATGAAATTCGGAGTTTGAGCTTACCAATACCACCACAATGTAGCTAGGAGCGAGATGAACAACTTTAAAACCCAAGCTTTGGTGAGAATCTGAGTCCTTCTTATCCAAATCAAGCTCTCTCTCTCTCTCTCTCTCTCTCTAAACTCTTACTCTCTCACTAGAACAAGATGAGAGGGTTTGTGTGGGTGATAATGAAGCAAATGAGGCTCCAAGAAGTGATCTTGTGGCCTTAACTCGTTCCACATGTGAAAATACCAATTTTCCCCTCTAAATATCTTAAAGTAAAACAGCTGGCCCGTCAGACAAGTTGGACGGCGTCCAACGCTTCATTACTGGACGGCGTCCCCCAAATTTGGACGGCGTCCCACTTAGCTGAATCAAAACAGAAACTGAAACAGGGTGTTACAGAATTCTTGATGGAATTGAATGAGATTATGAGTATAGCTATCTTTGTTGAGTGTAAGTATGTTAGTATATATGTTTAAGTCCTTCAAAAGTGTATTAATACATATTAATACAATACATATACATACATTTTAATTTAGAAGTTATTACAACGTTAATTGTTATATATATATGTATATAGTCTTGAAGTCTTTAAGTTAGTAATCTCATTTTATGTATATAACCAATTGTTAATATATGTAATGAGATACTTAAATATCATTTAACAATCATGAGTATATATTTATATTCATATATACGTCGTTAAATAATTATTACGAATTATGACGTTCGTGAATCGTCAGACAGACGGGGTGGCCAAATGTTTGTATAAAATTCATTTCAAATAACCAAGTCTTAATGAGTTTGATTGCTTAAAATTTTGGAAACATTAATTATGTAAATATTAATCTTCTATATATTAACGAAAAAATCTGGGTCGTTACATTACACACCCGTTAAATTAAATTTCGTCCCGAAATTTAGAATAGTACCTAGTTAACGTGCAATATCGGAAAACAAATGTGGGTACTTCAGCTTCATTTGGTCTTCTCGTTCCCAAGTGAATTCAGGTCCTCTACGAGCATTCCACCGAACCTTAACGATTGGTATCTTACTTTGTTTGAGTCGTTTGACCTCACGATCCATAATTTTGACGGGTTCTTCGACGAAATTTAGTTTCTCGTCAATCTTAATTTCGTCTAAAGGGATAATGAGATCTTCAGTAGCTAGGCATTTCTTCAGGTTCGAAACATGAAAGGTGTTGTGAATCTTTTCTAATTGTGGAGGTAGTTTAAGTCGATAGGCCACCGGTCCAATGCGTTTTTTGATTTTGAATGGCCCAATGTATCTTGGGCTCAATTTCCCTCGCTTTCCAAAACGAATAACACCTTTCCAAGGTGATACCTTAAGCATAACCATATCACCCTCCTCAAACTCTAAAGGTTTCCTTCTAACATCCGCGTAGCTCTTTTGCCGACTCCGGGCTGTTTTCAATCGTTGCTGAATCTGAATGACCTTGTCGGTAGTTTCCTGGATAATTTCTGGACCTGTAATCTATTTTTTCCCCACATCACTCCAACAAATCGGAGACCTGCACTTCCTCCCATAAAGTGCCTCGAATGGTGCCGCCTCAATACTAGAATGATAGATGTTGTTGTAGAAAAACTCAGCTAACGGTAGATGTCGATCCCAACTGCTTCCAAAATCAATAACACATGCTCGTAGCATGTCTTCAAGTGTCTGAATCGTCCTTTCACTCTGCCCATCAGTTTGTGGATGATAGGTAGTACTTAAACCTAGACGAGTTCCCAACGCTTTGTGTAATGCCTGCCAGAATCTAGAAGTAAATCTGCTATCACGATCAGAGATAATAGAGATTGGTATACCATGTCTAGAAACAACTTCTTTCAGATTTAGTCGTGCTAATTTCTCTATACCATCCTCTTCTTTTATTGGCAGAAAGTGTGCTGACTTAGTAAGACGATCGACTATTACCCAAATCATATCATAACCACCTGCGGTTCTCGATAACTTAGCAATGAAATCCATGGTAATGTTTTCCCATTTCCATTATGGGATTTCAGGTTGTTGCATTAGACCCGATGGTTTCTGATGCTCAGCTTTGACTATAGAACAAGTCAAACATGCTCCTACATATATAGCCATATAGGCCTTCATTCCTGGCCACCAAAAGTTTCTCTTGAGGTCCTGGTACATTTTCCCCGCTCCGGGATGTATTGAATGTCTGGTTTTATGTGCTTCATCTAGTACCACTTTCCTCAAATCCCCATTCCTTAGTACCCAAATTCTTTCAGCTAAATACCTGGTTCCGTCTTCCCGAATATTAAGCTGTTTTTCTAATCCTTTGGGTATTTTCCTTCCAAAAATTCCTTCCTTCAAAACCTCCTGTTGTGCCTCTTTTATTCGAGTAGTAAGATTAGTATGAATAATCATGTTCATAGATTTTACTGGAATAGGTTCTCTTTCCTTTCGACTCAAGGCATCGGCTACCACATTTGCTTTTCCCGGGTGGTAACAGATTTCACAATCATAATCATTTAGCAGCTCAACCCACCTACGCTGCCTCATATTTAGTTGCTTTTGATTTAAAATATGTTGGCGACTTTTGTGGTC
Source organism: Rutidosis leptorrhynchoides (assembly GCF_046630445.1). Lineage (NCBI taxonomy): Eukaryota > Viridiplantae > Streptophyta > Magnoliopsida > Asterales > Asteraceae > Rutidosis > Rutidosis leptorrhynchoides. Next base: position 137,743,418 of record NC_092334.1, on the reverse strand, counting down.
AGTTTATATGATGAACTTGACCCCATATAGATAATGTCTCCACATCTTTAATGCAAAAACAATGACGCCCAATTCCAGATCGTGTGTGGTGTAGTTTTGTTCATGAATTTTGAGTTGTCGAGAAGCATATGAAATCACCTTCTTCCGTTGCATAAGAACACACCCAAAACCCATTCTTGATGAGTCGCAGTAGATAACAAAAATCTTCCATTCCATCAGGTAACGATAAAATAGGTGCCGTAGTAAACTTCTTTTTCAACAATTGGAAGGCACTCTCTTGTTCGGAAGTCCATTCATACTTCTTCCCCTTATGTGTCAATGCGGGTAAAGGTTTGGCTACTCTGGAGAAATCTTGAATAAACCTCCTATAGTAACCGGCTAAACCCAAAAATTGACGTATTTGCGTTGGAGTTTTGGGGTCTCCCAATTTTTGATGGCTTCAATCTTGGCGGGATCAACTTTGATTCCATTACTACTGACTACGTGGCCAAGAAATTGTACTTCATTTAACCAAAAAGCACATTTAGAGAACTTAGCATAAAGTTGTTCTTTTCTTAACAACTCTAACACAAGTCTCAAGTGTTGTTCGTGTTCTTGGTTATTCTTCAAATAGATAAGGATGTCATCAATAAAGACAATAACAAACTTATCTAAATATGGACTACATACTCGGTGCATGAGGTCCATGAAAACTGCGGGTGCATTGGTTAAACCGAATGGCATAACCATGAATTCATAGTGGCCATAACGAGTTCTGAAGGCTGTTTTCGGTATATCAGCTTCTTTAACCCTTAGTTGATGATAACCCGACCTTAGGTCGATTTTGGAGTATACGCTCGAACCCTGGAGTTGATCGAATAGGTCATCGATTCGGGGTAAAGGGTATCGGTTTTTAATGGTGACTTTGTTCAGCTCACGGTAATCGATACACATGCGAAAAGACCCATCTTTCTTTTTAACGAACAAAATTGGAGCTCCCCATGGTGACGTACTCGGTCGGATGAAACCACGTTCTAATAATTCTTGTAGCTGACTTTGTATTTCTTTCATTTCGGTGGGCGCAAGTCTATATGGAGCACGAGCTATTGGTGCGGCTCCCGGTACAAGATCTATTTGGAATTCAACGGATCGGTGTGGAGATAGTCCCGGTAATTCATTCGGAAACACCTCAGGAAATTCTCTCGCAACGGAAACGTCATCGATTTTCTTTTCTTCTTTTTCAACCTTCTCGATGTGTGCTAGTACGGCATAACAACCTTTTCTTATTAGTTTGCGCGCCTTCAAACTACTGATAAGATTTAATTTGGCATTACCCTTTTCTCCGTACACCATTAAGGGTAACCCGTCTTCCCTCGAAATGCGAATTGCCTTCTCATGACAAACAACTTCGGCTTTCACCCTGGACATCCAGTCCATTCCAATAATTACGTCAAAGCTTCCCAATTCCACTGGTATTAAATCAATTGCAAACATTTCGCTAACTAAACTAATTTTTCGATTTCGGCAAATTTTATCAACCTTAATTAGTTTACCGTTTGCTACTTCAACTATACACTTTTTATCCAAAGGCGTTAACGGGCAATTTAATTTGGCACAAAATTCTCTACTCATATAACTTCTATCGGCACCCGAATCAAATAAAACATAAGCAGGTGTATTGTTGATAAGAAACGTACCCGTAACAAGCTCCGGGTCTTCCTATGCTTTCTCCCCATTAATGTTGAAGGCTCTCCCACAGCCTTTCCTATTTCCATTCTGGCACTGGTTTATGGTATGGCCCAGTTTTCCACATCCATAGCAAACAACGTCGTTATTATTTGTTCCGGCATTATTTGCTCCTTTGTTTCTATTTGGTCCGTAGACTTCACACTTTTCCGCAATATGGCCATTCCTGTTGCACCTGGTACATAACTCTCTATAAAACCACTCCAGATGAAAAGTATCACACCTTGGGCATATAGTTCTTTACTTTTTGTTGTCGTTGTTGTTGTTGTTGTTGTTGTTGTTTTTAGGGTTATTGTTGTTGAGACTGTTGTTGTTGTTATTGTTAGGATTGGGGTTGTTGTTGTTGTAGTTTTGGTTGCGGTTGTTGTTGTTGTAATTGTTATTGGAATGGTTGTTGCGATTATTGTTGCAGTTGTTGTTGCGATTATTGTTTTTGTTAGGGTGGTTGCGATTGTTGTTGTAGTTGTTGTTTTGATTGTTGTTGTTAGACTGGTGACCCTTGATGGAATTGAATGAGATTATGAGTATAGCTATCTTTGTTGAGTATAAGTATGTTAGTATATATGTTTAAGTCCTTCAAAAGTGTATTAATACATATTAATACAATACATATACATACATTTTAATTTAGAAGTTATTACAACGCTAATCGTTATATATATGTATATAATCTTGAAGTCTTAAAGTTAGTAATCTCATTTTATGTATATAACCAATTGTTAATATATGTAATGAGATACTTAAATATCATTTAAAAATCATGAGTATATATTTATATTCATATATACGTCATTAAATAATTATTACGAATTATGACGTTCGTGAATCGTCAGACAGACGGGGTGGCCAAATGTTTGTATAAAATTCATTTCAAATAACCAAGTCTTAATGAGTTTGATTTCTTAACGTGTTGGAAACATTAATTATGTAAATATTAATCTTCTATATATTAACGGAAAAATCCGAGTCGTTACATACTCGTACATCACCACCTCGTCTTCTTCATTATCATTATCGTTTTCGCAGAATCCTCATCATCTTTGTGATTCTTGTTCGAAGACAGAATCAAGAAAACAGTTTGATCGAGTCTTCACATCATACATATCATCATCACCATCATGCTTGTTATCATCAAACATCATCATCACAGACTCTTCGTCGTTATCGTTATCATTATTTCATTATTACTTATCTTCCTCATCAAGGAATCTTCATCCATATCGTCATCATCATATCACAGTCATCATCACATCATACATAATCATCACCAATCCTATTCTAATCATCATTATAAATTCATCAATCACCATTATCTTTATCTATTGCTACCATTATCGAAAATCATCACTTAATCCTATATATATATATATATATATATATATATATATATATATATATATATATATATATCAATAGCAACAAAAGAGGCAGAATGTTTGTGTAGCCTACATGGACCACGACCCAAACAGAAACCCAATAGCAGCCCAATAAGCAATCCATGAACAAGCCCAAGAAATCCAAAATAATACGGCCCATAAAGAAACTGAATATGGCAGCAAGCATAATCGATTCCCTTTTTTATATATATATAAACAAGTGGGGTTTTAGGGTTGGTACATGTCGGCCATGATGATAATTATACAAAAGCAAATAAACTAGTTTGATTAGAAATCAAAAGGCAAATCAATCTCTCGTCCTCATCATTATTTATTACCGTTACTGTGACAGGAACTAAAAAAATAGGAGAGAGAGCAGCTGAGTTGGTTTATGGTGGTGATAAAGAAGGTGGTTTATGTTTGGTTTCTCAGCTGGTCATAAACATAAACGGTTTAATCGAGTAGTAGTTTGAGATGGTGATAAAAGATAGTGGTGATCGATCTTCGAATAGTAGCAGGTTGTAGGTATTTGGTTTCGTGGTGATTCAAACAGGAACAAGATAGAATACAGCAACATGAAGGATTAAAGATGGCGGTTCAGATGGGTTTCGTAGGTTAACGTGAGGTGGTGATTGTTATGGTTCTTTGGTTACAAGAATTAAGAGAGAAAGAGAGAAAGAATAGAGAGATGGTAGTGGGTATTTTGTTCGTCCAAAACAGAAACATGAGGACAGTTGCAGCTGCAGTTCACTAGTGGTTTGGTCTTCGAATCAAACAGAAAAAACAGTCAGTAGGGTAGCAGTGAACGATGGTTGATCATGGTGCTTTTAATTGTGTTGTTTTATGGATCTAACGAAAATAAGAAAGAAATATAGGAGTGTGTTGTAGGATTGGTATGGTGGTCATGATTCAAGGAGGAAGATGAATGAGGTGGATGATGGAAAGTGAAGTAGTTTACTAACCTCACAGACAATTCAATCGAGTTTATAGTCCAATTGATTTGATAAATAATTCGAGCAGATAAAAAGGAAAAAATCAATTTTCAAAGTTTTCAACAAATTAGTACGATTGAAAAGAATGTAATTTAACTTTAGAGATATAACCAACAATCAATTACAGTGTTTGATTGAGATGGGGAACTGATTTTGGATCCTATAACTTTGAATACGCATTTATCTATTCTTATATTACTAACCGTATTTATATACATATATCTATATCTGTATATGTGTTTATATATCTAAATATGTAATTTGTGAATGTATATGTATTTATATATATGTGTATTTATATATCTTGATTATATATATATATATATATATATATATATATATCAATTTTTAAATTTTTGATATTTAACAAGTATGAACATACTATACTAATATTATTAATAATACAAATAATAATATTATTAATGATAATATTATTAAAGTGACTAGTAATAATAATTGATAAATAATAATATTATTAACAAAAATGATAATTTTATTACATTTAAATACTAATGATAATAAAAATGATAATAATAATCTTATTAGTTACAATAATACTATTTATTTATTAATGATAATAATATAATAACTTATACATACCAAACTTTATATATATATTTTATATTTGAAATAACAATATTAATAATACAAATATTAATATCAATATTAACAATAATAAAAGTAATGATAATTATATTCGATCTTGCAATTAAATTTAATATAATACTATTTATTATTTATGTAATATTATATTATGTGATGATATTTACTGAATGGTTAATATTTATATATTTATATATATTTAATAGAAATCATAAATTTATAATAACATAAACTTATTTATATATATTAACAGTACTTAATTATTCTAATTGGTATTTTACATTTTAAATTCCAATTATTTAAAGTATACTTTATTAAATCAAAATATTATATATTCTTATATTTATGTTTATATATACATATTTATTTATAAATAATTGTTCGTGAATTATCGGAAATATTAAAAGGGCAAATGCATTCATGTAAACTGTTCCAAAAATATTGAGACTCAATTTTACAGACTTTGCTTATCGTGTCGAAATCAAATAAAGATTAAGTTTAAATTTGGTCGGAAATTTTCGGGTCGTCACAGGAACACCCGTACTACACGCGACATTGTGAATCCAAACTACACAAGATTCACTAGTGAAGCCGAACTACACCCGAATCACTACACACATCATCTCCACGACAAATGCTAGCAAACCCATCGCCAAAGGGTTTATCCAATACGCTAGCCAATCACGACACCAAGGGTAGTAACCCAAAATGCATAAGTGTATCACATGGACCCGAAGCACAAGAGGAGTCCATTCTCCCACACAAACATAGAGTAAACCCGAGCAAGCGTCACCCTACACACACGCACCCATTTTACACATATATATGCGTATAGTAAATTTACACTCACCTTAAACGCCTCAATGAAGTGAAATCCAATCCCGCAACTTGCCAATGGAACGTACCTATTCCAATTATCACATAATCATCAATACAAACTCATTTGGACTCTCGACCCGCCCAAATGAACAACAAGTGCGAATTACACCCTTTTGCACTTTTAACGCTACTCGAAGGTCCGAAACCAACAAGACCAAATCCCGCATACCCGAAATACCTAAATGTACCAACTTTAGCACTCGAACGCATTTTAACTCGTGTTTCACTCGAAAACCCATTTTGACCCTTTACATAGTCAAATTTTCACATTTACAAGTTTTGACTTCAAAACGCCACCAACACAAGTTTATACTAACACTTAACTCATTTTAAGTTTATAAACTCAACTAAATCGACAATCGAGCCACAATCATCATCAAGCCCTAATTTTGACTCTATTAAAAATTAGTCAACCACATGAACACTAATGGCTTCCAATACCTCAATAATCACTAAATACTAGTGATTACACTCGTTTTTAAGCATTAAACTTGGTTAATTAGTTTACCAAACCAAAACCCGCCTTCAACACCTTTAAACCCGAATCCTAGTTATCATCTTCCATTAACAACTAGTGGGGTTCCATTTATGAACATACAATCAAAAGCCCTAAATTTAGATGATGAACACGAAAATGAAATTCGGAGTTAGAGCTTACCGCTAGTATCAACTTGTAGCTAAGAACGAGGAGAACAAGGTTGCCTCTTACGCTTTCGATCGAATCCCGCTTCTTCCTTTCCAAAATCCCTTTTGAATGATTTGTGGAATTTATGTTTTGAGAGAAAAATGAGAAAGAAAATGGAAACGAAAATGAAAATAATGAATGAGTGGACCAGATTTGGGGATAAAATCTGTCCAATACACGAAATGACCAAAACACCCTCACTTTCCCTTTAAAATTGCAAAATCCGGAACCAAACTCCCAGAAGAGCCGCGCCGCGGCCATCCTCCTCCGCGCCGCGCCCCAACAGCATGTCTGATGGTTGTTTCATTGTCGAGCTACTGATTGTGAAATCCACTATATGCCGCGCGGCGCCCCATTGGTCCCACGCCGCGGCTCAACAGCCATTTTGCCCCTTTTTCGCGTACTGGAGTCCTTCCACTCGTACAAGCTTCGAACTCTTCATTCGTGCAACGTACATACACTTTAGAACATGTATAACAACCCTCGATCAACTCTCGCACTCTTTATGTGTACATGCATATATATACATATACTTATTCGTTACATATGTGTGTGTGTGTGTGTGTGTGTGTGTATATATATATATGTGTGTGTGTGTGTGTGTGTGTGTATAGATACATATATATATATAGATACATATATATATATATATATATATATATATATATATATATATATATATATATATATATATATATATATATATGTACATACATATATATATATATACATACATATATATATATATACATATATATATACATATATATATATATATATGTATATATGTATATATGTGTGTGTGTGTATATATATATATATATATATATATATATATATATATATATATATACTCATGCATGCATTCACGTACTTCATAGTTCACGTCACAACACGAAATAACATCTCGTTAAGTCCATCGTACGCCCCTTATATATATATATATATATATATATATATATATATATATATATATATATATATATATATATATATATATATATATATATATATATATTCGTTATACGTCGTACGTGCTCTACATATATACATCGTACAAATAAACGGGTCTTACATGAGTCTTTTTGTGACGACTTGAGATGCTTGGTAGCTGGTCTACTCTATTCTGGTGACGACCGACGTTTTCCTTTTTATCGTAGTTGTTTATTTGTTGTGCTATTTATGCTTATAGTACTTTTATTACATAGGTTTCATTTGTTTGTGTGTTGGTATTTTTCTACTTTTTAGCTTATTGGGTTCCACCATGCTCGTTGGACAGTTTGTTTTATGTGTATAGATTTTTATGGTTTTGTTAGGCTATATTTGTACTTGATTAATTTGATTAATTGATAATTAGTAGGGAAAATTGTTTGAAAATGCATTGAACATTTACTAAATTTCTATTATATGCATTTAACTTTCAGATCTCCTATTGTATGCATTAAACTTTCTAATCTGTACTATTGTGTGCATCAAATTACCTTTACTTCCGGTAGCAGGTTACTTTTTTGATTTTGTTACCACATACGATAATAATATAATATACTTATTATTTATATTAATAGCTATGATTATGTGGATAATAATGTATTTGTTTATATACAATAATTATAATTTTATTATTTATTATTTATATAAGAAGAAAAATGAAAAAAAAAAAAAAAAAAAAAAAAAAAAATACTCCGTAAAATTTAAATCAAGAGATGTGACTAAATTCAAACCCAGATTCATGATTATGATTATGTAACTAAATTTACAACGTTCAGAAGATAATGAATCAAAATGAAGATTGGAAAGTTGATCTTCATACCACACCCTTCAAATCCCTCTCATTTTACTTGCCTTAAATCCCCAATTTCAAAACCTAATATCATCTGCAACAGCTCATCCACTGTGTGAACTAGCTCATTCACCCTAATCCTCAATCCCCAATTTCATTACCTAATTTAATCTCCAACAGATCATCTATAGCAAGCAGTATCCTTTCAGGCCTTTAAAGGTAATTAAAATCCCTTTTTACTTTCATGATATTCAAGTTATATCTTAGGTGACGATAATGATTACGATGATGAAGATTACATGAGCTCTGTTTAATTTTGATTACATGTACGATGATGATGATGATCATTTATAGACCTGACGAATGAGATTACTTATTAAGAGGTTGTGTGTTTTTATAAATTGGTATTCATAAATAGATTCGACGAATTGAAATCGATTTTCATAAAATGATTTTCAGAAAAAGTTGTGTGTTTTGTGGTTGGGTTCCAAATTATAATTCCGACAGTTGAACGTTTTGGAAGCTATCGAAGATACTTTGTGGTTGGAATGCATACAATAGAAATTTAATGAAAGTTGAATGCATTTTCAAAACAATTTTCCCTAGTTAGTATACCTAATTATATCAATTGTTAGACGGTAATTAACTTATTTCCTTGTTCCGTTTAATGCGACGTAGAACCTTTATGTACTTCATTTTTATTTTGTTTACTAAATTATTCAATATACAATATTTATCGATGATGTTACTCATATTTAAAAAGTTCTTTTTAAGTTTGACCTTGTATATTAATTAATCTTCCGATTAAACGTTATTTAAAATATTTAATATTTACGATTAGAATGATATTGTTTTTTATAGGATGAATTCCGAAATTCGTCCTCAAGTGTTTGCAACTAATGTCAATGTTGACAGTTCAACGAGCCCAACTCACTTCCCAAACCAAAGAAGACGGGTGGATGTACACTAGTAGTTGTGGTAGCACGGGCCACCACTAAAATACGCAATCTAGTGAGAATTTTTTTGGGTTTTTAACTAGTGACACCGGTGGATAGTCTAATTTTTTTTGTGTGACACCATTAGATATTGTAAATTTTGTTGAGCTTTTAACTAGTTACATCCGTGACTACGATTCCTAGATCCGCTACTCGGTTGAACAATGAATCATACAATTGGCATTTCGAAGTTTTTAGAAGATGAAAATAAACTTCCACTTGATTACTTAAGTTTATAATATCTCGAGTTCAAAGTAATAAGTTATTCATTTGCAAAAAAATTGAGTTCAACTAAATGAACTAATTGGTTTTTTTTCTCATGTGTTCATTTGGTTCGAATTTGGGTAAGTTGGTTTGTTGTTTGGTTGACAAGGATCGATTTTAGTTAGCGATAGTTTAGCCCTGTTTAGCATGTCTTACTATTCTTGATATATGTCATTTCATTCTGTGTCGTTTTGTATCCTTATTTGTATCGTTCATCTGTAGATGAAAGGACTTTTGTTATAAAATTTTTGTTATTTTTGTCTATAATAAATAAATAAATAAACGGACATTCATTCATTTAGCTAAATGAATGAGCGTAAACGAGCTTTCAGTCGAACAATTGATGAAACATTCATTCAACAAGCCTCATCGGGTTCTCTCTTGTATCATTGACATTTTCTTTTCGAAAACGTTATCTGTATTTATATAAATTTTTGTTATTTTTTTCCAAAAATAGTGACATGATAATTGTGTATAAGCAACAAATTACTTTTAATCAATTTGGTTTGTAGATTATTCGGATTTACAAACATTTACCAACATTCTTACGATAAATTCAAAGCTAGTGAGCAAACTACAACTTTATCAAAAATTACGGAGTAATTAATAAGAAAACAGATTGCATGTAAACAACTTAACAAGAATGTTATTAAAGATAAAAATGAACATCACGTAATATAAGTTACAAAGTACAAACATATCGAGTACATAAACACACACACGTCCATGCTAACCTACTTCACAAACACCTTTCGCCTCTACTATGCTTTTTCTGTTGGTTTCTTCCTATGTGAACCAACGTTGAAGACATCTGCAATTGAAGAACGTAGATGAGTAGATAGAGTAAACGGAACAAAATCTCATTAAATCATGGATTAACTTAAAATCTTCTTAACTTAGTAAAAGAATGTACAGGTGTAGAAAAAATAAAGATTTTGAACTAAACTTAACATACTATATTGACAAAATGATTCAAGAAAACAAAAACCCTTAAAGATGCTAATTTTCATATTTCAAAAGTTAGAATGTTTAAATCATCACAGCATAAAAACTGGAAGCTATATCAATATCAATCAAACATAGTAAAAAGATCTTCAATTTAAATCATTTTTCTTGGATCGAAGCTGTGCATACCTAAAAATAATGTAATATGACCATGTCTTTCTCTAGTCTCATTACCTGTCTGAATGTCTTCGTTTGGCCTTGCGACGTGAATGGGTTGGCTTGCTGTTTCTAGCTGACTTCTTCGCCTTTACACTGCATATCAATAAATATCCGAAGAAGCAATTAGGTTTTAAGTTTGGGCAGGTTCAAACGAGAACCACAAAAAATGCGAGAACAGCGAGACCCATTAAATTACATTGTTTATATATACATTTATATTCAACAAATTACATATAAGACCGGTATTAACCCGGCATCGGATGCCAAAAGAAATGCCCCCGAATTTGAGTTGGCATGCAAGGTGGCACGAAATTTGACGCCCTGACGCCCTTAACCCTGACGCCCCTGGGGCGTCAGTCAACAATTTGACGAAAGGAAAGGGTATCGTCACTTTTTTCCAACCAATCAGAAGCCACCATTAATTTATATATATTATTAATTTATTTTATTTATACTCGATTTCCAATCATATTATACCACACCACCCAAAATCTCCCTACTCACTCAAATTTAACACTCACCACTATTTAACATAATTGCCACGTCACAGTCAAAAATCCACTTTTTCACATAACTGACCACCTCAACGTCATGGTTAACAATGATCTAACTGTTATCTCATGTTCGATCATATCATTGACAAACAAATGTTCACAACCAAATTATATGTTCAATTGTGAATTTTATATATATATATATATATATATATATATATATATATATATATATATATATATATATATATATATATATATAAAACACTTCAAACTCAAAAATCATAACACAAAATACTTCAAAATCAAAAACACACTCCACACACATCTTCAAAAATGTTGACAATTCTCCCGATGATCGTCTCATGCGATGTTTATTACGACAGTGAATTAAATTACGAATCCAAATATTACGATTACAAATGTGGTTCAAAAATTTCGTTTGAAGACATTGACATCGATACGTTTGTTTAAAAGAGTTTGAATTTTTGAAACAAAATGTACCGTTTCAACACACAGACATGTTATATTATGAAGACGACTGTATTCCGGAATTGTCCGCTCTCTACCTTCATACCGAGGATCAATGGAACGGTATAAAAGAAACTCTCGCCTTCCGTTCAAATCGAATTCCTTTGTATTTGGAATTTGATGATGATGTATCTTATGAAAATGAAGAAATTCAAGAAGAAGGAGAAGAAGACGATGAAGATGGACAACACAATGACCCATATGAAAATGATCATCTCAACCAGATTCTCGTTGGGAATAAATCTACGAAATTCGTTTTAGCTTTTAAAATAAAGTACTACTTGTATTAGGAATTTTTAATTATTGTAATTTTTAATTTTTTAGGACTTTTAATACGCTGTAATCGTTTTATTTTTATTAATTTATGTGTTATTATTTTAAAAATAGTATTATTTAAAAAATGATTATGTTATCGAAATTTAATAATATAATAATAAATAATAAAATTTGAGAAAATATATCATGGTTGGCAATATTGTGTTATGGGAGAAAGTGGTGAGGAAGGTGGAGAGAGAGAAAACAGATGTGACGCTGAAAAAATTAAAGGAAGTATGTCATAGTTGAGAGTGGTCCAAGACCACTTCCAACTATGGGTGAGCAGAAAACCGAATTAACCAAACCATAATCGAATTAACCAATTAAACCGACCCATATTAACCGAACCGAAGACTTAACCGAGAATTTGGTTAACACTTACGAATTAACCGAACTTTATGGGGCGGTTATGGAAATAACAAATACCCGCTCCACTTTAACCGAACCGCCCCGTTATCATTAAATAAATCATTGATCATTATATTTTATTAATTTACAACCTTATACATGATTAATTAGTGATTACCATTGACCAAATCATGTACAGAATGTTAGACAAATTTCATTTATATATATAATATATTCCAAATTTAGTTTGATTCCCTCTATAATTTCCCCTTACGTACTATAATTGACAAGGGGATTGGAAATCAATTTTAGTTTTACTTTGATTGCTTTTAAAAATAAACCTTCATACCATTTACTCACACACGACTTATACAAGTTTAAAGCCAATCATTGTGAATTTGTGAGTCTTACAACTTGTATTCTTGTAAGTTGTAACTACGTTCGGTACCATCTACAATTTTCGGAATCTCGATTTCTTTAAGGTATGTAACAATGATTTATTACTATTCTTGTTAATTTTTTTAGATAGTTTATATGAATAGTTGAATTCTCACTTGTGTATGCACATGCTTTGTACATCATTGTTCATTCAAATTGTATAATGTGTATGTATCGATTCTGATGTAAATAAAAAGTTTGCTTGTGAAACAAATAATATAGAGCCTGTCACAATTGAAATCACTTGCATCACTTCTATTTGTATGATTTTGTTGTTGTTGCACGTATATATTTTTTTAACCGTGTTCATGCTTGCCAAATTGAGCACAATAATATGTAATTACATATTTTACAACTTCTATTTGTATGAGATCACAGGTCACATCACTACGTTTGATAAAAATATTCTACAGCTTTAATTGTTTAAACTTTTAACTTTGTAGATGGAATCACAACATAAGGAACGCAACATCGATGTTGATTTGGAGAAGAATGAGACACCAGTTATTGATGTCGACAAAGAAACTATTGGAAATGAAGAGAATAACGGTGGTACTAAAAGATCATGGGTGTGGGAGTATTTTAATTACGTCAATGGTAGCAATAACACTAAAGTAAAATGTAGGTTTTGTTCAAGGAAAATTTCTACTGGATCGAAAACCCATTGTGACGACCCGGAAATTTTCGACCAAATTTAAACTTAATCTTTATATGTTTCCGACACGATAAGCAAAGTCTATAATGTTGAGTCTCGAAAATTTTGGAACTATGTTCATGTATTCAATTACCTTCGACCAGTTTCGACGATTCATTAACCATTAATTGTAAATAGATATGTGTGTGTATATATATATAAATGGTAATTGAAAATATAATTTGAAATATTATATGTTATTGCTATTAAAATTTAATTATGTAAAATAAATTAAAAATAGGATATTATAATAATTATTATTTAAAATAATCTATATATATAAATAAAGTATAATAGAAATAAATATTAAATGATTGTAATACTCATTTGATGTCCCGATTGATATTAAGTAAGTTAAATTCAAACTTATATGATTTTAAAATAAACGGTGATTCGAAAATGAGTTCTATAAATTTTAGGCTTACTAAAATGTATTTAGGATCTAGTTATTAAATTTTAGCATTTTTTATATTTTACGCAGAATCGAGAGGGACGGTTGATGTAATTTTTATTTAATAAATTAATAACTCATTTTATACCATAATGACCAAAATAAATAAAGTTAATTATTGTAAAAATTTGGGATTTTTCTGAGTACTTTTATTTGTCAACAATGGAACACGAAATACAGTCCGTGAAAACTGTCGGTAGAATATAAACAAAATATATGCACGAGGATGGAATTCAAGCAATAAAGTGGCCATTGTTAATTATTTAACTTCCTTCTTTTCTTCACAAGTTGCAATTAACAATCATAAAGTTAAATGTCTCGATCAAACAAGAATTATCATACATGATGAAATTTTATTCTTTATATATTGTAACAACCCAAACCAACCCTCGACCAAACCCCGTGAAAATACAAAAAAAAAAAAAAAAAAAATTTGCTGTACAGTGACCCCGCGCGCCGCGCCCCCTATCTGGCGCGCCGCGCCAAAACGGCCTGTCCCCGGGCTTTTTAAATGCGAAAAAGATAGACTCGTTCCCGACACTTTCAGACGAAACGCTTTTTACAACACATTAATATAAGTAAAACTAACATGATTAATTTATTAAAACGAGCTTTACATCGCGGGGCCCACATATGCCCAAATACCCCTTTTAATACAAAATACAACTTCGACCCAATGAGTTTAAGTTCCAACAAACTACGAGCATGATGTTGGGGATAAACTACCCAATCCTAGGTCGAATCCAAGCAAGCATCAAAATGGGAAAATCATCTAATCCCGAGCATACCCTTGCCACGTCCGCCTTCGAACCTAAAAATGTAAACAACGAGAGGGTAAGCTAATGCTTAGTGAATGCAATACTTATACGCATACATACATAATCCAATTACTTGCATACACCTACACAACAACACAATAACATTAGCAAACCGCAATAACAAATAAACGATTAATCGTACGTACAACAAGTCAACATCATTAGCATAGAGATCTCAACAATAATACATGCCAAAAACGAATACGTACAATGCTAATAAAATTACACATCCCAATATACCCAATGTCGACATTCGACTCGATGGTGGCCGACGAAGAGTAGTAGGTCAAAATCGTTAACTACTCACCACCCATCGCACGCGTAAGTGGTCGACGAAGAGTAGTAGGTCAAAATCGTTAACTACTCACCACTACGCACCATGAGGCCGACGAAAAGTGCAACCGAAACGTTAACACTTACCTCAATCACAAGGATGGCCGACGAAAAGCAAAACCGCTTACCATCCCCCGATAAGTGGCCAACGAAGAGCGGATCCCGAAACGGATAACACTCACCACTTACCCCAACACACATATGTGGCCGACGAAGAGTGATAGGTCAAACATTAATCACTCACCACATATCTAAACACACACATACACACGTGGACGACAAAGAGCGATAGGTCAAACGTTTATCACTCGCCACATACGCAAAACAAATATAGTCAACGATGAGCTATCCACGCGGATATCACTCACTATATTTTCCAACCCAATTGTGGTCCCCGAAAAGTGAGTCCTAACGGATGTCACTTACCACACCGCACGCAAGCAACCAAATTATATACATAAGCGTATAAATATTCCACTCACCTTGAAATACTTGAAGAACGTATCCCGCGATCTTAACTTCTTCCACCGACTTTACGCAAATCACCTACGCAAAGTATACATGCAAATAAGCTACTCACAATGCTTGTTCGACTTAAACAATACATATGTTCTCCTAGAACATCCTATTGACCAACCTTGACCAAAAACCATTTTTCGCTCGAAAACCTTCATAATCACAAATGACTTGTGATTATGCCTCAACAACATCATTTAAACATGGTTTGGTCATTCGATCACTCATTTAAACACACGACCCGCCCATTTGGTCCTAAAGTGTGTTTTACACCCTATTAAGCATAAAACGATACTCACAAGTCCAAAACTTATGAAATCACTTCCCGCGTTCCCGAAATAGCTAATCTTAACTCTTTTAGCCATTAAACGCCATTTATAGGGTTGTTTACTCAAAAACCCATTTTGACCTAAAACTAGTCAAAACACCAAATTGTAAGTTTACACCCCTAATCACCAACAATCCAAGTAGCTAGTGATTTCATTAACTAATTTAGTTTTACAAACCCACAATATCATCATCCAACCCTAGACCCACCAATATTAGGGTTCTTGCACTAAAACTTAACCCGTTTACCCCAAACTTCCAAGAAATGGGTTTTACATCTACTTTAACACAAACCCTAGCATAATAAACGAATTAACACAACTAAATCCGAATTAGGGTTTTACCTTTTGAAGAAAACGAAGCTAGTACAACAACAACACAAGTAATGAGCTTAAACTTGAAGAATCCAAGCTTCTTCTTCCTCTTCTCAAGCTTTCTCACTCTACTCTCACTCTAGAACTTGAGGTTGAAGATGAGAGTGTTTGTGGACTTGAAAATGATCCAAAAGTGGATCTAAAACTGATCTAAAAGCCACAAATCCGTCCACAAGTGAAAGGACCATAATACCCTTCATTTAGACACTTAAAATGCTGAAAAAAACGCATCAGACCCATTCGGCGCGCCGCTCCAAAAGGTCGCGCGCCGCTCCACACTGCAGGTCAGATTTCAGAAACTTGTTTTGGCCATAACTTTTTGACCGTAGCTCCGTTTTCGATGAACCAAATATCGTTGGAAACGTAATAAGATATTCTTTCCAATGGTAAGGCTTTGAAACATCAACTCAAAATTTATTTGGGGTTGAAAAGATAAGTACACACTTTGTACCTCAAACAACGTCCAGTTTTCTTCGACGTTCGAGCAAGCAACACGTACCTGCTTCGTACACTTCGTATACGCATCGTACACCATAAATACATTATGTACAATAAATATTTGGGTCTTACAACTCTCCCCCACTTAGAATCGATCACGTCCTCGTGATCCTCGTCACTTAAATTAGCAAGTACCAAAATCCATGGTCCTTCGACATACGTCCAAACTCGATGTCCACAACATTTCCCCCAAATTCGAAGATTTCATACAAATCCTTTAGGCGACCTTACACAAGGTTACCTTTCCGTTTAGAATCATCATCCGTGATTCACCAATTCTACCAAACCGAGCACTAAGTCTCGCTTCGTCCCCGAACCGGGACAAACTCATGCCTCGACCGCATGACATAAACAAGCTAACATTCCATATCCTCGTACCAAGTTAGCAATCCCTTTAGCGTACCCTTATCACGTACATCGCTAAAGTAACAACACACCAATAACATGGCCAATAAACAACACAATGGAGCCGACGAAAAGTGAATCCTCACGATTGGATACCACTTGCCCCACATCCTTACGCGTACGTGGCCGACGAAAAGCGGTAGATCAAACGTTAACCACTTACCACTACGCAACAAGAGGCTGACAAAAAGCGCATCCTTACGGATCACACTTACCTCTACCCACACATGGCCAAACAAAAGCGATCCCTAACGGAAAACGCATTCCACACACCAATAAGTAGCCGACGAAAAGTGAATCTTAACGGATAACACTTACTACTTATCACACTTCAACCGTGGCCAACGAAAAGTGAACCCTCACAATTGGATGACACTTGCCACAATACATATAAACAAATTAAGTATATGTGCATACTTGGAATCATTCCACACAACTAGGAATTTTCGCACACGAAATATCCGCACGCGCGAATATCGCCATCACAACCGAGCAAGAACCACCTATATCGCACATAGGCACAAAACAATAATTCTCTAGAAGAGAATCCGACACACACATCCCTTAACCGAGGGATTTCACCTTGCTCGTCAAACACGTCCATTACCTCTCAACGAGATTTACCACATTACCACCTCGGTGATAATTTAAGTCCAAAATCATAAGTACAATTTTAACCGAAATTGTACTCTACCGCAAACCGACCAAATCTAGGTCCCTACTCAAATTTCAGATCCACTATGAGCATCATCAGAAATCTCACACTAAAAACCTATCCTCAAACACTTCGAACGAAAAGTGTACCATAATTTACCCAAACTTTAACCTTGCAAATTCTACGATTGCCGTAACTAATCAAAGTTTCACCTAGTCACTCATGTACCTAATGGTTTATCTTCGGTACCCTAAGTACAACATAACCGCGTCTCCATCGGAGTCGAACACTACGCTTGTAGGTATGGAAAAAGGCACCTAACGTCGCGTCATGTAGACTCCTTCACCAATACACGTCGAGATCAACACAAGATCTCTCGGGTTTTACCCACCCGACGAACCTCACGGTTTAACAACCTCAACACGAGAGCGAACACGCTCTATCATTCGAACACCAAAACCCACCCATGTGGCTTGGTATAAACATTTTCCAAATATCAAGGAATGCTTGGTTGCACCAAGTCTTATGCCCTTCGCCCGACAACCGGATCAACAACATAGGGTAATTCCATGAGGAACACTACCCCTCATTACACTACGCACTAACACAAAATGCAACAAACAACATCATAAGTACGTTTCAATAAGATAGTCAAAAAATTACCTGAACACCATCGTCAGGTTCTCATGCATCACTAACTAAATCCGGACACGTCGACCTTCGGTGTCCCTCTTTTTGACAATTAAAACACATAACCTTGTTAGACTTTGCATTCGTACACTCGCGCGACAAATGACCTCGTTCGCCACAATTATAACACGTGGGCACAAAACCACCGGTGCCACTCCTTTTCATGCTCCCGCGGCCCTCGGAAATACTCTTACTTTTCTTGTTCGAATGCATCGTAGTCTCGGACTTCCGTTTACTAACATCAGACACACTTGGCTTCGACACCTCCGGTTCGAAACCCCGAGCCAATTCGAATAGCTCCTCAAAAGACTTAGCCATTCCCCGACTAATTTTACCCTTCAATTCATCATTCATCGTACGGTAAAAATCTTTCATCAACTTGTGATCGTCACCAACATACTCCGGACAAAAACGAGTCTTTGCCAAGAAGGTAGACTTGAGAGTAACCAAGTCCATCGAACCTTGTCGCAAATTGTGTAACTCGTCCTGGATTTTATCAAGGTCGGAAGAAGTTCGGTATTCATCAAAGAACTCCTTTTTGAACTCATCCCATGACAAGCTCATACATTGTTCCTCGCCATACAATTGAATCTTGTCATCCCACCACAACTTGGCTTCTTCACGTAACATACTAGAACCGTACCTCGTTTTCTTTTCGGGAGGACATTCACTAGTACGGAAAGCCCCCTCGATGTCGGAAACCCAACATGTACTCTTCAACGGATCCCTTACCCCATTAAACATAGGAGGTTGTGCATCCTTGAAGTTCTTGTAATGGAAGTCCCGCCTTCCATGTCCACCGTTACCATCGCTCCCTTCACCACGAGGGTAAATGTTTCTAGCCTCGAATGCCTTTTCGATCGCGGCATCCACTCGTTCGTCGATTAGTTCGGTTACTTGCCCATCAACCGATTCCTGGAACACCTTTCTAACATCCTCGAGAAACTCCACTTTATAACGTTTAATGATGGCCTCAACCTTAGCCGTGAACTCGGAGTCGTCGCTTTGATCACCATTATCATGTCCGTTCCTCGTCTTCATTCTAAGAAATGAACTTGGTTAGGAACGCAACACAAGTAAATCACATACACCGCCACGAACAATAATCACATCACATAAGTATGCCAACGTTCGTGCATCCCATCTAGTCCAATAATTGTTGTACATCACTTGCATGACTTGGCTTGCAACCGTAATAATGTTCGCGACGCATTATTACGCTCACACGTCGTGCCGAACTCATGAATACAACAACCATTTCGCTAGATATTCAACACAAAACAACACAATTAGTATCAACATAAACAACACATAGTTAAAGCACCTATTCTCAAAGGCACTAACTAGAAACCCGAACCGACCCGTAATCCTACAAGTCCCGATAATAGCACACACAAAAGTCTAAGTCTAGGCGCCTATCTCAAGTCACCTAAATCCCTTAGACCATGCTCTGATACCACTTGTAACAAACCAAACCAACCCTCGACCAAACCCCGTGAAAATACAAACAAAAAAAAAAATTTTGCTGTACAGTGACCCCGCGCGTCGCGCCCCCTATCTGGCGCGCCGCGCCAAAACGGCCTGTCCCCGGGCTTTTTAAATGCGAAAAAGATAGACTCGTTCCCGACACTTTCAGACGAAACGCTTTTTACAACACATTAATATAAGTAAAACTAACATGATTAATTTATTAAAACGAGCTTTACATCGCGGGGCCCACATATGCCCAAATACCCCTTTTAATACAAAATACAACTTCGACCCAATGAGTTTAAGTTCCAACAAACTACGAGCATGATGTTGGGGATAAACTACCCAATCCTAGGTCGAATCCAAGCAAGCATCAAAATGGGAAAATCATCTAATCCCGAGCATACCCTTGCCACGTCCGCCTTCGAACCTAAAAATGTAAACAACGAGAGGGTAAGCTAATGCTTAGTGAATGCAATACTTATACGCATACATACATAATCCAATTACTTGCATACACCTACACAACAACACAATAACATTAGCAAACCGTAATAACAAATAAACGATTAATCGTACGTACAACAAGTCAACATCATTAGCATAGAGATCTCAACAATAATACATGCCAAAAACAAATACGTACAATGCTAATAAAATTACACATCCCAATATACCCAATGTCGACATTCGACTCGATGGTGGCCGACGAAGAGTAGTAGGTCAAAATCGTTAACTACTCACCACCCATCGCACGCGTAAGTGGTCGACGAAGAGTAGTAGGTCAAAATCGTTAACTACTCACCACTACGCACCATGAGGCCGACGAAAAGTGCAACCGAAACGTTAACACTTACCTCAATCACAAGGATGGCCGACGAAAAGCAAAACCGCTTACCATCCCCCGATAAGTGGCCAACGAAGAGCGGATCCCGAAACGGATAACACTCACCACTTACCCCAACACACATATGTGGCCGACGAAGAGTGATAGGTCAAACATTAATCACTCACCACATATCTAAACACACACATACACACGTGGACGACAAAGAGCGATAGGTCAAACGTTTATCACTCGCCACATACGCAAAACAAATATAGTCAACGATGAGCTATCCACGCGGATATCACTCACTATATTTTCCAACCCAATTGTGGTCCCCGAAAAGTGAGTCCTAACGGATGTCACTTACCACACCGTACGCAAGCAACCAAATTATATACATAAGCGTATAAATATTCCACTCACCTTGAAATACTTGAAGAACGTATCCCGCGATCTTAACTTCTTCCACCGACTTTACGCAAATCACCTACGCAAAGTATACATGCAAATAAGCTACTCACAATGCTTGTTCGACTTAAACAATACATATGTTCTCCTAGAACATCCTATTGACCAACCTTGACCAAAAACCATTTTTCGCTCGAAAACCTTCATAATCACAAATGACTTGTGATTATGCCTCAACAACATCATTTAAACATGGTTTGGTCATTCGATCACTCATTTAAACACACGACCCGCCCATTTGGTCCTAAAGTGTGTTTTACACCCTATTAAGCATAAAACGATACTCACAAGTCCAAAACTTATGAAATCACTTCCCGCGTTCCCGAAATAGCTAATCTTAACTCTTTTAGCCATTAAACGCCATTTATAGGGTTGTTTACTCAAAAACCCATTTTGACCTAAAACTAGTCAAAACACCAAATTGTAAGTTTACACCCCTAATCACCAACAATCCAAGTAGCTAGTGATTTCATTAACTAATTTAGTTTTACAAACCCACAATATCATCATCCAACCCTAGACCCACCAATATTAGGGTTCTTGCACTAAAACTTAACCCGTTTACCCCAAACTTCCAAGAAATGGGTTTTACATCTACTTTAACACAAACCCTAGCATAATAAACGAATTAACACAACTAAATCCGAATTAGGGTTTTACCTTTTGAAGAAAACGAAGCTAGTACAACAACAACACAAGTAATGAGCTTAAACTTGAAGAATCCAAGCTTCTTCTTCCTCTTCTCAAGCTTTCTCACTCTACTCTCACTCTAGAACTTGAGGTTGAAGATGAGAGTGTTTGTGGACTTGAAAATGATCCAAAAGTGGATCTAAAACTGATCTAAAAGCCACAAATCCGTCCACAAGTGAAAGGACCATAATACCCTTCATTTAGACACTTAAAATGCTGAAAAAAACGCATCAGACCCATTCGGCGCGCCGCGCCAAAACGTCGCGCGCCGCTCCACACTGCAGGTCAGATTTCAGAAACTTGTTTTGGCCATAACTTTTTGACCGTAGCTCCGTTTTCGATGAACCAAATATCGTTGGAAACGTAATAAGATATTCTTTCCAATGGTAAGGCTTTGAAACATCAACTCAAAATTTATTTGGGGTTGAAAAGATACGTACACACTTTGTACCTCAAACAACGTCCAGTTTTCTTCGACGTTCGAGCAAGCAACACGTACCTGCTTCGTACACTTCGTATACGCATCGTATACCATAAATACATTATGTACAATAAATATTTGGGTCTTACATATATTCCTACTTTCTTCCTTTCTAAACACAGATACACTATCATCTTTCTCATACAAACCTACTCTTATGCTCCACATTATCCTATGCAGCCCGTCTCACGACACCTAACAAAGATCACAACAAACCATCTTCGAAGATCAACAAAAAACATCACCTACTACTACAACCGAACACCATGCACCATAGTACACCACTTACTATTTCATTTATGTTTATGATCGAGAACTCTCACCACCTTTCATCGTGAACCATGACCCTCCATCTATCACACCCAACCTCATCATCACCATGACAACCGTCACCTATGATGACCACTATCGACCACCCTCTTCAAACCCATTACCATCGAACACTACCAACACCATTACCGAAACCTTCTTGAATGTTTATTGTTGTTTTCGTTTAAAGTTCATCGAACCACCACCACCATAAAACACCAAACCATATGCACCACCTTTCAAACCCTTAAACCGCTGCCATAATCGAGCTCATTAACTATTTATATTTCCACTTCATTCGTAGCCAAAATTTCCTCCATCTCTTCTCTCTCTCTCTCATCCCTTCATCTTCGAGAAACACCAAGAAAACCATGAACCAACTAGCCTGCTATTGTTAATACCTGCTACTACTCGTTTTCTTTCCACTCCTGTTCATTTCTATTTTAATCACCGAATAGCCACATCCATTTAACACTGCCACTTTGAACCACAACCCCATTACTCTCTATCTATCTCACTCGTCTTCTCTCTCTTCCGTTCTCTGTTAATAAACGAACACCATCACATGTAGTGACCCGAACTTTTCCATGTTTATATATATTAAATGAAATTGTTATTTACATGATTAAGTGTTTCCAACATGTTAAGCAATTAAACTTGTTAAGACTTGATTAATTTAAATAGGTTTCATATAGACAATTGACCACCCAAGTTGACCGGTGATTCACGAACGTTAAAACTTGTAAAAACTATATAATATCATATATATGATTATATATATAGTTAACATGATATTATGATAAGTAAGTATCTCATTAGGTATTTTAATAATGTGTTATATACATAAAATTGAGTTTATTGAATTAAGAAACTCGAAACGATATATATAACAATTATCGCTATAACAACGTCTTACTAAATACATATGAATCATATTAAGATATTAATACACTATGTTTAATCATGATAAATGATAAGTAAACATGTCATTAAGTGTATTAACAATGAACTACATCTGTAAAAACAAGACTACTAACTTAATGATTTCGAAACTAGACATATATGTAACGATTATCGTTGTAACAACTTTTAACTGTATATATATCATACTAAGATATATTAATATATCATAATATAATGATAATGTAATAATTTAACATCTCTTTAGATATAATAAACAATGGGTTAACAACATTTAACAAGATCGTTAACCTAAAGGTTTCAAAACAACATTTACATGTAACGACTAACGATGACTTAATGACTCAGTTAAAATGTATATACATATAGTATTTTAATATGTATTCATACACTTTTGAAAGACTTCAAGACACTTATCAAAATACTTCTACTTAACAAAAATGCTTACAATTACATCCTCGTTCAGTTTCATCAACAATTCTACTCGTATGCACCCGTATTCGTACTCGTACAATACACAGCTTTTAGATGTATGTACTATTGGTATATACACTCCAATGATCAGCTCTTAGCAGCCCATGTGAGTCACCTAACATATGTGGGAACCATCATTTGGCAACTAGCATGAAATATCTCATAAAATTACAAAAATATTAGTAATCATTCATGACTTATTTACATGTAAACAAAATTACACATTTTTATATCTAATC
Source organism: Rutidosis leptorrhynchoides (assembly GCF_046630445.1). Lineage (NCBI taxonomy): Eukaryota > Viridiplantae > Streptophyta > Magnoliopsida > Asterales > Asteraceae > Rutidosis > Rutidosis leptorrhynchoides. The sequence goes on along the minus strand of NC_092334.1, from coordinate 137,719,187 downwards.
CATATACCAACGACCAAAAACACCTACAAACACTTTCATTCTTTAATATTCTTCATCTAATTGATCTCTCTCAAGTTCTATCTTCAAGTTCTAAGTGTTCTTCATAAATTCTATAAGTTCTAGTTTCATAAAATCAAGAATACTTCAAGAAATCTTTCTTATTTACAGTAAGATATCTTTCTAATACAAGGTAATACTCATATTCAAACTTTTATTCAATTTCTATAACTATAACAATCTTATTTCGAGTGGAAATCTTACTTGAACTTGTTTTCGTGTCATGATTCTGCTTCAAGAACTTTCAAGCCATCCAAGGATCCTTTGAAGCTAGATCTATTTTTCTCATTTTCAGTAGGTTTATCCACAAAACCTGAGGTAGTAATGATGTTCATAACATCATTCGATTCATATATATAAAACTACCTTATTCGAAGGTTTAAACTTGAAATCACTAGAACATAGTTTAGTTAATTCTAAACTTGTTCGCAAACAAAAGTTAATCCTTCTAACTTGACTTTTAAAATCAACTAAACACATGTTCTATATCTATATGATATGCTAACTTAATGATTTAAAACCTGGAAACATGAAAAACAACGTAAAACCGGACATACGCCGTCGTAGTAACATCGCGGGCTGTTTTGGGTTTGATAATTAAAAACTATGATAAATTTTGATTTAAAAGTTGTTCTTCTGGGAAAATAATTTTTCTTATAAACATGAAACTATATCCAAAAATTATGGTTAAACTCAAAGTGGAAGTATGTTTTTCAAAATGGTCATCAAGACGTCGTTCTTTCGACTAAATGACTACCTCTTACAAAAACGACTTGTAACTTATATTTTCGACTATAAACCTATACTTTTTCTGTTTGGATTCATAAAATAGAGTTCAATATGAAACCATATCAATTTGATTCACTCAAAACGGATTTAAAACGAAGAAGTTATGGGTAAAACAAGATTGGATATTTTTTGATTGTTGTAGCTACGGAAAATATTGTAACAATTCTATACAAATCATATCCAAGATAACTTATATTGTATTATACATGTATTCTAATATATTATGTAATCTTGGGATACCATAGACACGTATGCAAATGTTTTGACATATCATATCGACCCATCTATATATATTATTTGGAACAACCATAGACACTCTATATGTAGTAATGTTGGAGTTAGCTATACATGGTTGAGGTTGATTCTAAAAATATATATAATTTGAGTTGTGATCTAGCCTGAGACGTGTATACACTGGGTCGTGGATTGGGTCAAGATAATATATATCAATTTATTTCTGTACATCTAACTATGGACAACTAGTTGTAGGTTACTAACGAGGATAGCTGACTGAAAATATTTAAAACATTAAAACGTATTAAAAATGTTGTAAATATATTTTGAACATACTTTGATATATATGTACATATTTGTTATAGGTTCGTGAATCGACCAGTGGCCAAGTCTTACTTCCCGACGAAGTAAAAATCTGTGAAAGTGAGTTATAGTTCCACTTTTAAAATCTAATATCTTTGGGATCAGAATACATGCAGCTTTATAAATGTTTTACAAAATAGACACAAGTAAATGAAACTACTTTCTATGGTTGAATGATCGAAGCCGAATATGCCCCTTTTGCTTGGTAGCCTAAGAATTAGGGAACATCACTAATTTTGAGAATTAGTGCACATCTAATTGACGCGAATCCTAAAGATAGATCTATTGGGCCTAACGAACCCCATCCAAAGTACCAGATGCTTTAGTACTTCGAGTTTTATATCATGTCTGATGGATGTCCCGGAATGATGGGGATATTCTTATATGTATCTTGTTAATGTCAGTTACCAGGTGTTCACCATATGAATGATTTTTATCTCTATGTATGAGATGTATATTGAAATATGAAATCTTGTGGTCTATTATTACGATTTGATAAATATATAGGTTAAACCTATAACTCACCAATATTTTTGTTGATGTTTAAAGCATGTTTATTCTCAGGTGATTATTAAGAGCTTCCGCTGTTGCATGCTAATATATGGACAAGATTTGGAGTCAGCATGCTTGTATAATATTGTTTAAAACTGCATTCGAAATTTACTTTGTTGTAACATATTAATATTGTAAACCAATATGTATTGGTAGTGTGTAAGTGTGATATTTTTTAGATTATCATTTCTGATAATCTAGGTGGTGTCCTTTTAACCCTGTCGATAATATAACGGTTATGGTTTGTTTTTAAAAAAGAATGCAGTCTTTGAAAAACGTCTCATATAGAGGTCAAAGCCTCGCAACGAAATCAATTAATATGGAACGTTTATAATCAATATGAACGGGACATTTCATCACAAACCCATGATTCACAGCCACCCACAACTATCATCACCATCAAAAAATATTGTAATTCGTTGCTGCAAGTGCTATTTATTTTTTGATTAAAACCGAACACAACCATCGAAACCCATTACTAAATTACTGTTACGCTGCCATATTTATTCTTATTCCGAAACCCATTCAACAATCCACAAAAATTCTGCTTCTGTTTATAATAATGATGAATACACGATGATGATTTATAAAGAAGATAATATATATTGATGATAGTGACGTTAAGAAAAAAAAAACGCGAATGATTGTTGACTACTATGTTTCTGTTTTCTTTTTGTCGGCCAAACTCCATGTGATAACCAAACAGGCCATCATCAAACTCACCCAGCTATATAACTTGGGCTCGTCAATTAAATAGTTGGGCCGGAGACTTGTTTTAATTGTTGGGCCAAGATGTTTGATTATGAGGAGGGAATAAGATGAAACAGAAACAAAACGGGTTTTAGATATGTTTCTGGGTTATAAAACAGAAAAGAAAGGGATGGTGGGATGGTTTGAGGTGTTTGTGGTTAACGAGAGGTCATGGGTTCGAGCCCGGGCAGGGATATTAAATTTTTTTAAAGATTGTTACATTGAGGTAGCATTGCTATTATTATTATTATTATTATTATTATTATTATTATTATTATTATTATTATTATTATTATTATTATTATTATTATTATTATTATTATTATTATTATTATTATTATTATTATTAGTATTATTATTATTATTATTATTATTGTTATTATTATTATTATTATTATTATTAATTATTATTGTTATTATTATTATTATTATTATTATTATTATTGTTATAAATCATTTTTGATATGTTATTATGTTATTTGTAATATTAGAAATAGAATTATTATTATTAATACGGTTAGTATTACCATTATTATTATTAATATTAATATTATTATTATTATTATTATTATTATTATTATTATTATTATTATTATTATTATTATTATTATTATTATTATTATTATTATTAGTAATATTATTATTATTATTATTATTAGTATTATTATTGGTATTGTTACTAATACAAGTAGTAAATATTATTTTTGTTATTATTATGATTATAATTACAAAAATGAATATTATTATTATTATTGATAAGTTAAGTATCATTATTACTATCATACTACAAATTAATATTATTTTCATAAATATTAGCATTGTATTATTTTTTTACTGTTATTAGTAACAAAAGTATTATTAATATGATTATCATTATTAGTAATGTTAATATTAGAAATTATTATCATTTTTACCAAAAATTGTTATTTTGATATCATTAGAACTATATAATAATTATTATTATTATCATTTTTAATACTAGTACCATTAATATTATTATGATTCTTATTATAATTATTATTATTATAAGTAATATTACATATAAGTATGAATTAATTATATTAACAATCTTTATATAAATATTCATATATATAACCAATTAGGTATTTTATATATATATATATATATATATATATATATATATATATATATATATATATATATATATATATACAAATAATAATCATTTTCAAATATATATACAAATTAAAAATATAATATATAAAGTTATAATATATGAAATTGTTCGATTGCGAGTATGTGTTTTAATATATATACAAATGATATAGGTTCGTGAATCCGAGGCCAACCATGCATTGTTTAGTATCGTCGTATGAATATTTTTACTACAAAATATTGTATCGTGAGTTTCATTACTCTCTTTTTAAATGCTTTTGCAATATATATTTTTGGGACTGGAAATACATGCGCTTTTATAAATGTTTGACGAAATAGACACAAGTAATCGAAACTACATTATATGGTTGAATGGATCGAAACCGAATATGCCCCTTTTAGCCTGGTAATCTAAGTATTAGGGAACTGGCCCCTAATTGATGCGAATCCTAAAGATAGATCTATCGGGCCCAACAAGCCCCATCCATTGTTGCCGATGCTTTAGTACTTCGAAATTTATCATGTCCGAAGTTGTCCCGGAATGATGGGGATATTCTATATGCATCTTGTTAATGTCGATTATCAGGTGTTCAATCCATATGAATGATTTTTATGCATGATGTTTATGAGAAATGGAAATATGAAATCTTGTAGTCTATTAAAATTATGAAATGATTATTTATGATAAACTAATGAACTCACCAACCTTTTGGTTGATACTTTAAAACATGTTTATTCTCAGGTATGAAAGAAATCTTCCACTATGCATTTGCTCATTTTAGAGATATTACTTGGAGTCATTCATGACATATTTCAAAAGACGTTGCATTCGAGTCGTTGAGTTCATCAAGATTATTATTAAGTCAATTATAGTTGGATGTATTATGAAATGATATGCATGCCGTCAACTTTCGATGTAAAGAAAGTTTGTCTTTTAAAAACGAATGCAATATTTGTAAAATGTATCATATAGAGGTCAAATACCTCGCAATGAAATCAACTATTGTGAATCATTTATAATCGGTATGAATGGCTCCTTTCACCCATGGTACGAGTTCCATGTTATATCATTTGAAAAATGTATGCAAGAAGTCACCGATTCACAAAAAAAAAAAAGATATGAAAAAACAATCTACCATGCGCTTTACGCCCACCACATTAGGAGACGTCAGAAATTTGGCTTCTCAGTCTTTTTCACAAAAGAAAGCTAGAAAATCTCTAGCTCGCATGTGTATTAAGGACAATAGACCTTTTAGCGTTCTCGATGATGAGGGGTTACGGGAATTTGTCTGGGATTTGAATCCCTCATTTAAATTTCCATCATGGTGGACAGTAGCTAGAGATTGTTTGTCAATATATCAAGAAGAGAAGAATAAGCTCAAACAACTTTTCAAAAATCAAACCGTTTCTCTTACTACCGACACATGGACGTCCGTTCAAAACTTCAATTATATGTGTCTAACGGCTCATTGGGTTGATGAAGACTGGATTTTGAGAAAGAAAATTATTAACTTTTGTCAAATATCTAACTATATGGGTGTGACAATAGAAAAGTTGGTTTATTTTTGCTTACAAGAATGGAGAATTGAGCGAGTGTTTACGATAACGGTTGATAATGCTTCATCAAATGATGAGGAAATTAGATATTTAAGAGATATGCTCAATGGACCTAATTATGCTATCTTGGGTCTTAAATATGTGCACTTGAGATGTTGTGAACATATCATCAACCTTGTAGTTAGAGATGGTTTAGATGAGCAATATAATAGCATTACAAAGATTAGAAATGCTGTTAAGTATTTGAGATCATCCCCTTCTAGGTATGATAACTTTTTGGAGTGTGTTGAGTTTGAAAAAAGTTCGAAAAATAAACCATGTCTTGATGTTGAAACCCGATGGAATTCAACGTATTGTATGTTGGCAACGGCCAAGAAATATTCCAAAGCATTTGATAGGTATATCTTTTCTCGAATTTTGCTTCATAATGATTTTATGATTCACTAATATTTTTTAATGTGTGATATATCTTATATCATATTTCAAATTTTGTCTCACTTATTAATATGATATGATGTGTTTTAATAGGCTTAAATTTATAGATAGCAGCTATAAGTCATACTTTCAAGGTGAAGTCTATAGAGAATATGGTGAAGGTCAAGGGAATAGTAAGAAGAGGAAAAGGAGTGAGAGATGTGTTTTGGGAGCTCCTAACCAAGAGGATTGGGCACAAGCTAAGTATTTTACATTTTAATCAATGTTAAATGTTTATAATGCTCTCTGTTAAAAAAATAATTATGCTTCCTTGGTAAGTTGAATAACTAGAAGTACAGAACATTCGTTGCTACTATTAAGCCTACATTATGTCACTTTATTTTAACACGTACTTTAAGGAGTTTTTAATCATTTTTTTCAAGGTTACAAAAAAATATTGGGAATAAGTATGTAACATCGACTTTGTTTGTTGGAGAGCTTGTCATGATGCACGCATCCATATCGAATATGTGTTTAAATGAAGATGAGAAAAAGAGAAAGATGGCCTTATCAATGAAAGCGAAGTATGATAAATATTGGGACGACATGGATAATATGAACGTTTTGTTGTACGTTGCATTAGTTTTAGATCCTTGAAATAAGTTGTTTTTTCTGGGTTATTGTTTGGGACTGATATATGGTGATAATACAAAGAAAATTAGTGATATTACTAAACAAGTGACAGATACCTTGGATACTTTGTTTAATCAGTACAAGGAAAGAATGGAAAAAGAAAAAGGAAATGACACGACAATCTCTGCATCTTCTACTTCCGGCGTTGTTAAGAGTACCATCAATCTTGATATAGGTGATGGTTATGAAAAATATCTACAAAATTGCGGAGTTGGAGTTAATGATAACGAGTGTCAAATTTATTTGAGAGATGCTACAGAAAAGAAAATAAAGGGAGATGATACATATTGTGACGATCGCTCCAAATCCATATGGACGAACACGTCATTCATTGATTTCATTGCGAGGTATTTGACCTCTATGTGATACGTTTTGTAACATTGCATTCGTTTGAAAAGGTATTTCATAAATGAATATATAAATTCCAGGTTTTTTTACATCTGATGATTCCTACGTATAGACAATCACCATTTAAATGGTTTACAATAATACATCTGTTGATAATACAGTCAAAATAAGATACATGGTAATGGTTTGATGAATGCAAGTTTCTTGTATATAGCATGTATGACTCCAAGCACATAACTTGTATCACGTATGAGCAAACAGCGGAAGACTTCTAGAAACCTGAGAATAAACATGCTTCAAGTGTCAACACAAAGGTTGGTGAGTTCATAGTTTTAATATTACACATAATCCGTATATCAATGTGGATTACAAAAGTTCAGTTGTTTCATTCAAAATGTTTATCATTATGTTTTAAATAAAATGTGGACCACAAGATTTCAGTTGTTTCATCCGAAACGTTTATCAATCGGTTCTACAAAATTGAGCACCCTGGTAACTAAACTTTAACGTTTATATAATTTGTACCCTCTGTATAATCATCTTAATAATACACGCAAACCAACGTGTATGCTTCTCAAATAGCATACGTCCGTTAAAAGGCTAGCGCTCTAGCTCGAACGGGGATGTCAAGCCCTATGGATCCATATACTACTACTCGCGCCCACCAGTTCTTATAACTGGCAGTTACTAGTTACCAAAGTTAAGGGATTTTCGGTTCAAACTCAGTGTAGAATTTAGAATGTACTTGTATCCATTGCGTTTAAAATAAAGTGCATGTATTCTCAGCCCAAAAATATATTGCAAAAGCAATTAAAAAGGGATCAATGAAACTCACGCATATAAATATTGTATATCGGTTAATAAAGCATTTGCATGTATTCTCAGCCCAAAAATATATTTCAAAAGCATTTAATAAAGCAGTTGTAAAAATAGCGCATGTATTCTCAGTCCCAAAAATATAAAGAGTAAAAGGGAATCAAATGAACTCACTGTTTAATATTGATATACAATATTGCAGGAAAGCACGTAGACGCATCGGAGATGATAAACACGAGGTTTGATTCAGAAAAAAAATACCCCCGAACATTACCCATAACCTCCTTGGCAATAACCCATAATTTCCTTAGCTCTAGCTTGCTCGAAAACTCATTTTGAAAATTACTTGGACAGCACTCCGTCGTAATATTTGATGTACATTATTATTTTTGTATCGCAAAAATAATAACACTAATAATAATAAAAAATAATAAGATTAATAATAATCTTATTAATAATAATAATAATAATAATAATAATAATAATATAAATAATAAATAAAATAAATACGGAGTAATATGTATGTGTGTGTTTTTTTTTTCTTTCTTTACTCGGCAGAAAATGTTGCAATTTATAGAACCTGGCCTGAAATCTGGAGTCATGCGACTCGCATGGAAATGGCCTTCTGGCCATGCGACTCGCATGAGGACCAGGGACAGCTCACATTGTTTTGGCTCCTAGCTTGTCGACATAATATAAAATAAATATAAATATATAAATAATTAATATAATTATTTATATATTATATTTTATTCTTGTGCATAGTAGACTTGTAATTTTTGTTCCGATAAGTCGTACGTCATCACTCGACTTATGTCCCGGTTCCGGTTTCTCGAACGCATTTTCGTACGCTTAGAAAACTTGCATTTTACATTTCGTGACACGTACCTTTGTCAAAATATAGCCTTAAATTATCCCTTAATTATATCACTCAAAGTGTATCTTAAACTTTCGAGTGTTTTGGTCATTTACTTCTATAAATCATCGTCTCGCTATTTGTTAAAACACATTTTTATAATAGTGTTTTACTGTAGCAAAGTTACTGTAGCAAAGTTTTTTACTGTAGCAATTCACTGTAGCAAAGTCAATTTCACTGTAGCAAATAGTGATTTTCGAAAACACTGTAGCATTTTGAGTAATGTGGCAATTTGAAAACACTGTAACAAATTAGTGTTTAACTGGTTCATCTTAAACGCTTTAGTTAACTTAACTAAATATTAATTGAATCAATAAACGAATGTTACTATCGTTTATTATATATATGTATATATCTTTTTAATATACATAAATCAGTTTTTAAATACACATTGGAAGTTATTTATAAATAAATTTTAATAATAAATATTTCAACTTATCATATACATTCGAATAGATATTTAAACCAATAAGTTTAATGTACGGTATCAAACAATTAATACATTGTTACCTTTTCATGTTATAGTATATATGTATCTATTTACATATAATTGTTCGCGAATCGTCGAAAACAACCGAAGGGTATTTAAATATATAAAAGTAATTCAAAAATTTTGAGATTCAGTTTTACAGACTTTGCTTATCGTGTCGGAAATGTTAATCATACAAAGATTAAGTTTAAATTTAGTCGAAATTTCTGGGTCATCACACATATGATGTTTTAGGTTGGTGGAAATTGAATTCGGTGAAGTACCCGATACTTTCTCAAGTTGCAAGACATGTGTTGGCAATGCCAGTTTCCATGGTTGCAAGTGAGTCTATGTTTAATACCGGTGGCAGGGTTATCGACAAGTTCAGAAGCTCTCTTACTCCAAAAACATCGGAAGCCTTAATATACACACAAAATTGGCTACGCTCTACACCGGCAGATTTTCAAGAGATGGGGGTTAATGGGCTACAACTAGAAGACTTGAATGAAAGTTTGGCTAAACTTGAGATTGGTAAGGATTTCTTTTCATGATATTGTTTTTTATTAATAGTTTTAATTGACGTTAACAATCCTTCTAATTATAGATATAATACCAAAATGAAAGAAGCTAATGAAAGATACTTGCATCGATGATTCTTGGGTGAAAGAAGATTGAAGAATGAAGAAATTCCAACGCTTTGCAATATTTACGTGAAATTTCCATTTTTTCTAGTTATTTGTGGTTTTATGCATTATTTTGGAGTTTACTTTTGTTTTCGAGTTAGAAATTTTGAGACTAATATTTAAGTTTTGGTTCTCTAGTAGAATGCATTATGCAGTATGCACAAATTCATGATTTAGTTTGCTTACAAAACGGTTAATCAAATTAACTGTTATATATATATTCATTAACCAATTTAACCGAATTAACCAAACTGTTTGTTAACCGAACCGAATGGTTAAAAATATTAATTAACTGAATTATCGGTTATGGGAGCGGATTGCATACCTAACCGCCCCATGCTCAGCCTTACTTCCAACCATGACATACTTTCTCACTGCCACCTCGTGTGACGACCCGGAAAATTTCGGCTAATTTTAAATCAAACTCTCGATACGGTTTAATATTTTTGACACGATAAGCAAAGTCTGTTAGGTTGAGTCTCAAAAATTTTGAATTGTTTCATATATTCAATTGACCTTCGACTGTTCCGACGATTCACGAACAACTATTTGTAAATAGATATGTACATATATGTATATATGTATATATATATATATATATATATATATATATATATATATATATATATATATATATATATATATTAATTTGAAATGTTATATGATTCAATTATTAGAATTTACTATGTAAAATAAAATAAAATATGATATTATAATAATTATTATTTAAAACATAACTATACATAAATAAAGTATATTAAAAATAAATATTAAATGATTGTAATACTCGTTAGACGTTTCGATTATTATTTAGAGAAGTTTAATTCGAACTTATGTGATTTTAAAATAAACGGTGATCCGAAAATGAGTTATATAAAATATAGGCTTATTAAAAATGTATTTATGAGCTAATTGTTAAATTTGAACACTTTTCATATTTTACCTGGAATCGGGCGTGGACAGTGAGTTAATTTTTGTTTAATAATTTTAAATAGTTAATGATCAAATTTTATATCATAATGACCAAAATAAATAAATATAGTTAATTTAAAAATATGAGATTTTTCTGAACACTTTTATTCGCCACTGAGTAAACAACGGAGTACGATATATTAGCCCGTAAAAACTGTCGGTACAAAATAACAAAGGTTCGATGGCTTCACTATTTATGATTGATATTATGATTGAATTCCTTGATTAAATTATATTTACTGTTTGGATGTTGTCTTTTGTTTCCCTACTATCTCAAATGTTCACAGAGTAATATAAATATACATATGTTATATCCATCCATCCCACCCACTTAGAAGTAATCTTCCTGCTTCTTAGATTTTTGTAAAACTCCACATACTAGCCTTACTTCTTCTTCTTCTTTTCTTTTTCTGTAAACAATCGAACACCCCTAAACATCCATCACCCTTCCATTATTGAACGCCATGTACAACTAATGGACCACCACCATGGTTCCATCATCACCACCATGAGACCATCACCCTTTTTCTTGCTTGTTCTTCTTCGTGGAACTAAAACGGCTATCACCATCACTCTTGTGAACCACCACCTCCGACCATCCACAACTCACCACCATGAATGTTCGGTTAACCACCATGTGCCACCACTATCATCTCCAATCACTATCCTTTCGGTTGTTTTTCTGTTTGTCGAGCACACCAACCATCGACACTTTTGATCACCATCTTCACTCTACTCTCTCTTTTCTAAACTTATTCGAGACCACCTTTGTCTTTCTCTTAAACCCACAACTAAACCATCACATGAACAACCTGCAACAACTACGGTTCATCGTCTTGTTCAATTCCTGTTTCTATTTTCGTCCAAACAACAAACCACCATTTAAAACACCTTAATTGTTATGTTTTGCTGTTATTCACCACTTGCTTTTTGGTTTCTGTTTTACAAGTTATATCACCACCACTGCCATTTAATTACTCGACACCAACCCTAGTGAAACCCATAAACTCACCCGTCCAGTTACTGTCCAATTACAATCGAAACCCTTGTGGGCCGCTGTGTATTCCTTGTTGCTATTATTGCAGTTGAGAGCAACACCATCGAACAACACTAAATCGTAAACTAACTGTTACTGTTGCACATCACTATTGCCTACTGTTATAAACCGAAACCCTACACACCCTTATTCGATGATCAACACAAACCCACTTATTCCTTCTGTTTTGTTTCCTATTTGATGCTACTACCTGTACGTTCCTGTTTCAAACACGAATGTAATGAAAATGATTATGATGAAGGAAGAAGATGATGAACAGTAACTAAAGATGATGATGATGATGAGGATTCTGTTAATATGATGAAACTGTTTTGCTGTTACTAGTTGTTTTCTTGTTTCTATTCCTAGTAAACAACGATGAGATGAAGATGACGAATAACGAAGACGATGAATAGTGCTGGGTTTTGATGATGATGAACGAACCCGATGATGATGATGATCATTATGATATGATTATGATGGTGTACACGATGGTAATGAAGATTTATGATGATGATTCGTTATTCTGTTAAGAAAATAAATGAAGAAGTTGATTATGATTTGATGCGGTATTGATGATGATGATCACGTTGATGACGAATTAATGATGATGAGATAAAGAGGATGATTACGTATTTTTATTTCTTTGTTTATGTGCCTGTCGAAGAGTACCAGACCCAAACCCTCTTATCGCTTGTTTATCGGGCTGCAATTTGGGCCGTGAGCTTGTTGGTTGGGTTTGTAAATTGGTCCGTTGGTATTAGACCAAGCCCAATAGTTAATAGGCCTCGTGAACTGACTGATGGAAGGGTTAAATAACTTTTAATCCGGGTTATAATAGATTAAACAAAACAGACGAATGTTTAGGTGTTGTGTCATTGAACGAGAGGTATATTAACTATTGTTATTACTAATAATGATAATAATGATAACAATTTTAATTATTATTATTATTATTATTATTATTATTATTATTATTATTATTATTATTATTATTATTATTATTATTATTATTATTATTATTGTTATTATTGTTAAAGTAGTTAATATCATTACTATCATTAATACAATATATTATTATTATCATTAATATTAATATTATTATCATTCTAAAATTTTTATTATTATTGTTATTATTAATATTAATATAAGTATTATTATTAATATTACCATTATTATGATTAACATTATTATTGTTATTATTAAAATTATTATCATTAGTAGAAAAATTATTATTTTTATAGTTATTATTATTATTAGTATTATTATTATTATTATCATTAGTAGAAAAATTATTATTTTTATTGTTATTATTTTTATTAGTGTTATTATTATCATTAGTATTAACACGATTTTAAGATTATTATTATTATTAACACAAGTATTAGTATTATTATCATTATAATTATTAATATAGATATTAGTATTATTATTAGTAAAATCTTTTTTTTATAGTCATTATTATTAGGATTCATTATTATTAAAATTATCATTTTCAGTAAAGTTATTATTATTATTATTATTATTATTATTATTATTATTATTATTATTATTATTATTATTAAAAGTATTATTTTTATAAAAATTATCATTATTATTATTATTATTACCATTATTATTGTAAAATAAAATAACTTTTTATTTATTATTATTACCAATATTATTTTATCAAATAACAATTAGTTATAAAACAATATTTACTACATATCACATAACTATATTAATATTTTTATAATAAATATTAATAAATGTAATTAATTAGGTTATTGATAAAACACATAATTAAAATAACAATTAATTCACTAATAATCCATAAAAATTTTCGATTACCATTATATGTGTTAATATATATATATATATATATATATATATATATATATATATATATATATATATATATATATATATATATATATATATATATATATATATATATATATATATATATATATATATATAAATGATATAGGTTCGTGAATCCGAGGCCAACCCTACATTATTCAATTCCGACGTATGCATATTTTTACTACAAAAATATCGTATAGTGAGTTTCATTTGCTCCCTTTTTAAATGCTTTTGCAATATATATTTTTTGGGACTGAGAATACATGCGCTGATTTTATAAATGTTTGACGAAATAGACACAAGTAATCGAAACTACATTTTATGTTGGATTATCGAATCGAATATGCCCCTTTTTAGCTTGGTAGCCTAAGAATTAGGGAAATGACCCCTAATTGAAACAAATCCTAAAGATAGATCTATGGACCTTGACAAGTCCCATTCGGGGTACGAATGCTTTAGTACTTCGATTTATCATATCCGATGAGAGTCCGGGAATGATGGGGATATTCTATATGCATCCTGTTAGTTCGGTTACCAGGTGTTCAACATATGAATGATTTTTATCTCTATGCAGTTTGCGAAATGCCTGATATGAGATGTATGTTTACAAAAATGAAATCTTGTGGTCTATTAAAATTATGGAAATGATTGATTACGATAAACCTATGAACTCACCAACCCTTTAGTTGACACTTAAAAGTATGTTTATTCTCAGGTATGAAAGAAATCTTCCGATGTGCATTTGCTCATTTTAAAGAGTTACTTGGAATCATTCATGGCATACTTAGGACAGTACCTCGCAATGGGACCAAATGTTGATGACTTCGTCCAGGTAGATTAGGACGGGTCTCTACACCTCAGCGTCACATCAGCTTTCTCTCTCCATTTCCTCTCATGACATTCCCATAACACACCACTATCAACCATGACGTACTCTCTACCTATCACATACCCCACAAAATTAATTAAATAAATTAATTTAGAACTTTGTTCGCTATATGTACAAGTAGAGAATGCAAAATTAAAGAAGTAAGAGAAATAATGTCGTCCTCACATATGCTACGGGATAAAAAAAAAGTAGGGTGGAGTGTTACATGCTATGGAGGCGGCTCATAGCATAGTCATTGCCATCGACGCTCTCTCAAGCATAATCGAGGGCGGACTTATAGCGTAGTTACTGGGAATGGTCTAACTGATCATAAAAATATAAACAGCAATGGTAGTACAATCAAACCCATTTGACTCATACTGAAACTCTGGAAGTAACCCATTTTGTCTAGTAACCCATTTAGACTACCTACCCAACCGGATCAATCCCACCTTAATTTCCTGTTACCAAAATGTAACATTTCTATCTTTTTTACACTGTATATGTAACGACCCAACCCTCATTATACCAAAAACACGACACACAAAAAAATTCCTGTGACTGCCCATCTTGACGGCGTCCAGAAATTGGGACGGCGTCCAGAAATCGGGACGGCGTCCAGCACTTAAAACTGGGATGGCGTCCAAGGATTTGGGACAGCGTCCCAATGAACTAAAACGTACTGATCAGTTTGCCTTTACACGTGTGCCAAAAACCCGACTCCCGACACTTTTCAACGAAACCAATTATCACAACACATCAATATAAGTAAAACTAAGAGATTTCCACAATAAAAACCAAGTTTACATCACCGGGCCCACAACGACCCGTTTTACAATTTCGTTTGAAAATATAAGTTTCGACCACAAAAGTTTAAATACCAAACGACATCTAGAGCATGGTGTTTGGGGTTAAACTACCCAAATCTTGGCCGAACTTTCCAAAATGCTAAAACCCCCGAGAGCCACTAGTCCAAGCGAATACCTTTGCCCTAATCCAAGCCGGATCCTAAAAAGGTAAACAACGAGAGGGTAAGCTAACGCTTAGTGAGCAGAATAGATATATACATGCATATAAAACTTACCTACTCGCATCCACGATACCATATAACGCATACAATCGCGTAACAACTCTTAACAAGGCTAGTATCATCAAACGTACAACTAGCAACCTCATTAGCATAAATAATCATAGTAATAATTAAATGCTACCATCAACAAACTATAACCCATGGATTAACAAATTCTTCGTAAGGGAATGACTTCGCGAAACAAGTCATCGATGTTCATAACAACCGTTAGCTCCCAAACACGGCTATGGTATGCTAACCCCCGAGGTGTTCCAAAAACGGCTATGGCATCACCCCCAAGTGTTCCAAAAACGGCTATGGCATCACTTGATCAATGAGTGAGTAAAACACGGTTATTACTCACAATCATGTGCACAAACACGGCTATGTGCAACAAGTAATACGGACAACCACGTGGGAGTAAAATACGGTTATTACTCCCCACCCTATGCACAAACACGGCTATGTGCATAATTATCAATTGGACAAAAAGGCTATGTCCCACAACTATGGTCACAAAAACGGCTAAGTGGCACCATTAACACGGGTACATAAATCATATACATACATACATACATAAAAATTCCACTCACCTTTGATGTCTTGGCAAGATTTCCAAATAACAACTTGTAACTTCAAAGCGAGTCACCTAACACAATTAATTCTCAATTAATACACATAACAAGTTAGACTTTCCACCAACTAACCTAACTAGTGCATTTATGACCCAAATGGGTATTTATGACCCATTTGCACTAGAATCACCAAATCAAGGTTCAACTCCTCAACTAATCACTAGAAACTAGTGATTAAGGCTCTAAGACTCCCATCATACATAACTAGGGTGTTTTCATACCCAAATTAACCCGCTAGGTCAAACTTACCCATTTGACCCATTTTGAGTCAACTATGAACCCTAATAACACTTTCACTAACAACACAAGTGAGCTAGTGATTTATTAATCTTTAAGACTCATTAACACCAATTATGACTTTGAAACCCTAGGTTAGTAAACCTTGAGTCTATCATGACTCAACCTTACCCAAAATCCCCAAAATCGTCACATATGGGTTTTATGTTCAACCCTAACCCAAACCCTAACCATTTAACACTAATCAAGTAAGAAAATGGAGATTAGGACTTACCACCACTATCACCACGAAGCTAGTGACTAGATGAACAACTTTACAACGCAAGGTAAGACCCGAAAATAGCTTCTTCCTCCTTTGCTTGAGCTCTCTCACTCTAGGAATCACTCTCTCTCTATATAATGAAGTGAAGAAGATAAGGTTGGTGTAAGTGGAGTAATGGCTCCACCAAAACTAATCTAGAGGCCTTCAATTCGTTCCAAGAGTGAAAATACCAAAATGCCCTTTAAAAATATCTAAAAACCCAAACTGGCCCGTCAGTGCTTCTGGACGGCGTCCCGAAATCTGGACGGCGTCCCCTCTTTTGAACTTGGACGGTGTCCCAATGGTTTGGACGGCGTCCCAAGTGCTGAACAAAACAGGATGTTACAACTCTCCCCCACTTGAACCGGATTGCGTCCTCGTAATCCACGCCGCATGACACGCAGGAAGATAAACTAACACAAACTCTTCGGGTTCCCACGTAAACTCGGAACCTTTACTACGATGCCATTGGACTTTAAAAGTCCTCACCTCTTTGTTACGCAACATTTTCACTCTTTCATCAAGTATAGCAATCGGTTCTTCGACAAGTATAGCAATCGGTTCTTCGACATACTCCAACTTGTTGTTTAACTCGATCTCATCTAGTGGCATCCATGACGAATCATCTGCAAGACACTTACGGAGATGGGAAACATGAAATGTATTATGGATCCCCGCAAGCTCTTTGGGTAATTTCAACCGATAAGCAACTTCACCAACACGAGCCAAAATCTTAAATGGCCCAATAAACCGAGGAGCTAACTTTCTCCGCTTTCAAAACCGAATAATACCTTTCCACGGCGAAACCTTAAGCATCGCCATGTCACCTTCTTGAAACTCAATCGGTCGCCTACATTTATCGACATAAGACTTTTGTCTATCTTGCGCCGCCTTTAAACGAGCCTGAATCATATCGATCTTGCTATTCGTCTCCAATACCAAGTCGGTGCTCCCGACTTCGCTTTGTCCCACTTCATCCTAACAAATCGGGGTTCGACACCTCCTACCGTATAACATCTCATATGGTGGCATTCCAATACTAGAGTGAAAACTATTATTGTACGAGAATTCCACCAACGGTAAATGTTCATCCCAACTACCACCAAAGTCAATAATACACGCACGTAACATATCTTCTAACGTTTGATTCGTACGTTCGGTTTGACCGTCCGTTTGAGGATGGTACGCCGTGCTCATATTCACCCTTGTACCCATATCTTCATGGAACTTTTTCCAAAATTGAGAAGTAAAACGCGTGTCCCGATCCGAAACAATAGACACGGGAACGCCATGTCTCGATATCACTTCTTTAATGAACATTTTCACAAGCGCCTCCGATGTAATTGCTTCTTTAATAGGAAGAAACAATGCACTCTTCGTCAATCTATCAACGATCACCCAAATAGTATCAAATTGGGTTCTTGCCGTTTTCGGCAACTTGGTAATAAAATCCATGGTAATATGCTCCCACTTCCACATCGGAATTTCTAGCGGTTGCAACTTACCATACGGCTTTTGGTGTTAGGCTTTAACTTGCAAACACGTGACGCATTGCTCGACATACCTAACAACGTCGCGTTTCATGCCCAGCCACCAATAATCTTTCTTTAAATCGAGGTACATCTTTGTCGCACCCGGATGAATAGAATATTTAGACTTATGCGCTTCATCAAGAAGCACCCTTCGAAAATCACCCATCTTCGGCACCCACACTCTTTCTTGAAAAAACAACAAACCACGCGAACCCATAGTAATGAATTACGATTGCCCCACGATTCGTTCCGCATGCTTGTTGTGAACGTATGTGACGACCCGGAAATTTTCGACCAAATTTAAACTTAATCTTTATATGATTTCGACACGATAAGCAAAGTCTGTAATGTTGAGAATCAAAAATTTTGAACTGTGTTCATAAATTCAATTAACCTGTGACTAATCCCGACGATTCACGAACAGTTGTGTGTAAATAATTATGTAAATATATATATATATATATATATATATATATATATATATATATATATATATATATATATATATATATATATATAAGTTTAAGTATATATAATAATTTGAAATAATATAAATCAATTTAATTATTTGAATTGAATATGTAAAATAATATATAAAATAATAAGGTGTAATTAAAATAAATCTATATGTAAAAATATATGATTTCTATATATGAATATGATTATATGTATATTGTAATGTATAAGAATTCAATCATATATAATATGTAATTATTAAACATTACATAACTAACAAATTGTAATATTAAAATATTAAAAGTAAACCTAAGTTAAAATATTGTTATTATTACTTTCATTATTATTAAAATAAATATTAATGCTCATAATAAAATTAGTATTATTAGTATTATTAATTAAATATATAAATATAACAAATATACATATATAAGGATATACATATACAGATATATACAATATATAAATACACAGATATATACAGATTCATATTTTAGGAAATCAGTATCCATTTTATTTAGATTATTATTAGTAATATAATTAAAATTAATATATTAATTATTAATAAATTTGTATAAAATCGTGAGTGGGCATAACAACTCCAAAAATCAGATTACCAACTCAATTAATTACTCTATGTAACTTTGTTTGAATCTTCTAAATGATTGAACATCATAATCGATTGTACTAGGCAGTTATAAGTCGAGTTCAACTTTATTTTTTTATATATTATTCGTACCAGTGGGAATATATTGTGTCGACGGAATCAAACTACAGACAAATGTAAACATAGTCAATTTAGATGTAATAATTCTACTTTTCTCTGCCTTTTAATTTTATTTCTTAACCCACTAACAAGATTACTACTATTGCATAGAAATTGTCTTCTACTAGTTCTATTTCCTTCTTTTATGCTCGACACTTTTTCTGCTCAAAATCACCTTCTTCAGTACTTGCACCCTTTTCTTGATCAACCATCACAAGCCACGTTTTATCTCTACTTCCTGATCATCTTCGAAATCAACCAACACCAAATATAAATTCTATTTTCTACTATATTCGACAGCTCAACCACAAACCACCTTTAACCATCCCATGCTCGAGTTTCTTTTTAACCTCCATCATCCACAATCCAACACCACCTTTAATCTCCAAACCCACCAACACCACTAGAACACCAATCACCCTCACTATCTTCACAATACCATTTGCTTCGCCAACACCATTAGAACCGCCACCACTTGCACCCATATAAAATCACACATGCTTACTGTACCCGGTTGTGTTTATTCGACACCCTATCGTCTTCAAACAAACCCATAAACAACCACAAGAAACACCATCATATATATCGACTAATATTCCTGCTACTGTCGCGTTATATTGTATGTTGTTGCTACACGTTGGTTTCTGTTTATTATGTCTATTCTTAGGCCGTAAACCATCAGACTTACCTGCAAACAGTGTACCAAAAATGATGGTGACAAAGTTGATAAGGGAGATGAGAAAGTAAATGGTGGACCATCGAATTCCACATTATGTGAGCTTTTCATTTCTGGTTTTGGATTTCAAACAATAGC
Source organism: Rutidosis leptorrhynchoides (assembly GCF_046630445.1). Classification (NCBI taxonomy): domain Eukaryota; kingdom Viridiplantae; phylum Streptophyta; class Magnoliopsida; order Asterales; family Asteraceae; genus Rutidosis; species Rutidosis leptorrhynchoides. The sequence continues at coordinate 137,698,899 of NC_092334.1, read as the reverse complement.
CTTTTAATGATGCTATTATATGATGTCTCCTTTCCCTTTTGTCCGACAAATAGCTTGCTTTTGGATCTTTCTTCTTTATGTAGGCCAAGGAAAAACCCACTCAAAATAACAATACAAAAAGCTAAGCATGGCCAACAATTGTTAATGTATTTGAATTGTTAATTGAGAATAAAACCTCTTTGCATGTGGAGTGTCCGAATTTTTTTTAGATACCTAGCGGTCCCAGTGGTCGAGCAACTTGTGGAAACCAAACAAGTTACTGATGCAAAAATAAATAAATATATATATATATATATATATATATATATATATATATATATATACCGACGCCTTATTTATTAGATAGAACTTGGGCTTCGGTTTAATTAAATGGGCTGCTGGATTAAGTTAGTTATTAGATTGTAATGGGACTGAGCAACTTCTGTTTCAGTATAAACCCCAAACCGAACCCTCTATTGTTGATATTAGTTGATCGACACTCTTCAAGAACCATCAATGAGACTTATTGTTCCTAATACAAAGAAGGGTGTTATTAATAGTAGTGTTACAGTGAGTTAATGGTGATGAACGAATGATCATAATACGCGGTGTTAATGATTCGATGATGAAACAAGTCATGATGATAATATGATAGCATCGGGGTGGGAATATAAAATAACAAGATTTTAGACGATCATAAGATGATGATGATGATGATATACATAATGACGATTAGGATATGGTGTTGATGATAATCGATGATGTGATAACGAGATGATGAAGATAATAGTTATTGATGGTGATGCTAGATTGATTAAGGTTAAGATAAATGATGAAGATGATAACATCTTCATACAGGATAATTAACTGATCGAGCGAGTTACAACGGAAACAAATGAATGGTTCAATGGTTGGGTGTGTGGTTGGGAAGCGAGAGGTCTTGAGTTCGAGCCTGGACAGTAGCAGTTTCATTTTAGGGAAGCTTATTTATTGCTCTTAAGGTAGTATTATTGTTGTTATTATTATTTTTTTATCATTAAAATTAACATTATTATTATTAGAATTATCATTATTTTAATTATTATTATTTTTATTATCATTATTATTACTATTAATATTATTATTATTAATAACAAATATTATTTATATAAAATATATTACATATAACATAAGTATATTAATATTACAAACTTTTATATTTTAATATATTAACTAATATATTATTATAACATTAATTGAATTATATAAGATATATATACATATTATGACATATTATAAGTATCAATATAATTATATATAAAGATAATAAATCCTAATACATTACAAAATATATATAAACTTATTTGATTATGATTATGTTTTAATATATATATAAATAAATGATATAGGTTCGTGAATCCAAGGCCAACCCTATACTTGTTCAATGTCGTCCTATGTATTTTTACTACAAAATACAGTATGGTGAGTTTCATTTACTCCCTTTTACTCTTTACATTTTTGAAACTGAGAATACATGCGCTGTTTTTACAACTGCTTTATTAAATGCTTTTGAAATATGTTTTGAACTGCGAATACATGAATGCTTTTATAAATGTTTGACGAGATAGACACAAGCAAAATATTCCTCGAATGAATTATTATGCAGACAGAAGTTCTGCGGATTATTATTGAATTATGTGGACATGATAATTGCCACCATTGAATTATGTGGACATGATAATTGTCACCATTGAATTATGTGGACATGATAATTGCCACCATTAAATTATGTGGACATGATAATTGCCACCATTGAATTATGTGGACATGATAATTGCCACCAAATGATATGAATGTTATGTATCGAGAGAATGATTTTATACACAGGTTATGTGTATGCTATTTTTGTGCACGAGATATGTGTACGGTTACTAAGATTTATGAAAAATAGATTTCGTACACGAGAAAGGTGTACTGTATTTAAAAGATATCGCATGTACATTACAGGTGGGTATAGGATTCGGGCCCATTTGTACCATGCAGCATTTAAATCTTGTGGTCTATCAAAATGATGAATTTTATTATTTTATGATAAACTTATGAACTCACCAACCTTTTGGTTGACACTTGAAAGCATGTTTATTCTCTGGTATGAAATAAATCTTCCGCTGTGCATTTTGCTCAATTTAAGGACATTACTTGGAGTCGATCATCGCTCTAGGATCAAATGTTGATGACTTCATCCAGATGGATTGGGACAGGGCATTTCAGTTGGTATCAGAGCGGTGGTCTTAGCGAACCGGGTCTTGCATTAGTATGTCTAACTGATAGTCGTTAGGATGCATTAGTGAGTCGGGACTTCGACCGTGTCTACATGTCAAAAGTTTTGCTTATCATTTCGTGTCGAAAATTACCTGCTTATCATTCTTAGGGAATCACTTGCTTATCATTCTTAGTATAGACACGTGTTACTGCATTAATTGCATGATTAGTTTATAGACAAATTCATATTTTAGCGTATCTGTTATTGTTACCTTTGCCTGACAGCTTCCGTAGATTCCTCCGTAACTTATGGGATTTTAGTATTATATATGCATACGTAAATTATGTATTGCAGGGTACTAATCTACATCCTATAATCTATTCCGTATCGAAAATCTTTCATCTGATCCTACGAGATGAATCCCTCAACCAGTTCGAGTCCCTCAGATTTCGATAGTTATTCTGATAGTTATTCCGACAACTATTCCGACGTGAATATTCACCAAAACTTCGAAAGCGGTGTCACCAGAATGAATCAATCAATCAACCATCCCCAATTCATCTGATGGGTTCGTAGTCGACTTAATCAATGGAGACGCGAAGAAAGCGATCCCTTCTACCAACCGAATTTACCTCTTGGCAATGAACCTAAAGCACTTACCGGCGAACCTGTTCGAGATACTATTTTCTCATTCATGTCCTGAATATCTCGCCACGATTATATTCTATCTAAAATTCTAAACCTTATTCATCCGTTCGTTCTGACCGACAATCATCTTGGAGTAATGGAAGAAGTCAACGAGCTTCGCACTCTATTAATAAATTTGGAGAATATAGTGCAAAATTTACCAGCTTCAGCAACATCAATGGCACCAACAGTACCATCAATAACAACACCAGTACCCTCAACAATCCATGCCTCAATATCTCATTCTATACCTCGAGTATAATCATCGTTCTACGTATTGTTCTACATCAAATATCTTCGTTCTTCACGGCGATTATCTAATCTCTAAAATTTTAGAGATTATGTATTCTAGTTCTAACGGTAAACCAAATGAGTTTAATATCATATTAACTCGATGAATCCATGATTATATCTGAAGAAAATATATATGTATATATATTTTCATAAAGATTGTAATTTAAAAATTCTTTCGTACAAACTGTTAATGATGAAAATATTTTAACGGGTAGGTAATACCCAAGGAATATTTAAGATTTCACATTAATAAGTTACACTGTACATTCTTTGAATCCGATTCAACAGTCAATTACTATCCTACTTACAACCACAATATACGTATCTGTTCATCGCAGAATAACCATTTTCATTCAAATTTTGTATTTGGATTTTGACCTATCAGAATCCAACAAGTGGCATAATGAAGAAAACATTGGACAAAATAAAATTTGTTAGAAACAAATAAATTAACTATGAGAAATTTTGTTAAGAATCCACGCTAACGAAATCCTAGCTAACTGTTCCTAGCTAACTGTTAATTTCCTATTACATTATCGCAATTTATTTATCGCATTTTAATAATCGCAATTTTAATTCTCGCAATTTTATTTATCCTCATTTAATTTCTGTTATTTATTTTACGCACTTTAAATATCGGGACACGTGTACAAGGTTTTGACATATCATATCGACGCATTTATATATATTATTTGGAATAACCATAGACACTCTATATGAAGTAATGCGCGAGTTAGCTATACAGGGTTGAGGTTGATTCTACAATAATATATATAGTTTGAGTTGTGATCGAGTCTGAGACAGGTACACGGGTCACGATACGTATTAATTAATTCGAATATTATATATCTAACTATATATGAATTATTGAATTGCTAACTGTGGACTATCAACTAAGGACTGCCAACATTGGACAATTAAAAATGAATTAAAATATTGATTATAACATATGAAACTAAAACAATTCTTCAAGTTTGCCACTTGATTTCATCTTAAACCTCATTCGTATCTTGACGATTACAATCTGCGTTCAAACCATTCGTGATTCTTGAAAACATCTCAATCAAGAGGATGAACCAACCGTATTTCATCTACGAGAAGAAATTATTTACGCATATAGTTATGCACCTGAAAACTCTCGAAACCTGAGTAAACGTTTAATACATAGCTGTGCTAATTCCTTTAGTGTTATTATTACCCAAAATAACTTGGTAATCCCTTTCAAAGTAGCAAATTTTGTCACAGCTCCATCAAGACAACTTCAACTTTTCATTCGAAACAACCTTATTATAACCGTGACATATATGCGTGCTCTTTTGTTGTTACCGGGGAACTTTTTATATTCCACCATATTACCATAAGCGTTTAATCATTTAAAAATACGATTCTCTTGAAACCACCTCGGATTGATAACCGATGATTCAGATATGGTAGCACTAAATGCAGAGGAAACAACAAAAATCGTAGATGGTTCAAACGGCCAAAAGTTTAATAATAAAGAAGGGAGTGTTAGGAACGCTCGATAGAAAATTTGGTACTGAAAAATTGATTGAGCAAACCATTAAGGAGACCAAGGACAAATACAAGGACCAAACCCTACATTCAAAGAATCCAGGTAAATTCTGGATCCGATGAAATCTTCAACAAATATCTTGCTCCGTACTCATATTAAAATCTTGCGGAAAATCTTTCTTCATCAATCATCGAACTTAGAAACTCCAAAATATCATCATAAATATCTTCGATATTTCTGAAGATATTTTCATAAATATTCTCGTTCGATATTAACTATCTCCCTGCGCTATCCGTAATATATCATAAAAGGAAACTTTTTTAGTTTCTATATTCTGCGAACCTCTGAATTTAAAATATGAATGTTTTTGAAGTAGTGTTGGGAACTGATGCATGAGTTAGTATAATATAATGACACTTGATCAACGTGATTATATTACAGTAAGTCATGCTGAGTTTCTAAATGGAACATGATGATTCACAGATTATAACATCATCATGTGTCATGTTACATAACTCTTTCATTCTGTTTAACTTCTGAACATATCAAGAAAGTATATTTTTGGTAGTTCTATTCTCAGTAATTCTGGTAATTTGACAAATCAAATCGTGCTAATACGTCCTTTCCTGATTAAAACATTAAGTTCATTCGAAACTCCATATTTACGAATTCTGGACCATTACTCATTTTACTAGAGGTCGAGAAGAGATTAAAAAGACAAAGAGCTCCAAGATATAAGAGAAAATATAAAGTCCAATAACAACACGGAGGTTACAAACCATGAATATTAATACGAATAGCAATATAAAGACTCGGGAGAACTAAAAATATTATAAACCCAAGACATAGTAGAAGTAGACAAATTCCTCCGGTGGTAAATGAAAAAGGAGAATGATCAATATGGAAGTCAGGAATAGATCCATAATTAAAATTGGATGAAGCATATTAATTAATGATTTGGAAGAATGAATTAAAATATAGAAATTTGAAATGATGGGAAATAATGAAACGGAAGAAGTTCATTTATAGTGAAAATACCAGACAGAGCAATCGAGACAGGTGATCGCATTTAATTATAGAGATCTTATTTCACATAAATCCCGAAGAATCAGATCTTATATAGATTTCAAAGTTTTTCTTTAAATTCCTTGAATTCCGAAAATCCACCGTGACTACATCAAAAGTTAAGACAAACTTGACTTTCTTCTTTTCACTCTTTTGTGATAGCTTCACTTGTACTCTTCGAATAATCGAATTATCTTATCCATATTATTCAACAGTAATAAAACTCTATTTATCAGATCATATTTGTCATAAAAACATTTTTATTGTTAGCCATGACCACCTCAATCAAATTTCGGGACGAAATTTCTTTAACGGGTAGGTACTGTGATGACCCGGAAATTTTCGACCAAATTTAAACTTAATCTTTATATGATTTCGACACGATAAGCAAAGTCTGTAATGTTGAGAATCAAAAATTTTGAACTGTGTTCATAAATTCAATTAACCTGTGACTAATCCCGATGATTCACGAACAGTTGTGTGTAAATAATTATGTAAATATATATATGTATATATATATATGTATATATATATATGTATATATATATGTATATATATATATATATATATATATATATATATATATATATAAATCTAAGTATATATAATAATTTGAAATAATATAAATCAATTTAATTATTTGAATTGAATATGTAAAATAATATATAAAATAATAAGGTGTAATTAAAATAAATCTATATGTAAAAATATATGATTTCTATATATGAATATGATTATATGTATATTGTAATGTATAAGAATTCAATCATATATAATATGTAATTATTAAACATTACATAACTAACAAATTGTAATATTAAAATATTAAAAGTAACCCTAAGTTAAAATATTGTTATTATTACTTTCATTATTATTAAAATAAATATTAATGCTCATAATAAATTAGTATTATTAGTATTATTAATTAAATATATAAATATAACAAATATACATATATAAGGATATACATATACAGATATATACAATATATAAATACACAGATATATACAGATTCATATTTTAGGAAATCAGTATCCATTTTATTTAGATTATTATTAGTAATATAATTAAAATTAATATATTAATTATTAATAAATTTGTATAAAATCGTGAGTGGGCATAACAACTCCAAAAATCAGATTACCAACTCAATTAATTACTGTATGTAACTTTGTTTGAATCTTCTAAATGATTGAACATCATAATCGATCGTACTAGGCAGTTATAAGTCGAGTTCAACTTTATTTTTTTATATATTATTCGTACCAGTGGGAATATATTGTGTCGACGGAATCAAACTACAGACAAATGTAAACATAGTCAATTTAGATGTAATAATTTCACTTTTCTCTGCCTTTTAATTTTATTTCTTAACCCACTAACAATATTACTACTATTGCATAGAAATTGTCTTCTACTAGTTCTATTTCCTTCTTTTATGCTCGACACTTTTTCTGCTCAAAATCACCTTCTTCACTACTTGCACCCTTTTCTTGATCAACCATCACAAGCCACGTTTTATCTCTACTTTCTGATCATCTTCGAAATCAACCAACACCAAATATAAATTCTATTTTCTACTATATTCGACAGCTCAACCACAAACCACCTTTAACCATCCCATGCTCGAGTTTCTTTTTAACCTCCATCATCCACAATCCAACACCACCTTTAATCTCCAAACCCACCAACACCACTACAACACCAATCACCCTCACTATCTTCACAATACCATTTGCTTCGCCAACACCATTAGAACCGCCACCACTTGCACCCATATAAAATCACACATGCTTACTGTACCCGGTTGTGTTTAGTTGACATCCTATCGTCTTCAAACAAACCCATAAACAACTACAAGAAACACCATCATATATATCGACTAATATTCCTGCTACTGTCACGTTATATTGTATGTTGTTGCTACACGTTGGTTTCTGTTTATTATGTCTATTCTTAGGCCGTAAACCATCAGACTTACCTGCAAACAGTGTACCAAAAATGATGGTGACAAAGTTGATAAGGGAGATGAGAAAGTAAATGGTGGACCATCGAATTCCACATTATGTGAGCTTTTCATTTCTGGTTTTGGATTTTAAACAACAGCCTTTTAATGATGCTATTGTGTGATGTCTCCTTTCCCTTTTGTCCGACAAATAGCTTGCTTTTGGATCTTTCTTCTTTATGTAAGCCAAGGAAAAACCCACTCAAAATAACAATACAAAAAGCTAAGCATGGCCAACAATTGTTAATGTATTTGAATTGTTAATTGAGAATAAAACCTCTTTGCATATGGAGTGTCCGAATTTTTTTTTAGATACCTAGCGGTCCCAGTGGTCGAGCAACTTGTGGAAACCAAACAAGCTACTGATGCAAAAATAAATATATATATATATATATATATATATTATATATATATATATATATATATATATATATATATATATATATATATATATATATATATATATATATATATATATATATACCGATGCCTTATTTATTAGATAGAACTTGGGCTTCGGTTTAATTAAATGGGCTGCTGGATTAAGTTAGTTATTAGATTGTCATGGGACTGAGCAACTTTTGTTTCAGTATAAACCCCAAACCGAACCCTCTATTGTTGATATTAGTTGATCGACACTCTTCAAGAACCATCAATGAGACTTATTGTTCCTAATACAAAGAAGGGTGTTATTAATAGTAGTGTTATAGTGAGTTAATGGTGATGAACGAATGATCATAATACGCGGTGTTAATGATTCGATGATGAAACAAGTCATGATGATAATATGATAGGATCGGGGTGGGAATATAAAATAACAAGATTTTAGATGATCATAAGATGATGATGATGATGATATACATAATGACGATTAGGATATGGTGTTGATGATAATCGATGATGTGATAACGAGATGATGAAGATAATAGTTATTGATGGTGATGCTAGATTGATTAAGGTTAAGATAAATGATGAAGATGATAACATCTTCATACAGGATAATTAACTGATCGAGCGAGTTACAACAGAAACAAATGAATGGTTCAATGGTTGGGTGTGTGGTTGGGAAGCGAGAGGTCTTGAGTTCGAGCCTGGACAGTAGCATTTTCATTTTAGGGAAGCTTATTTATTGCTCTTAAGGTAGTATTATTGTTGTTATTATTATTTTTTTTATCATTAAAATTAACATTATTATTATTATTAGAATTATCATTATTTTAATTATTATTATTTTTATTATCATTATTATTATTACTATTAATATTATTATTATTAATAACAAATATTATTTATATAAAATTTATTACATATAACATAAGTATATTAATATTACAAACTTTTATATTTTAATATATTAACTAATATATTATTATAACATTAATTGAATTATATAACATATATATACATATTATGACATATTATAAGTATCAATATAATTATATATAAAGATAATAAATCCTAATACATTACAAAATAAATATAAACTTATTTGATTATGATTATGTTTTAATATATATATAAATATAAATAAATGATATAGGTTCGTGAATCCAAGGCCAACCCTATACTTGTTCAATGTCGTCCTATGTATTTTTACTACAAAATACAGTATGGTGAGTTTCATTTACTCCCTTTTACTCTTTATATTTTTGGGACTGAGAATACATGCGCTGTTTTTACAACTGCTTTATTAAATGCTTTTGAAATATGTTTTGAACTGCGAATACATGAATGCTTTTATAAATGTTTGACGAGATAGACACAAGCAAAACATTCCTCGAATGAATTATTATGCAGACAGAAGTTCTGCGGATTATTATTGAATTATGTGGACATGATAATTGCCACCATTGAATTATGTGGACATGATAATTGCCACCATTGAATTATGTGGACATGATAATTGCCACCATTAAATTATGTGGACATGATAATTGCCACCATTGAATTATGTGGACATGATAATTGCCACCAAATGATATGAATGTTATGTATCGAGAGAATGATTTTATACACAGGTTATGTGTATGTTATTTTTGTGCACGAGATATGTGTACGGTTACTAAGATTTATGAAAAATAGATTTCGTATACGAGAAAGGTGTACTGTATTTAAAAGATATCGCATGTACATTACAGGTGGGTATAGGATTCGGGCCCATTTGTACCATGCAGCATTTAAATCTTGTGGTCTATCAAAATGATGAATTTTATTGTTTTATGATAAACTTATGAACTCACCAACCTTTTGGTTGACACTTGAAAGCATGTTTATTCTCAGGTATGAAATAAATCTTTCGCTGTGCATTTTGCTCAATTTAAGGACATTACTTGGAGTCGATCATCGCTCTGGGATCAAATGTTGATGACTTCGTCCAGATGGATTGGGACGGGTCATTTCAACGTAAGCCTCTATTTGAACTTCACCGAGATTTTCGAGAAAGTCGTTAGTAATTGCCACGCGCAACGACCCCACACGTGTCGCCGGATGTTGACTTTTTCGGCTCAACGCATCCGCAACCACGTTCGCTTTACCCGGATGGTAAAGTATCTCACAATCATAGTCTTTCACCACATTCATCCATCTACGTTGGCGATAATTCAAATCTCTTTGATCGAAAAGGTATTTCAAATTCTTGTGATCCGAATAAATCGTACTCTTGACACCATACAAGTAATGGCGCCAAATTTTCAAGGCATGGACCACCGTCGCTAATTCGAGATCATGTGTCGGGTAATTCCTTTCATGTTCCTTTAATTGGCGAGAGGCGTATGCGATGACTTTACCTCGTTGCATTAGAACACACCCGAGCCCATTCAGAGAAGCATCACAATAAACCGTCATATCATCTACCCCTTCCGGCATAACCAAGACCGGAGCTTGACACAATTTCTCTTTCAACAATTGAAAAGCAATTTCTTGCTTGTTCCCCCAATTAAAACTCGTGTTCTTCCTTGTCAACTTAGTCAATGGAGAAGCAATCTTAGAAAAGTCTTGGATAAACCGACGATAATAACAGGCCAATTCGAGAAAACTTCGGATTTCCATAGGCGTAGTCGGTCGTCCCCAATCCTTCACCGTCTCTATCTTCCCTGGATCCACTTGAATACCATCCCTGTTCACAATATGGCCAAGGAATTGAACCTCCCTTAGCCAAAATTCACACTTCGAGTACTTAGCATATAACTTCTCTTTTCTTAAAGTCTTCAACACTTCGCGAAAATGATGTTCGTGTTCCTTCATACTCTTAGAATAGACAAGAATATCATCAATGAACACAATTACCGACTTGTCCAACATAGGTTGACACACTCGGTTCATAAGATCTATGAATGCCGCCAGTGCATTCGTAAGACCAAAAGGCATAACTACGAATTCAAAATGCCCATAACGTGTACGAAAGGCCGTTTTCTCGATATTTCCTCACGGACCCGCATTTGATGATAGCCGGACCGTAGGTCAATTTTTGAGAAATACTTCGCACCTTGGAGTTGGTCGAATAAATCGTCAATCCTAGGCAACGGATAACAATTATTGATCGTCAATTTGTTTAACTCCCGATAGTCGATACACATCCGCATACTTCCATCCTTCTTTTTCACGAATAAAACCGGAGCACCCCAAGGCGAAGCACTCGGTTGAATAAAACCCTTCTCAAGTAACTCTTGGATTTGATTCCACAATTCTTGCATTTTCGTCAGCGCTAAACGATAAGGAGTTTTAGCAATGGGAGTAGCTCCCGGAACCAACTCAATGCGAAATTCAACTTGTCTTTCCGCCGGAACACCCGGTAAATCATCCGGAAAAACATCTTCAAATTCACTTACCACCGAAATTTCACGGATAGGTGGTGGCTCATCACGAGTATCAACAACGTGGGCAAGAAAAGCCATGCCCCCACTAACAAGGAAACGACGCGCCCGTGCAAAAGTGCATACCGGCACAAGTCTTCTACGTTTATCGCCATGAATAATTAACTCTCCCCCACTTGGGGCCTTCACATGGATGAACTTTTCATGACACGCAATATCGGCTCTATAACGATCGAGCCAATCCATACCCACAACAATATCAAATTCACCCAAAGTCATCGGAATAAGATCGATCTTAAAGATTTCGGTACCAAACATAACATTGCAATCTTTACACACATCAACCCCTAGCACCGTCTTACCATCCGCTATTTCGACTTCTACCGGATAACATAACTTAGCTAGCGGCCTATTAAGCTTAGACACAAAACGCGGAGACACAAACGATAAATTGGCACCGCTATCAGATAGTAACCTTGCCGGATTAGAATTAACCATAAAAGTACCTGAGACAACATCGTTAGATTGCGTAGCTTCATCGTTGGTCATCAAGTAGTTTCTTGCTCTGGCCGTACCCGCCGCCCTTTCTAGCTTCTTCACTTGGTCATTTGATAATTCGGGACATTCCGCCTTCATGTGCCCCGTCTTTTGACAATTAAAGCACGTGACCGACTTAGCCAAACAATCACGGGCGTAGTGACCCGGCTTCCCACAACTATAACAAGTAGGCGTAAAAGTATTCGAACCACCCTTCTTCACACTTCCGACGCTTTCGAACACACCCTTGCTTTTCTTGTTGGAGTAATTAGATGCCCCAAATTTTCTCTTACTCGACCCATAACTAACCACCGGAACCGGAGCTTGCGCTTCAAACCCTTTCGCCACCGCCAAAAGCTTAGCAAAAGTCTCAACATGACCAATACTAATCTTACCCTTCAAATCATCTCTAAGGGTGGCATGAAAGTCTTCCATTAACAATTGATCATTCCCCACATACTCGGGGCAAAAACGCGCCTTGGCGAGAAAATTGGTTTTGAGAGTGTTTAGGTCCAAAGACCCTTGACGCATGTTCCTTAACTCGTTGCGCAATTTGAAAAGATCCGCTTGCGTACGATACTCAAGGAAAAACTCCTTCTTGAAATCCGCCCAAGATAAACCTACAAAAGCCGCATCACCCACCATATCAATCTTGCCATCGAGCCAATCTTTAGCATGACCCCTTAACAAACTAGTAGCAAGCCTTGTTTTCTTTTCAGTAGGGCACTCGGTCGTGCGAAAACAACCTTCAATATCGGAAATCCAAGCCGCACTCTTCATGGGGTCGGGATCCCCGTGAAAGTGAGGAGGCTTAGTTGCTAAGAAGTTCTTATAGCTAAACCCCAATTCGCCCGCATCTTGAGGTCTAGGAAACCTCCTTTCAACTTCTTCTTTAACGGCATTAGTCATCCGTTCTTGAATCATATCGACAATTTGTTCCGAAAACGACTCTTCAAGAATTTGCTTAACCTTCCGAGAGAATACCGAAACATAGTTTTCTAGAGCGGCCTCTATCTTAGTGGTCATTTCGTCCACTTCCTCCGTATGAGAAGGACCACCATCGCCATTTGTATCCGTTCCGTTTCTCGTCTTCATTCTAAAGATTAAAAACGGATTAGGCATCACCAACGAATTTATACACATATATACCTATACATATGACCGCACACACACTACATCTAGCTCAATACTTGTCACACGTCATTGCTTGACTTGACTTGCAACCGTAATAGTGGTCGCGACTCACTATTACGCTCACATGCCGTGCCACGCTCAAACGTATCACAACCATCTCGCTCGATGTCCAAAACATTAATACACGATTAGTAATGTCATAATATAGCATGGTTAATCCACCTATGCATAAAACTAATCAAACCCCCCGCACCGACCCGTAATCCTACAAGTCCCGCATATAATTCAACAACACAAAAGTCTAAGTCTAGGCGCCTATCTCAAGTCACCTAAATCCCTTAGACCATGCTCTGATACCACTTGTAACGACCCAACCCTCATTATACCAAAAACACGACACAAAAAAAAAAATTCTGTGACTGCCCATCTGGACGGCGTCCAGAAATCGGGACGGCATCTAGCACTTAAAACTGGGACGGCGTCCAAGGATTTGGGACGGCGCCCCAATGAACTAAAACGTACTGAATAGTTTGCCTTTACACGTGTGCGAAAAACCCGACTCCCGACACTTTTCAATGAAACCAATTATCACAACACATCAATATAAGTAAAACTAAGAGATTTCCACAATAAAAACCAAGTTTACATCACCGGGCCCACAACGACCCGTTTTACAATTTCGTTCAAAAATATAAGTTTCGACCACAAAAGTTTAAATACCAAACGACATCTAGAGCATGGTGTTTGGGGTTAAACTACCCAAATCTTGGCCGAACTTTCCAAAATGCTAAAACCCCCGAGAGCCACTAGTCCAAGCGAATACCTTTGCCCTTATTCAAGCCGGATCCTAAAAAGGTAAACAACGAGAAGGTAAGCTAACGCTTAGTGAGCAGAATAGATATATACATGCATATAAAACTTACCTACTCGCATCCACGATACCATATAACACATACAATCGCATAACAACTCTTAACAAGGCTAGTATCATCAAACGTACAACTAGCAACCTCATTAGCATAAATAATCATAGTAATAATTAAATGCTACCATCAACAAACTATAACCCATGGATTAACAAATTCTTCGTAAGGGAATGACTTCGCAAAACAAGTCATCGATGTTCATAACAACCGTTAGCTCCCAAACACGGCTATGGTATGCTAACCCCCGAGATGTTCCAAAAACGGCTATGGCATCACCCCCAAGTGTTCCAAAAATGGCTATGGCATCACTTGATCAATGAGTGAGTAAAACACGGCTATTACTCACAATCATGTGCACAAACGCGGTTATGTGCAACAATTAATACGGACAACCACGTGGGAGTAAAACACGGCTATTACTCGCCACCCTATGCACAAACACGGCTATGTGCATAATTATCAATTGGACAAAAAGGCTATATCCCACAACTATGGTCACAAAAACGGCTAAGTGGCACCATTAACACGGGCACATAAATCATATACATACATACATACATACATACATAAAAATTCCACTCACCTTTGATGTCTTGGCAAGATTTCCAAATAACAACTTGTAACTTCAAAGCGAGTCACCTAACACAATTAATTCTCAATTAATACACATAACAAGTTGGACTTTCCACCAACTAACCTAACTAGTGCATTTATGACCCAAATGGGTATTTATGACCCATTTGCACTAGAATCACCAAATCAAGGTTCAACTCCTCAACTAATCACTAGAAACTAGTGATTAAGGTTCTAAGACTCCCATCATACATAACTAGGGTGTTTTCATACCCAAATTAACCCGCTAGGTCAAACTTACCCATTTGACCCATTTTGAGTCAACTATGAACCCTAATAACGCTTTCACTAACAACACAAGTGAGCTAGTGATTTATTAATCTTTAAGACTCATTAACACCAATTATGACTTTGAAACCCTAGGTTAGTAAACCTTGAGTCTATCATGACTCAACCTTACCTAAAATCCCCAAAATCGTCACATATGGGTTTTATGTTCAACCCTAACCCAAACCCTAACCATTTAACACTAATCAAGTAAGAAAATGGAGATTAGGACTTACCACCACTATCACCACGAAGCTAGTGACTAGATGAACAACTTTACAATGCAAGGTAAGACCCGAAAATAGCTTCTTCCTCCTTTGCTTGAGCTCTCTCACTCTAGGAATCACTCTCTCTCTCTCTCTCTCTCTCTCTCTATAATGAAGTGAAGAAGATAAGGTTGGTGTAAGTGGAGTAATGGCTCCACCAAAACTGATCTAGAGGCCTTCAATTCGTTTCAAGAGTGAAAATACCAAAATGCCCTTTAAAAATATCTAAAAACCCAAACTGGCCCGTCAGTGCTTCTGGACGGCGTCCCCTCTTTTGTACTTGGACAGCGTCCCAATGGTTTGGACGGCGTCCCAAGTGCTGAACAAAACAGGATGTTACAGTATAGGTGACAGATAGAGATAACTAACGACATATAGATACATAGAGAGAAAGAAAAATAGACATATAGCAAACCAATAGATCATATAAACTCCTTCGTTGCTAGTGGTGTTGTAATCTCATGCCGTTTTAGTACTTCTTCAACACTGACTTGAACCTTCACAATACAAAAAGTATTAACATTGGTATAAATCAAAAGATATATGACCGAATGAGTAACATTTTTATCCCCCTTCAAAGACTCCTACTAAGTGTTCATAACCTAGCAGCCATATTCCCCGAAACGCTCTCTAGAGACTGAATCAACAACCGAGATCAAGAAAGCCGTGGAGTTGTAATCTTAGCACAGTTTATGTTTATATTTATATTAATATCAATATATATGTTTGATTACATTTCTGATTATTATTTGTGTTCTTGTGTTTACTCATATATATATATATATATATATATATATATATATATATATATATATATATATATATATATATATATATATATATATATATATATATATATATATATATGTGTGTGTGTGTGTGTGTGTGTGTGTGTGTGTGTGTATGTGTGTGTGTGTGTGTGTGTGTGTGGGGTAGGATCAAGGGGGAAGTAACCAATCGGGGGAAGCAAACTTTGTTCACGAACATTATAGATTGGATGAAAATATGAATATTTAATAAAGACACTTTGTGATAAATGTTTTTATTTTGACGGGAAAACGCTCGAAGAAGTAATATATAACAATTATCGTGTTTTTCGAGCGTATGTTGAGGTTTTAGATATTCGGGTTTAGATATTAGGGTTTATAGGGTTTAGATATTAGGGTTTAGAAATTTAGGGTTTAGGGTTTAGATTTAGGATTTAGATTGAGTTTTTAACACGAACGGTTTAGAGTTTACGGTTTAGGGTTTAGGGTTTGGGGTTTTGGGTTTAGGGACTAAACCCAAAACACAAAACCCTAAACTCTAAACCCTAAACTCTAAATCGGGCTAAATTTTACTACACAAAACATGAAGAAAAAAACGTTAACATTCTTCACGATCAATATTATCTTCAATAATAACATTCATCACGAAGAAAAAAATGTTATTTTTGTCGATCGTTTTTCCGCCTAAATAATAACATTCATCACGAAGTGTCTTTTTTAAATGTTCATATTTTCGTGTGATCTTGATGTCTGAAAAAAAATTCCAAAAAAAAAAAGAAAAAGAAAAAAAATTTCGCTTCCTCCCGATTGGTTACTTCCCCATTTATCCTGCCCCTATATATATAATGTTGTATAGGTTCATCATCATCTTAATTAATATATTAACATCACCATCTCATACATATACGTACTTCATATATATTCCGTTAATTGAACTCGAGATCGTACAACACAAATCGGCTATATATTGATTGAACCATGCATCAGTTTTCTTTTATTTTCATTATATATTACGGAGTATTTTATATATTATACAATACAATATAATATATCTTAATATCACATTAAATCACTATATTACTGGAATATCACACTTGCATTCATTGTTTATACAAGGACAACCCCAACATTCAATAGGGTATTTACAACGCTTCCCTGTTGGAACGTAAGTTGCAGGTTTCATTGAACTTTCAATAGAAGTGATCAAAGGGACATTATTATTCGGTGTTAATTTACGCAATTCATCTTCTGGTGTTGTTCGCATAGAGTTTACGCCATAAATATTGTACAGTACCAATGTGGTTAAAATGAAAACTTTGATTAAAACGTTCACCATTGAAGTAACTTGTTGTTTATGTGAAAGTGAACGAATCTATACGTTGCATTTATATGATATTTTGAATACCAAACGTCTTATTCTGTGATACTAAGATTTTTTAATTCTAATTTGTAATAAAGATATAAAAAAAATTAAGACATGTAAATGAAACAATAATAATACTATAATAAATTTGGCTCGCAACGAAATTCAGATGCGTGGCTTTAATATAATCTAATTATATTACTCGCAAGGACTTACCTAGTACTACTTCGAATCTACATTTCTATTTTTTACAATAAAAAGATCAAATTGCGCCGTTAGTTCTTTATGTTTGTATTAAATAGCATGAATAACCTTTATCTATTTTTTTAACATCATTGACCTTCAATTTTCAAAATTTAGCATGAATGACCTTCGACCTAACTCCCGTTAAATTCTTGTGGTTATGTTTTCTCACATGCTAGGCACATGAGGGTAAATTAGTCCGTTCAATTTAGTAATCCACGTTACAGTGTATTTCAATAAACCGTAGTTTAATCGTTCAGTCCCCGATTGCAAAACCCTAATTTCAATCAACTACAACAATTGATTTCCAAGCATTACTATACAAGCCTTTATTTCAATCAACAGCAGCAATTGATTTCCAACTAAGTTTTCCGCAAGTATGCTCTTTTACCCAGTAAATTTTCTGCATGGTTTTTTGTGATCTCTACGGAAACTTATTTGTTTCACTCTGTTATAGGCTCGAATCCAGTTGTTGAAGTTTTGAGTTGAGTCATTCAACGATTATGTGAAGATCTAAAGCCCTCAGAGTTGAAATTAGTGTTAAATTTTGAAAGAGAGCAAATATAAAACTCTGTTTCTACTGGACATTTGGTTCATATTAGCCCTTTTTTGTCCCTTTTTATTTCAACTATGCAAATTTATATTTTTCGCAAGATAATAGGTAAGATTTGTCTCTTTTAGTTCATTTTCGCCATCTTTGTTGTATTTATGATTATTTATTTTTTTTCGGCGAATTCATGTTTATTTTTCATTCACATTTTATTTTTATATCACAACTGCAGAGTTCAAACTTGTCCTTGATTTAGTTTTTTTTTTTTTAAAGGCAAACACACACACCCATACATGAAATTTAAACACGAATATACATGCCCATCCCGGGACTCGAACCCCCACCCTATAGGTTGAAGGGGTCACCTCGATACCGCTAGGCCAATAGCCTTTTTGTAACAGACTGAAACCCGGGCTAGTTGTAAGTGGACTATTTTTGCCCTTAGGGTTTGTGCTTAGTCTTAAGTGCTTTTATTTTAATTATTTAATTAGTGTTTTATTATAATTGTGTTGTGACCAGTTTGTGACAAGGGTCCCAGAACAGGTTTGTTTATTTAATTTGGACCTCATTAGGGTATTTTATCAGTTGTGTTAAGTTGTTAGATAACTGATAAATACCCGTGTGTTGTGAGGTGGGGAAAAATAGCAGCCTTAAGTGACTAGTGTACTGCCTTCTTCTTCCCATTTCTAGAAATTTCCTAAACCAAACCGTACCCACTTCATCTCCCATCTCTAACCCTAGATTCCTAAATTGTGTTCTAGAGCTCAAATTGTTCATACCATCTTGTTTCTTACAGATTACTGAGTCTATCAAGGTAAGTAACATGTGTTTTTGTATTCAATTCGTTGTTAAATTCATGGTTTTGTGTGAGTTTTGTAAAAAGCTTGAATTTGTGTCAAAACAAGTGATTCAAGTGTTGTTATGGTCAAATTGTTGTGGGTTTTGAGTCTATAACAAATAGTGAACAAGTTGTGGTGGATTTTGGTGTTTAAAACGAGCTATAGATCGAGATTTGAGGATTTCATCGTGAAGTCCGTAGCCTTTGTTCAGTTTCTGAGGAAGATGAACACAGTCGGCCGACTGTCGGACGACAGTCGACCGACTGAGGGTGAACCGACCGATTGGCGAGTGAACCGACCGACTGAGTTTGACTTTCGGTCGGTTGTGGATATACCAAATAAGTCGACCGATTGGGAAAGTCAGTCGACCGGTTGTGTCAACAGTCGACCGACTGTCTACGTTAGTCGACCGATTGAGGAGACAGTCGACCGACTGTGTGTCCAGGGCAGAATGTTTTACCAAAGTGCCTTTTTCTAGCCGTTATGCTGCCCGTTTGTATTTTGGTGTTTAGGATGTAAATTTTGAAAGTGCATAAGTGTTAAGCATGAAAATTTTAGTGGACGCAAATTTCTACTAATTTGCTATAATTCGCTGTCAGTGTGTCTAATCTTGATGGGAACACTATTCTAACTTGGTTTTTGCTGTTCTCAGGAGATAAGGACAAGGAGGAAGCTCAGAAATAATAACTGAGCAGTTGCTGGTAATTGGTGAGTGGGTCTTTCTACGGATAGAGTTTAAGTAGCATATCATGCTACTGCGGTTGACTCTTTTACCATGCATAGTGTAGGAATTGCTATGATAGAATAATATCGTTTGCCTGATGTTGTATGTGAATTATGTGTACACTGTGGGAATGGCACCAGTCGAGCCTAGGGAGACTGGGGACTCGAGACCGTGCCTAGGAGAGGTTAGAGTCCGTATGAGGTCAACCGTGCCTAGGGGAGGTTGGGTCCATAGGCTACTGATTGTGGAGTATAGTGTGAATGATGCATCCCCTGCATCTGGATAACTATACTGTGAATTGAGTAGCAGGGACTATCGGTAGACTCAGGCCCG
This sequence comes from Rutidosis leptorrhynchoides, assembly GCF_046630445.1. NCBI lineage: Eukaryota > Viridiplantae > Streptophyta > Magnoliopsida > Asterales > Asteraceae > Rutidosis > Rutidosis leptorrhynchoides. Next base: position 137,678,720 of record NC_092334.1, on the reverse strand, counting down.
ATCAGCTGAGAGTCGTGTGCTCGTACAAGCCGCCGATCCTCGAATTGTCTTATTGTATGCTAGTTGGTAGTTAGCAAGTGTTGTTGTTAGTATATAGCTTGTGTGTGGCTTAAGCTATATCTGTTAGATATATTCCATTCAATTAGCGGTGCGCTAATCCCCCACATATTCTCCCCTTGCAGGTTTAGGTACTACTAGTCGGGATGGGTGCTGTTGCAGAAGACATGTTTGACAACCCAACTCTGATGTGGACTTTTGTATAAATAATTTTTTATAATAACGTAATACCGTTGTGTAAACTTAAACGTAATTACACGGATTAATGTAATGACGTGACATATATTGTGTTTGTAAATAAAGTCTTCCACTGTGTGTTTTAAAAAAAAATGGCCGGTGTTACAAGTTGGTATCAGAGCATGGTTTGGCAACAAATACATGCGTGTACTTTGTTCTCAAACCCTGAGGCAAGTCAAACATGTCTGTGGGAGTGGGGGCTAAGTGAAAATAGGATATACGTGTGTTAGTTGTGATTGAACTAACTGTTATCCACTAAGCTTTTGTGTAAGCTGTTTTGTAGCACAGGTATGGCTGATAGAAACGCAACTGGCCCATCCAACCCCGGAACATTCAGAGCACCAGAAGAAGGTGTTGAGTCAGATGATGATCAGAATAGTTACATTCTTCAATTAGAAAGCAATCTAAAAGAGGCTGAAGACAAAATTAATGAGCTTGAATTGGCAAGGCATTCTGGTAATGATGATACACCACCTGGATTCCCAATCGCGCAATCCCAAACGATACCTAATGTGCACCAGAACCAATTTCAGAATCAAATACCTAACCAATACTATATGCCACCACAAAACACCTTTACTTACCAAAATCCCATGATGATGAATCCATACCAAATGAAAATGTTCCAACAACATTACATGCAACCACCCAAAAGGTGTACTTATAAGAACTTCCGTGATTGCAAACCCTCTGAGTTCTCTGGAAGTACTGATCCGACTGTAACTCTCAATTGGTTGCGAGAAATTGAAAGGGTATTTGAAGCGTGCCAGTGTGAACCCGAGCTAAAAGTAACATATGCTAGTCGAATGTTGAAAGGTAGGGCTATGATTTGGTGGGATTCTTTGATTTCCAGTATACCAAAGGAGCAAGTAAGTATGATCACGTGGGAGCAATTTCATGTGAAGGTGTGTGAACAGTATTGTAATCCGTTTGATATGAACCGAATCAAGACTGAGTTTCTTGAAATGAAGTTGACACCTCAAATGATGATCGATGAGGTAGTAGAGAAGTATATGGATAAACTGAGGTTTGTACAACAATGGGTGCCAGACGAAGCGTCTCGTATCCAGCATTTCGTTAATATCATTTTGCCAGAGTACCGAACTTTTGTTAGAACAGCTACATCGTTGTCTCAAGCTGTTGTGATGGCTAAGATGGTGGAAAGTGATGTTTAGGCCGCTAGAAATAGAATGTTTGGTAATGTGCTGCAACAAAGTGGGCAAGTATCTGGTCAATCAGGATCTAAATCCAAGAAGTCTAGTGGGTTTAAATCAAAGGGTAAAAGTGGTCAAAGTAGTTCTGGGTCTGGATCAGGTAAAGGAAATTGGTGTCACACGTGTCGAAATAGACAGTTTTGTCACAGCTCCAGCAAGTCATCTTCGACTTCTCAATCAAAACAGTCTTATTATAACCTCGATAGATACGTTGCCCTTTCGCCAACGTTACCGGAGAATCGTTTATATTCACCACATTAGTAATAAACTTACCAACAACTTCATTGATCTTTGACTTTCCAAAAAAAAAAAATCATTATAATTATCGAAACCCTATCATATACTCATTCGTACCTTATAACAAGAATTGCCATACCAATTATTGAGAATCAGCAATCAGTATTTTGAAACCTCGCAGCATGTCTACATCAACAATTACCTATACACACAACGTCTACCTCCAAGACTTACATTCTTTGAATGAGAAATTTCTAAAAAACACCCTAAACTGCGAACCAGTTCTCGAAATTTTGAAAAATGCTGATGAAGCAGCAAAAACTGTAAACGACCTTAACAGTAAAAAGTTGGATGATAAAGGATAGTATATTGGCAAAGCTCAGAAAAAGAGAAGCTTTGGAACTGGAAAACGGATTGAGCAAAGTATGAAGGAGGCTGTGGACAAATCACAAAGGCTAAACCTGCCTTCAAAGAATCCAAATGATTCAGTACTTGTTGAAGTCATTAACGAATACCTTGCTCCTGACTCTAAACCCCTGCGGACAATATCCTTCATCATCCTCTGATATTAGATATTCTAAGATATCATCGTATCTTTCATTATAAATATCATCCATACTTCTGAAGATATTTTTATAATTATTCTTATCTGAAATCATTTACCTCTTCGCGCTATCTGTATTATATCATAAAAGAAACTATTTTAGTTTCTAAATTCTGAAACATTCGAGTTTCAAATAGGAATATTTTTGAAGAAGTGTTGGGAGCTGAAGCATGAGTTAGTATAATATAATGACACTTGATCAACGTGATTATATTACAGTAATTCATGCTGAGTTTCTAAATGGAACATGATGATTCACAGATCATAACGTCATCATGTGCTATGTTACACGACTCTTGTATTCTCTTTGATATCTAAATATCAAGAAAATATTTCTTGATGATTCGGCTTTTTCCGAGGTATTCTGGTAATTTGACAAGTCAAAATCGTGCCATTACAATTTCCTTCCTAGAACATTAACAATGTTCATTCCGAACTTTATATCTGCGAATTCTGGACCATTACAAGCGGTGCTTAATCGCAAGAAGAAGAAACGAAAGGACAAAGCTCCGAACTAGAAATGGGAGTATAAATCATAGCAAATAGAAGAGAGCATTAACTGTGGATGACAATGATTATTTCATTCATTTACGATAACTTCACTCATACGCTTCGAGTAATCGAATTATTTTATCCATTCTTCTTGAACATGATAAAACTCTATAATCGTTATAATAACATTCTCATTGTTAGTATTGACGACCTCTATCAAATTTCGGGGACGAAATTTCTTTAACGGGTAGGTACTGTGACGACCCGTAAATTTCCGACCAAATTTAAACTTTAATCTTTATATTATTCCGACAAGATAAGCAAAGTTTGTTAAGTTAAATCTCAAGAATTTTAAACTGTGTTCATACATTCATTATAACCTCGACCAAATTCCGACGATTCACGAACCGTTATATATAAATAAATATGTATATGTATATATATATTATAACTTGAGAATATTAATAAAGTATTAAACGTATAATACTTTACACGAACGTATTTGTTTCAATATGATTTTTGACGAAATTAAAAAAAAATATTAAATGGTTGAATTATCAGAAACATTGAATTATGATTACAAATCTCTGTTGAGAGGTCCACTATGATTTGAGAAAATCTATTCCTCTTAACGATATTCAGAATAATTTGTAAAGCTATTTATAAATAAAAACAAAAAGTGTCATTTACGAAAGTTAGACAAAAGTTAGTGGAGAATTGGTTTCCATAATATTCTATTAATCTATTTTCAAACGTACAAAGACGTTTTCAGTTTAAAAAGAACTTTATTATTAAAACGTATATAACTTTTATAAATATCTAGAATCACTTTTGACAACTCATTACTTAACCAGTATAATAAATATAACGATATTTATATTTTATTTCATTAAATATATATAACGATTTAAATTAATATTATATATATTTATAAGCGTATTATACATACATAGTTTTTATACTTTTACTATACTTTAACTTTACCTTTACTTTACTTTTACTTTACTTTAACTTTAATAATTCACTCTAATAATTCATACTTTAATAATTCACTTTAATAATTCATACTTTAATAATTCACTTTAATAATTCACTTTAATAATTCATACTTTAATAATTCACTTTAATAATTCATAATTTAATAATTCACTTTAATAATTTATACTTTAATAATTCACTTTAATAATTCATACTTTAATAATTCACTTTAATAATTCAAAAATCTATTATAAATAGAATTAAGTAGGTTTCATTATTTCATAGAAACTTGAAAATATATTTCTCTAAACTCTCTCACTCGATTTATATATATAAATATATATATTTGCTCTGTATTATTTCAAGATATTATTAGTATACATAAAATATTACGACGGAGTGCTGTCCGAGTGATTTCAAAATAGTTTTTTTGAATGAGTCGAAGCTAAGGAAATTATGGGTTATAGCTATGGAGGTGATGGGTATGGTTCATGGGTATGCTCGTGAGGTCAATCTAGTATTTATCATCTCCGTTGCGTCTACGTACTTTCCTGCAATATTGAATCTCAATATTGATACGTTCGTGAATCCGAGGCCAACCTTGCACTTATTAAATGACGTTATATGTATTTTTACTATGAAATACAGTATTGTGAGTTTCATTTGCTCCCATTTATATATATATTTGGGACTGAGAATACATGCGCTGTTTTTATAAATGCTTTACGAAATAGGCACAAGTACTAAAACTAATTCTACGTGGGTTTAAACCAGAAATATACCCTTAGCTTGGTAACATTAAACTACTTGTCTATGTACGGTAGGCGCGAATCCTAAAGATAGATCTATTGGGCCTGACAAACCCCATCCTGTCTATGGGATGCTTTAGTACTTCGAGGTTATTTTAAACACACCTGATCTGGTGTACTTTAGAGGGTAAAACATGAATGTTAAGGCTTGTTACCGGGTGCCTACAACTTATAGAATACTTTTATACACTTGCGAGTGTACATATATTTATAAACGGAAATCTTGTGGTCTATTAATATATTGAAATGATTGTTATGATAAACCTATGAACTCGCCAACCTTTTGGTTGACACTTTAAAGCATGTTTATTCTTAGGTATTAAAGAAATCTTCCGCTGTGCATTAGCTCATTTTAAGGATATTACTTGGAGTCATTCATGGCATATTTTGAAAGACGTTGCATTCGAATCATTGAGTTCATCAAGATTATTATTAAGCCAATTATAGTTGGATGTATTATGAAATGGTGTGCATGCCGTCAACTTTTGTTGTAAAGAAAGTTTGTCTTTTAAAAACGAATGCAATGTTTGTAAAATGTATCATATAGAGGTCAAATACCTCGCGATGTAATCAACTATTGTGAATCGTTTATAATGTATATGAACGGGTCCTTTCATTATTAGTAAGAAAACAAAATTAGGAATCCTTTTCTTTCTTTATAAACTAAAAATGTTTTTATAAATGAACACCATTTCTTCACTCCATTTTCTCATACCTACACCCTCATTTCTCTCTCAAAATACTCCTAACTTCATACTTGATCATCTCCAAGCATTTTTCCCATCATTTAGCTTCAGTTACAAGCCTTAAACACCATAAGAAAACTCTTTCAAGAACATATCAAAATAACCACCCATTTGAAGAAGTTTACTTCCAACCTTTTGATCTAACTCCACCACTCTTTGATTCCAAGATTTTTCTTATCTTTTGTAGTAACTTTGTCCAAGTAACTTGAGGTAGTAACCTTGTTCATAATCTTATTCAATTCATATTCATATAGCTATCTTATTTTGTGGTATAAAATTTTAACAACAAGAACATAGTTTGAATGATTTCAAACTTGTTCGCAAACTAAATAGATCCTTCTAACTTGACTTTTAAAACACTTCAAGACCTGTAATATATCATAATGATATGCTAACCTAACAAGATATAACTTGGTTTTACAAAGAACATCTTAAAAACTGAATCTACGTCGTCGGAGTGCAACCGGGGGCTGTTTTGGGTTGAATAATTAAAAACCATCTTGAACTTTGAATTGGAAGTTCATGTTCTGGAAAAATGATATTTCTTATGAATATGTTAACACATAAAAATTTCATGGTTTAACTCAAAGTGTAAGTATTTTTAGAAAAATGATCATTAAATGTTGTTTTTATGATGGAAAATGATCACTTTCATAAGTTTCACTAAAGTTTGACCTATAACCTATGATTTCGAATACAAACTAAGGTATTTTCAGTTCATATTCTTAAAATTTGACTCGATCCAAGGAAGTGGCAAGTTGAGCCAACAAAAACGGAGTTGTAATGAAGAAACTACGACTAAAACAAGATTGGGTATCCGAAGCTAGTTTAGCTACGAAAATATTTGGAGAAAAAGTAAATTAATCATATCTTTTCTAATTAATATGATATTTTATATATAATTACTTATGATTTGATTTTATATATTTCAGGACCACCCGTAAACAACACTAGAAGATTAATCATAAGACCTCATGATTGTACGCAACACGTCATTTGACAACACGGTACTTTATGTACGCAACACGTCATTTGACAACATGGTACCATGGGTCGAGATTAATTCTGATCAATACCAATACGATGGGGTCTTTATTTATTTTATTTAAGCAACTAATTGTGGACCACTAACATCGGACTGCTAACTACGGACTAAGAAAATATTAAAAGTATTAAAAGTATTAAAAGTATATATATATATGTGACGATTACTTAAAAAGAAAATATGTTGATATATTATATATATGGTTAGGTTTGTGATATCTATCGGAGACCAAGTCGAATTAAATACCTTCAAGGCAAAAGTGAGTTTCATTACTCCCTTTTTATTTATATTTTTGGGCTGAGAATACATGCACTGTTTTATAACTGTTTTACGAAATGGACACAAGTACTAAAAACATATTCTACGTTGAGTTGTACCACTTTGCATATTTTTCCCTAATAGCTTGGTAACTACCATTTACATGCGGTATTGTAAACGCGAATCCTGTTGATAGATCTATCGGGCCTGACAACCCCAACCGGACTGGACGACCAGTATTCAATGGTTGCACAGTACTTCGTTTTCAGTGACTACGCTTGGTACAGTGTAGTGAGATTTCATAATAAAGGGAATATGCGACGTTGATTAAATGTTAAGTATGGTTACCAAGTGCTCAACCACTTAGAATATTTTTATTAAAACGTTTATGTATATGAAATCTTGTGGTCTATTACTATTACGGAAATGATTGATTATGATAAACTAATGAACTCACCAACCTTTTAGTTGACACTTTAAAGCATGTTTATTCTCAGGTATTAAAAAAATCTTCCGCTGTGTATTAGCTCAATATAAGGATTTTACTTGGAGCCGATAATCGCAATGGGACCAAATGTTGATGACTTCGTCCAGGTGGATTAGGACGGGTCCTTTCAGTTGGTATCAGAGCGGTGGTCGTAGCGAACCAGGTCTTACATTAGTGTGTCTAACTAGTAGTTGTTAGGATGCATTAATGAGTCTGGACTTCGACCGTGTCTACATGTCAAAAGTTTTGCTTATCATTTCTAGTCGAAAATCATCTGCTTATCATCCTTAGGAAATTACCTGCTTATCATTCATAAGTCTAGACACGTTTTACTGCATTTACTGCATTGATAGTGTATAGACGAATTCTTATCTTAGCATATCTGTTATTGCGAACTTTGACTGATATCTTTTCAAAGATTCTACGTAATTTACGGGATTTTGGTATTATATATACATATGTAAATTATGTATTGAAGAGTACCAAATCTAACTCCTATAATCTATTCCATACCAAAAATTCATTTTCCCCATTATACAAGATGGATTTCGCATCTAGTTCGAATTCTTCAGATTCCGACAGTTATGCCGATATGGATTTCCATTCGGGCTCCGAAAGCAGCGTCACCGGAATGGATCAACCAATTTCCCATCATCTATTCTGGATGAATTGGGGATGGGTTTGTAATATACTAAATCACTGGAGACAAGAAGAAGGTGATCCATTCCATCCACCAAATTACCCTCTTGGCGATGAACCTGAAGCACTTACCGACGAACCTATTCGAAACACCATTTTCTCTCTCATTTCTAGAGTATCTCGTCACGATTATATACTATCCCATATTACAAATCTTGTTCATTCGCTCGCACCAACCGGAAATCATCCCGTTGTACTAGCAGAAGTTAACGAACTTCGCGCTCGCGTGACGGCTTTGGAGAACATGGTGCGAAGGTTGCAAACACCAGCAGCAGTACCAGCAGCATAATCAGCACCACCATCAATAACATCAACAATACCATCATCACCACTAACAAACAACATCCGCATCACACGTCTCGACATCATAATCTGTCCCACAAACATCAACATCATACGCACCATAGATACCAAGGAGTACCAATAATAATGAACGATGAAGTATTGATCCATAACTTCATTGATATTCTGCGAAGAATATGTGGTTTCAAAAAGTTTTAGAGATTTCTTATTCTAGCTCAAACCAAAAAGCAAATGAGATTAATATCATATTAACTCATTAAATTCATGATTTCATCTGAAGAAAATATATATGTATATATGTTTTCATAAAGATTGTAATTAAAAGTTCTTTTGTACAAAATATTAATGGTGAAATTTTTTTTTTAACGGTCAGGTAATACCGAGGAATAATTAGATTTCATCTTAATAAGTTACATTGTACATTCGTCGAAGCTGATTCAACAGTCATTTACTATCCTACTTACAACCACCGATATACGTATCCGTTCACCGCAGAATAACCATTTTCATTCAATTTCATATTTGGATTTTGACTTCCCAGAATCCAACAAGTGGCATATGAAGAAAACATATGACAAAATAAAATCTGTTAGAAACAAACAAATTAACTATGAAAAATTTTGTTAAGAATCCACGCTAACTGTTCCAGCTAACTGTTCCTAGCTAACTGATTACATTTTATTTATCCCAGTTTATTTATCGCAATTTAATTATCGCACTTTTAATTATCGTCATTTAATTTCTGTAATTATTTTACGCACTTTAAATATCGGGACACGTATACAATGTTTTGACATATCATATCGACGCATCGATATATATTATTTGGAATCACCATAGACACTCTATATGCAGTAATGATCGAGTTCTCTATACAGGTTTGAGGTTGATTCTACAATAATATATATAGTTTGAGTTGTGATCGAGTCTGAGAGGTATACGGGTCACGACACGTATTAATTAATTCGTATATTATATATTAAACTATATATGAATTATTGGACTGTTACTGTGGACTATCGACTGTGGACTAATGACATTGGACAATTAAAATGAATTAAAATATTGATTATAACATATGAAACTAAACATTTCTTCAAGATTGCCACTTGATTTCATCTTAAACCTCATTGTATCTCGACGATTACAATCAGCGTTCAAATCTATCATGATTCTTAAAAACACCTCAATCGAGAGGATAAACCAACCGCACTTCATCTACGGAAGAAAATATTGATGCATATAGTTATGCACCTGAAAAACCCTCGGAAACTGAGTAAACGTTTGACACATATCTATTCTAGTTCCTTTGACATTGTTATTACCGAATATCGTTTTGCAATCCCTTTCCAAAGTAGCTAATTTTGTCACAGCTCCAGCAAGTCAACTCCGACTTTTCATCCGAAACAACTTTATTATAACCGCGATATATATGCGTACTCTTTATTGTTACTGGGGAACCTTTTATATTCCACAATATTACCATCAGCGATTAATCATTCCAAAAACACAATTCTCCTGAAACTACCTCTGTTTGATAACCGATGACCCAGATCAGTTAACTTTGAAAATGCTGACGAAGCAGCATGTTGTAGATGATCTTAATGGCCAAAAGTTTGATGATAAAGAAAGGAGTGTTAGGAACGCTCGATAGAAAATTTAGTACCGAAAATCGGATTATGTGAAACTATGAAGAAAGCCGTCGACAAATCACAAAGAATAAGTTTGCCTTCAAAAAATCCAAATGATTCTGTGCCTGCTGAAATCGTTAGCAAACATCTTATTTCTCATTCTAAACTTTCACAGACAAATCTTCTTCATCATCCATTGATATTAGAAATTCTAAGATATTCTCGTATGTTCTATTATAAATATCCTCCATATTTCTGGCGATATTTTCACAACTATTCTTATCTGAGATCATTTATCTCCCCGTAATATCTGCAACATAAAAGAAACTGTTTTAGTTTCTAAATTCTGAAACCTTCGAGTTTAAAATATGAATGTTTTGAAGTAGTGTTGGGAACTGAAGCATGGATTAGTATAATATAATGACACTTGATCAACGTCATTATATTACAGTAAGTCATGCTGAGTTTCTAATGAAGCATGATGATTCACAGTACCGTCATCATGTGCCATTTACACGACTCTTACATTCTATCTAATCTCTAAACATATTAAGAGAATATTTTTCTGGATGACTCGGTCTTCTCTAGGGTATTCTGGTAATTTAACAAATCAAAATCGTTCTATTACCATTTTCTTCTTAGAGCATTAGCTATGTTCATTCTGAATTTCATATCTATGAATTCCGGACCATTACTCGCTTGACTCGAAGTCGGGAAGAGAAAACGAAAGCATGAAGCTCCGAAAAATAATGAAGAATATAAACTTCGATAATAACCCCGAAATTACAAACCGTGTATATCGATGCAGATAGCAATATAGAGACACGGGAGAATTAGAAACACTATAAACACAAGAGTATAGTAGAAGTAAATAGATTCTTCTGGTGCTAGATGAAAAAAAAGAATGACAGATATAAAAGTTAGGAGTATATCAAGAATCAGTACTGGATGGAGCATATTGATGAATGCTTTAAAGTAAGAATCAAGGGAGAAAGAATAGAAGGTGTGAGTCATGGAAAATAAGGAAACGAAGGGGTGAATTTATAGTGAAATATCCGACAGAGCAATCGAAATAGATTATTGCATATAATCAAAGAAGATCCTGATTTCCTTAATCACCAAAGAACCAAATCTTATTACGTAAGATTCTCTTTAAATCCCTTAAATCCCGGAAATCAATCATAACTACGTCATCGGTTAAGACGAATATATTTTACTCATCTCACTCTTTTACGATAGTCTCATTTATATTCTTCGCATAATCGAATCGTTTTATCTACATTACTCAATGATGATAAAACTCCATTATCACCTTATATTTGTCATGAAAACCTTCTTATTGTTATCCATAACAACCTCTATCAAATTTCGGGAACGAAATTTCTTTAACGGGTAGGTACTGTAATGACCCGGGATTTCCCGACCAAATTATACTTATGAGATTAATATTTACATAAATTAAACCATACCAACATGATAAGCAATCCAAATTGTTGAGACTTGTGTTTTTGAAAAGAGTTTTACACAACGTTTGACCGTCCAATACGACCGATGATATCACGAACTATATAACATACGATAATTATACGTTTGTGTATATATATGTATTTATATATATTTAACATGATCTAAGGATAGTTTAACATCTCATTGTGTACTAATGACAATGAGTTATATGTATATTTTGAAACTACTAACTTAAGTTTTCAAAACGATAACTATACGTAACATTCTTTGATATATATACTTATAATCTATAATGCTTATACATGTATCGTATATATAATGTATTTAATCACTTTTTAAGGACTTAAATACATAAAACAATATAAGTATATTCACAAAAGATAGCTATATTTGAATTCTCGTTCCGTTTCCTCAAGATTTCTATACGTATATCTAGGGTATATGTACCCGTATCATACCCAGCTTCTATACGTATTTACTATTGGTATATACACATCAAATCAACATCCTAATCAACATTATTACTGCCCTAGATATGAGGTAACTAGAATTTGTCAAGTAGTATGAATTATTAGTAAGAAAACAAAATTAGGAATCCTTTTCTTTCTTTATAAACTAAAAACGTTTTTATAAATGAACACCATTTCTTCACTCCATTTTCTCATACCTACACCCTCATTTCTCTCTCAAAATACTCCTAACTTCATACTTTATCATCTCCAAGAATTTTTCCCATCATTTAGCTTAAATTACAAGCCTTAAACACCATAAGAAAACTCTTTCAAGAACATATCAAAATAACCACCCATTTGAAGAAGTTTACTTCCAACCTTTTGATCTAACTCCACCACTCTTTGATTCCAAGATTTTTTCTTATCTTTTGCAATAACTTTGTCCAAGTAACTTGAGGTAGTAACCTTGTTCATAATCTTATTCAATTCATATTCATATAGCTATCTTATTTTGTGGTATAAAATTTTAACAACAAGAACATAGTTTGAATGATTTCAAACTTGTTCGCAAACTAAATAGATCCTTCTAACTTGACTTTTAAAACACTTCAAGACCTGTAATATATCATAATGATATGCTAACCTAACAAGATATAACTTGGTTTTACAAAGAACATCTTAAAAACTGAATCTACGTCGTCGGAGTGCAACCAGGGGCTGTTTTGGGTTGAATAATTAAAAACCATCTTGAACTTTGAATTGGAAGTTAATGTTATGGAAAAATGATATTTCTTATGAATATGTTAACACATAAAAATTTCATGGTTTAACTCAAAGTGTAAGTATTTTTAGAAAAATGATCATTAAATGTTGTTTTTATGATGGAAAATGATCACTTTCATAAGTTTCACTAAAGTTTGACCTATAACCTATGATTTCGAATACAAACTAAGGTATTTTCAGTTCATATTCTTAAAATTTGACTCGATCCAAGGAAGTGGCAAGTTGAACCAACAAAAACGGAGTTGTAATGAAGAAACTATGACTAAAACAAGATTGGGTATCCGAAGCTAGTTTAGCTACGAAAATATTTGGAGAAAAAGTAAATTAATCATATCTTTTCTAATTAATATGATATTTTATATATAACTACTTATGATTTGATTTTATATATTTCAGGACCACCCGTAAACAACACGAGAAGATTAATCATAAGACCTCATGATTGTACGCAACACGTCATTTGACAACACGGTACTTTATGTACGCAACACGTCATTTGACAACATGGTACCATGGGTCGAGATTAATTTTGATCAATACGAATGCGATGGGGTCTTTATTTATTTTATTTAAGCAACTAATTGTGGACCACTAACATCGAACTGCTAACTACGGACTAAGAAAATATTAAAAGTATTAAAAGTATATATATATGTAACGATTACTTAAAAAGAAAATATGTTGATATATTATATATATGGTTAGGTTCGTGATATCTATCGGAGACCAAGTCGAATTAAATACCTTCAAGGCAAAAGTGAGTTTCATTACTCCCTTTTTATATATATTTTTGGGCTGAGAATACATGCACTGTTTTATAACTGTTTTACGAAATGGACACAAGTACTAAAAACATATTCTACGTTGAGTTATACCACTTTGCATATTTTTCCCTAATAGCTTGGTAACTACCATTTACATGCGGTATTGTAAACGCGAATCCTGTTGATAGATCTATCGGGCCTGACAACCCCAACCGGACTGGACGACCAGTATTCAACGGTTGCACAGTACTTCATTTTCAGTGACTACACTTGGTACAGTGTAGTGAGATTTCATAATAAAGGGAATATGCGACGTTGATTAAATGTTAAGTATGGTTACCAAGTGCTCAACCACTTAGAATATTTTTATTAAAACGTTTATGTATATGAAATCTTGTGGTCTATTACTATTACGGAAATGATTGATTATGTTAAACTAATGAACTCACCAACCTTTTGGTTGACACTTTAAAGCATGTTTATTCTCAGGTATTAAAGAAATCTTCCGCTGTGCATTAGCTCAATATAAGGATTTTACTTGGTGCCGATCATCGCAATGGGACCAAATGTTGATGACTTCGTCCAGGTGGATTAGGACGGGTCCTTTCACAGTTAGTTGTCCGTCGAAGAGTTGTAGTTCCGGGGCAGGGTCAGGGGCGCGTTCGGCATCAGCCGGAGGGTCAACTGCCTCGAGTGGTCAAAAGAGGAAGAACCCTCCAACAGCAGAGGCTAGAGCTTTTCAGATGTCAGTTGAGAATGCTGTGGCAACCGACGAAGTGATCACCGGTATGTTTCTAATCAACTCAATACCTGCTCGCGTATTGTTTGATTGTGGTGCCAATAGGTGTTTTATGTCCCTAGATTTTTGTGCTAAGTTGAAATTACCAGCTACCGTGTTACCCAAACCGGTTAGTGTAGAAGTAGCCGATGGTAAGATCACACCCGTCACAACATATGTGTCTGGGGTTTGTATAGAGATTGAAGGGAAGTCTTTCCTGGTGACTTGTTTAGTGTTACCTATTCCTAGCTTTGATGTAGTATTAGGAAATGGATTGGCTGAGCTCGCTTAGGGCTAATATTAAGTGTGATAGGAAAATGATTACCTTTCGTTCGACCGATGGAACCCGTGTGGTGGCTCGGGGGGAGCGGGGCGGGTATAATTTTCCGTTGATAACCATGTTGAAATCGAAAAAGTCGATGGCAAAGGGTTGTGAATCATTTCTTGCATATGTGATTGATGCGAAGAAAGAAAAGAAAACAGTGGCCGATATTCCGGTAGTATCAGAATTTCCCGAAGTGTTCCCAGATGAGTTACCAGGTCTGCCGCCGGTCAGGGAAGTCGAATATAAGATTGAGTTGGTTCCTGGAACAACTCCAGTTGCAAAAGCTCCATACCGGTTAGCGCCGTCTGAAATCCGTGAAATGATGTCATAGATTCAAGAGTTATTAGATCGTGGGTTTATCCGACCGAGTTCTTCACCGTGGGGTGCTCCGGTATTGTTTGTTAAAAAGAAAGATGGGTCAATGCGCATGTGTATTGATTATCGTGAATTGAACAAAAGAACAGTGAAGAATAAGTATTCGTTACCTCGAATAGACGATTTGTTTGACCAGTTACAGGGTGCTTCATTCTTTTCTAAGATAGACTTATGATCTGGATATCATCAGGTTCGTATTGCTGAATCAGATATACCGAAAATAGCGTTCAGAACAAGGTATGGTCATTATGAATTTCTTGTCATGCCATTTGGGTTAACGAATGCGCCAGCAGTCTTCATGGATCTAATGAATAGAGTGTGTCGTCCATTCTTAGATAAGTTTGTGATTGTGTTTATTGATGATATATTGGTGTATTCGAAAACAGAGAGTGAACATGCTGAACATCTGAGATTGGTTTTGAACTTGTTGAAATGTGAGCAACTATTTGCAAAATTTTCAAAGTGTGAATTTTGGTTACGTGAAGTGCAGTTTTTGGGTCATGTGATTTGTGCCGAAGGTATAAAAGTTGATCCGACAAAGATAGAAGCGGTAATGAATTGGAATTCTCCAAAGACTCCGACTGAGATTAAGAGTTTTCTGGGATTGGCTGGTTATTATCGCAGGTTTATCAAAGATTTTTCTAAAATAGCAGGTCCGTTGACTAAGTTGACTCGTAAAGATGTAGCCTTTCGATGGACTGATGAACAGGAAAAGGCTTTTCAGATTTTGAAACAGCTACTGTGTCAGGCACCAGTGTTAGCTTTACCAGAAGGTTCAGACGACTTTGTGGTATACTGTGATGCGTCATATGCTGGGTTAGGTTGTGTATTAATGCAAAGAGGTAAAGTAATCACTTATGCCTCGCGACAGTTTAAAGTTCATGAGAAGAATTATCCAGTACATGATCTTGAAATGGCTGCAGTAGTGTTTGCTTTGAAACTTTGGAGACACTATTTGTATGGAACCCATTGTGTTATTTGTACAGATCACAAGAGTTTGCAGTATATCTTCTCACAGAAAGAATTAAATATGCGTCAGAGACGATGGCAAGAGTTGATCAAAGATTATGATTGTGAAATTAAATACCATCTGGGTAAGGCAAATGTGGTTGCAGATGCGCTAAGTCGTAAAAAGTCAAGTGAAAATGTGAAATTCCTTCGTTTGAATATAACTTCAGATTTGATTAACAACTTAAGAACCGTTCAGGCATGTGCTTTGGAGGACGAACATATTAAATCCGAACAAATGACCAAACGAAAAGTGGACTTAATAGATGACTCACGTGGACTAAAGACCTTAAACAATCGTATTTGGGTGCCTAAGCTTGGAGATTTGAGGGATTTAATTATGACAGAAGCTCACAAATCCAGATTGACAGTACATCCGGGTAGTAATAAGATGTATCATGATTTGAAAACATTGTATTGGTGGCCAACAATGAAAACAGATATCGCCCGTTATGTCGAAAAGTGTCATATTTGTGCTCAAGTGAAGGCAGAACATCAGAAACCTTATGGTTCGCTACGTCAGTTACAGATTCCAGAGTGGAAATGGGAACATATAACGATGGATTTTGTGACCAAACTACCAAGAACTCACAAAAGACATGATATGATTTGGATAATAGTGGATCGTCTAACTAAAAGTGCTCATTTTCTTGCTACTCGTGAGACAGCTTCGTTAAGTGAGTTAGCCGAATTGTATGTGAAAGAAATAGTTAGTCGACATGGTGTGCCGTTATCGATCGTTTCAGACAGGGATTCCAGATTTGTGTCGAATTTTTGGAATAGTCTTCAACAGAATCTAGGTACACGTGTGAATTTAAGTACAGCTTATCATCCTCAAACAGACGGTCAGAGTGAAAGAACGATACAAACCTTAGAGGATATGTTAAGGGCTTGCATGTTAGAATACGGTGGTTCGTGGGATACACATTTGCCGTTGGTCGAATTCGCGTATAATAATTCATATCATTCGAGTATAGGGATGCCGCCCTATGAAATTTTGTACGGTCGTCATTGCAGAACTCCGACTTGTTGGTTAGAAACCGGGGAGAAACAGTTTGCAGGTCCCGAAATTGTTCAAATGACAGCCGAAAAGGTTGCAATCGAGCGAGAAAAGTTGAAAGCCGCTAGAGATAGACAGAAAATGTATGCTGATCCACGTAGACGTCCGGTAACCTTTAGTGTAGGTGAACGAGTGTATTTAAAAGTTTCGCCGTGGAAAGGGGTTTTAGATTCGGTAAATGTGGTAAGTTAGCACCAAGATTTATTGGTCCGTTTCCGATCAGTGAAGTGTTGAACGATCAGACTGTGGTGTTAGATCTTCCGCCAGAGTTAGCCGGTATTCATATTACATTTAACGTGTGTTATCTTCGTAAGTGTAAAGTCGAAACGCAAAGTCGAAACACAACTCCTTCGTTTAGAAGATTTAAGGGTCGATTTGAATAAGAAATTGGTGGAAGAGCCGGTCCGTGTAGTTGACCAAAAGGTGACTAAGTTGAGAAATAAAGAGATACCGATGGTGTTGATCGAGTGGAAACACAGTTTGGGTTCTAATCTTACGTGGGAAACGGAAGAGTTGATGAGAAATCGTTACCCTCATTTGTTTGACCAAGACCAGATTCCGAGGACGGAATCTCCTTAAGGGGGGTGGATTTGTAACAGACTGAAACCCGGGCTAGTTGTAAGTGGACTATTTTTGCCCTTAGGGTTTGTACTTAGTCTTAAGTGCTTTTATTTTAATTATTTAATTAGTGTTTTATTATAATTGTGTTGTGACCAGTTTGTGACAAGGGTCCCAGAACAGGTTTGTTTATTTAATTTGGACCTCGTTAGGGTATTTTATCAGTTGTGTTAAGTTGTTAGATAACTGATAAATACCCGTGTGTTGTGAGGTGGGGAAAAATAGCAGCCTTAAGTGACTAGTGTACTGCCTTCTTCTTCCCATTTCTAGAAATTTCCTAAACCAAACCGTACCCACTTCATCTCCCATCTCTAACCCTAGATTCCTAAATTGTGTTCTAGAGCTCAAATTGTTCATACCATCTTGTTTCTTACAGATTACTGAGTCTATCAAGGTAAGTAACATGTGTTTTTGTGTTCAATTCGTTGTTAAATTCATGGTTTTGTGTGAGTTTTGTAAAAAGCTTGAATTTGTGTCAAAACAAGTGATTCAAGTGTTGTTATGGTCAAATTGTTGTGGGTTTTGAGTCTATAACAAGTAGTGAACAAGTTGTGGTCGATTTTGGTGTTTAAAATGAGCTCTAGATCGAGATTTGAGGATTTCATCGTGAAGTCCGTAGCCTTTGTTCAGTTTCTGAGGAAGATGAACACAGTCGGCCGACTGTCGGACGACAGTCGACCGACTAAGGGTGAACCGACCGACTGGCGAGTGAACCGACCGACTGAGTTTGACTTTCGGCCGGTTGTGGATATGCTAAATAAGTCGACCGATTGGGAAAGTCAATCGACCGACTGTCTACGTTAGTCGACCGATTGAGGAGACAGTCGACCGACTGTGTGTCCAGGGCAGAATGTTTTACCAAAGTGCCTTTTTCTAGCCGTTATGCTGCCCGTTTGTATTTTGGTGTTCAGGATGTAAATTTTGAAAAATTTTAGCGGACTCTAATTTGCTATAATTCGCTGTCAGTGTGTCTAATCTTGATGGAAACACTATTCTAACTTGGTTTTTGCTGTTCTCAGGAGATAAGGACAAGGAGGAAGCTCAGAAATAATAACTGAGCAGTTGCTGGTAATTGGTGAGTGGGTCTATCTACGGATAGAGTTTAAGTAGCATATCATGCTACTGCGGTTGACTCTTTTACCATGCATAGTGTAGGAATTGCTATGATAGAATAATATCGTTTGCCTGATGTTGTATGTGAATTATGTGTACACTGTGGGAATGGCACCAGTCGGGCCTAGGGAGACTGGGGACTCGAGACCGTGCCTAGGAGAGGTTAGAGTCCGTATGAGGTCAACCGTGCCTAGGGGAGGTTAGGTCCATAGGCTACTGATTGTGGAGTATAGTGTGAATGATGCATCCCCTGCATCTGGATAACTATACTGTGAATTGAGTAGCAGGGACTGAAAGGACCCGTTCATATACATTATAAACGATTCACAATAGTTGATTACATTGCGAGGTATTTGACCTCTATATGATACATTTTACAAACATTGCATTCGTTTTTAAAAGACCAACTTTCTTTACATCGAAAATTGACAGACATGCATACCATTTCATAATATCCACTATCCAACTATAAATTGATTTAATAATAATCTTTGATGAACTCAATGGCTCGAATGCAACGTTCTTCGAAATATGCTATGAAAGACTCCAAGTAATATCTTTAAAATGAGCAAATGCACAGCGGAAGATTTCTTTAACACCTGAGAATAAACATGCTTTAAAGTGTCAACCAAAAGGTTGGTGAGTTCATTAGTTTAGTATAAATAACCGTTTTCATAATTTTAATAGACCACAAGATTTCTATTTCTCATAAACATACCTCCCATACATAGAGACAAAAATATCATTCATATGGATTGAACACCTGGTAACCGACATTCACAATATATATATAAGAATATCCCCATCATTTCGGGATCCTCCATCGGACATGATATAAATTTCGAAGTACTAAAGCATCCGGTACTTTGGATGGGGCTTGTTGGGCCCGATAGATATATCTTTAGAGTTCGCGTCAATTAGGGTGTCTGTTCCCTAATTCTTAGATTACCAGACTTAATAAAAAGGGCATATTCGATTAGATAATCCAACCATAGAATGTAGTTTCGATTACTTGTGTCTATTTCGTAAAGCATTTATAAAAGCAGCGCATGTATTCTCAGTCCCAAAAATATATATTCCAAAAGCATTTAAAAAGGGAATAATGAAACTCACCTAATGTATTTTGTAGTAAAAATACATAGAATGACATTGAGCAAGTATAGGGTTGGCCTCGGATTCACGAACCTATATCATTCGTATATTTATTAATACACATAATCGAAATCAAATTTATATATTATTCTTAGTGATGTATGTTATATATATAGTAGATTAATAAGTTTCACTATGTATATTTTCATTTTAGATATAGATATATCAATATAGTTAAGTTATGTATATTAAATATATATCTTTTATATGCAGATTATTTGTTTATGAAATTTTTATCAATTCTGACAATACTCAAGTTAATGAAAATAGTGGTATTTTATAATAATATTTATAAAAGTGATAATAATAATAATGTTATTGGAAATAATGTTATTAGCAAATATAATACTAAATTGTGCTATGATAATAATATTTATAGTCATTTTATAATTCCTATGGATCATTAATTAAAATTCTAATTCAATAATTTTTCTACTAAACTTTATATCCAATATTTCTATTTATAATAATATAAATGTTAGTTTTAATAATACATTTTATGATAACGATAATAACAGTAATTTTTAAATTTGAAAAGTTTATTAATAATGAAAATGAAAATAATAACTTTATACTAATACATAATATTTAATAATAATAATTATTATAGCAATTTCATTACTCGTGATAATATTAATAACAATACTTATGTTAATCATAATCAATATTTTCATGTTAAGTTTCTAAAATAATAACTAAGGCTTCTATAACATCAATTTGTAATTTTTTTAATCATGATAATAATGGTGATACTTATTTTAATAATACTCATTCTAATAATAATACTTAGTGATATAATGATAATAATAATAATACTAGTAACTAATAACAATTTTATTAATAACGATTATGAGAATTATAATAATAATGTTAATAACTAATACTAATGAATATATAGTAATAATAACCATCATAATAATAATAATAATAACAATTAATAATAATAATAATAATAATAATAATAATAATAATAATAATAATAATAATAATAATAATAATAATAATAATAATAATAATAATAATAATAATAATAATAATAATAATAATAAAAAGTGAGGCTACCTTAGAAGGAGCTCAAAAAAAAATAAACGTCAATGCCAAGAATCGAACCCGAGACCTCTCGGTTAACCACACATCCCCTCACCATTGAACCATTTTTATTTTTCTACTTTGATACACTACCTAAATGTATATAATCGATATATACATAACTGTTTTTCATCTTCTTCCTCAAAACCCAAATGTCCAACACTGATCGATCATCTTAATCAATACCTTGAAATATGTTTATGAATTATAAATTAAACACAATAAATCAGATTATTGATATTTGTATATGGAAAATCGAAATAAAAAAAAATAAAAAGAATGTGACAAGAGGTTTGCTGCTGTCGCAGCTCTATAGAAAAAAATTGTTTTCGATTTTGAGAAGTTTTTGGATCATAATTCCTTCACGAAATATTTTCCAAATCGTTTGTGTAAACTGCTGGAATCATCAATTTATCTTAACATACAAACATGAACTCGAATTTAATCTTTGTTCGTATAGTTGACTTTTTACAATTAAACTTTGACCCTTGAATTGAAGCTCATTTTGAAAAATTAATAGTTGTAATTTTCCAGATAGCTTCAACGAAATATTCCTAACCAAATTGTATTGGTGGATTTTGAAATGGAAAAGGATTTCGAGTTTTTGGCAAAAGAGTCGAGTAACAGAGATGATAGGTTCCAGGTTTCTAAAATATTCTGTTTTTAAATCCTATGTCTAGCAGGTAAAATCAGTATATAACAGAAATTTATATCTGTAATCGATTAATTGGAACAGCAATATGATATGATTGAGTCTTGGCTTCTAGTTTTTGTTTAGTCGACATACAGAATATATTATAAGCAGGATCGTACGAAAAATAAATAAAATAAATAAAGGTAAAAAAAAAGATCACGATGTTTAACAATTTTGTAGACAGAAAACACATCACTAAAGTAGAATTGAGATATGAAATTGACCCGTGATTTATATGGCTGTATCTATATTTTATTTGTTATTAGTATTAAATAATTAAGTATATTATTAATTAATAATAATAATAATATTACTAATATTAATAATAATAATAATAATAGTACTTATATTAATGATAACTATGTAATGACACAAGAAAATATAAAATGGTCATACTAATTTTATTAGTGTTAATAAAAATAAAATATATCATTTTCTAATATTTATAATAATAACACTAATAATAATTATAATTATAATTAATTATAAAAATGATGAATATATTATTATTCATAATAATAATTTGTATTTATTTATTCTAATAACTTTAATGATAATAGTATTAATTATATTAATGATAGTACTGATATTAATAATAACACTAAATAATAATATCAACCATTATAACAATGCTAATGATAATGATAATAATATCTAATAATACAAGCGATATAAAGGTATAACAATTTATATGTAATCTATTTTCATGTTAGAATAATGATATTAATAATACCGTTATTGATAATTAAGTGTCAATAATATTTCTTACTACTATGACCAATATATATATTCATATTGAACACAACAAGCTCATAGAATTTCACACGTAATTATTTTTGATATACATTATATATATTTTAATATCTACAAATGTGTCTTAATAACAAGTTTTATTTTCTCGCCTAATATTTTACATGATTAGTCTTAACAACTAAATCAAATAATATTTTATTAATGTAATTCAAATTATAATATGCATACATGTTTATTTACAATTAGTTGTTCGTGAATCGTCGCGATCAGTCGAAGGTCAATTGAATGAAATAGTTCAAAAATTTTTGGAGACTCAACTTTACAGACTTTGCTTATCATGTCGATATCATATAAAGATTAAAGTTTAAATTTGGTCGAAAGTTTCCGGGTCATCACAGTACCTACCCGTTAAAGAAATTTCGTCCCAAAATTTGAGTGAGGTCGTCATGGCTAACAATAAATATGTTTTCCTGACGAATATGAGCTGATAAATAGAGTTTTATCATTATTGAATAATACAGATAAAAATAATTCGATTATTCGAAGAGTACGAATGAAACTATCATGAGAGAGGTCCCAACGGGCATCGTCCACCTTCGCCCAAAAACTTGCCCAAATTGTTAGCCGTTAGTAAAATAAAATAAAAAAAATTTAACGGCTATCCCAACGGTCACTTTTACACTATAAAAACACCAACCATATACTTCATTTATACACTCAAACATATATTTCTTTTATATTTCCACCTTTCTCCAAATCAAAATCAAACACTCCCAAACTGCAAAATGTTGACACTTCCCCCAATGATTGTTTCATTCGATGTTCATTATGGAGGTGATTTCCGTAATCAAATGAAGGAATATAAGTGGGGCGACAGTATTTCGTTTGAAGATATCGACATTCGTGATGTTGGTTTACAAGACTTGCTATCCTTTCTGAAGGAAAAAGTTCCGTGTGAATTCAAGTCTGTGTCCTTTTATAAAGACGATTATGATGCGGATTGTAGGGCAAGTTTTCTGTGTACCGATGATCAATGGTACTTTATAAAAGATACCATTGAAGATCGCGGTAAACGCATTTCTTTGTATGCGGTTCTTGAAGATGAAGAGACGTTGGGTCATCGTTACCTCGATGAATCAGCTGAAGCAGCAGTTGAGGCATCAAGAGAAATACCAATGTCTCCAGAGTACCTTACGGATGGTGAAATGACTGGTGAACGCTACTTTGTAGATGACAATTGACGACGACGAGTAGTTTGATTGTAATCTTTTAAATTTTTAATTGTCGTGATGTTTTAATTTTTAATTATTGTAATTTCAGTGTTGTTGTCGAGTTTTATATCTTCCTTTATGTTTCGAAGCTCTTTGTCTTTTTAATCTCCTCTCGATCTTTAGTAAAACGAGTAATGGTCTAGAATTTGTAAGTATGGAGTTTCGAATGAATTTAATGTTATAATCAAGAAAGAACATAATAGCACAATTTGATTCGTCCAATTACCAGAATCATTGAGAATAGAGCTATCAAGAATATACTTTCTTGATATGTTCAGAAGTTAATTAGAATGAAAGAGTTATGTAACATGACACATGATGGTGGTATGATCTACTGTGAACCATCATGTCCCATTAGAACTTAGCATGACTTACTGTAATATAATCACATTGATCAAGTGTCATTATATTATACTAACTCATGCATCAGTTCCAAACATTACTTCAATAACATTCATATTTTAAGCTCAAAGTTTACAGAATATAGAAACTAACAGTTTCTATATGATGTAACACTGATAGCACGAAGAGATAGATGATTTCAGATAGTATTAGTTATAAAAATATATTCAGAAATATCGAGGATATTTATAATGAAAGATACGATAATATCTTTGAATGTCTAGGATCAGAGGATGATAGAAACTATTGTCTGCAAGGGTTTAGAGTAAGGAGCAAGATATTCACTAAAGACTTTAGCAGCCATTAAATCATTTGGATTCTTTGAAGTCAAACTTATTCTTTGTGATTTGTCCACGGCTTTCTTCATAGTTTCGCATAATCTGCTTTTCGGTACTAAATTTTCTATTGAATGTTTCCAATATAATGATACACGGAAAGCACGAAGAGGTATATAATTTTGGACGAGAATATCTATGAAAATATCCTCAGAAATATCGAAGATATTGGTGATGATATTTTGGAATTTCTAAGTTCGATGGTTGATGGAGAAAGATTTTCCGCAAGATTTTAACATGACTTCGGAGTAATATATTCTCTAAAGATTTCAACGGATCCAGAATTATCTGGATTCTTTGAATATAGGGTATGGTCCTTATATCTGTCCTTGGTCTTCTTCATGTTTAACTCTATCCGTTTTCCAGTTCCAACGTTTCTGAGCTTTTCTAACATATTATTCTTTATTATCGAACTTCCGACGACTAAGGTCGTTTACGGTTGCCTACAGTTTCTGCTGCTTCATTCAGCTTTTTCAACATTCAGAGTATCGATTCATAAACTGGGTGCCTTTCAGAATCTCAAAATGAAAGATCATAATTCTAAGAGATAAAGGTTACATATATAATTGTTGATGTAGATATGCTGTGAGTTTTCAAAGCATTGATTACTGATTCGCGGTAATTGGTATGACAGTTCTCGTTATCAGATACGGATGAGTACTTGATAGGGTTTCAATGATTATGTATGGTGATTTGTCAGAGGGACTTACACCAGAGAATACTGATGTTGCTGGTACGTTTACTGCTAATATGGTGGGACATAAAAGGTTTTTCGGTAACAATAAAAGAGCACACATACATATCAAAGTTATAATAAGGTTGTTTCGAATGAAAAGTCGAAGTTGACTTGCTGGAGCTGTGACAAAATTGGCTAATTTGTAAAGGAATTGCAATGTTATTTTCGGTAATAGCAATGCCTAAGGAGCTAGCACAGACACGTGTTAAACTTTTACTCAGGGTCTGGGTGTTTTCAGGTGCATAACTATATGCATAAATCTTTTCTTCTGTGGATAAAGTGCGGTTGGTTCATCCTCTAGATTGAGGTGTTTTCAAGAATCATGAAAGGTTTGAACGTAAATTAGAATTGTCAAGATACAAATGGCGTTTAAGATGAAATCAAGTGGCAACTTGAAGAATTGTTTAATTTCATATATTATAATTAATATTTTAATTCATTTTAATTGTTTAATGCTATTAGTCCACAGTTGACAGTCCAATAATTCATATATATATATTTTAATATATAATATTCGAATTAATTAATACGTGTCATGACCCGTATACGTCTCAGACTCGATCACAACTCAAACTATATATATTATTGTAGAATCAACCTCAACCCTGTATAGAGAACTCGATCATTACTGCCTATAGAGTGTCTATGGTGATTCCAAATAATATATAT
This sequence comes from Rutidosis leptorrhynchoides, assembly GCF_046630445.1. Classification (NCBI taxonomy): domain Eukaryota; kingdom Viridiplantae; phylum Streptophyta; class Magnoliopsida; order Asterales; family Asteraceae; genus Rutidosis; species Rutidosis leptorrhynchoides. Next base: position 137,653,079 of record NC_092334.1, on the reverse strand, counting down.
AGATGCGTCGATATGATATGTCAAAATCATGTATACGTGTCTCGATATTTAAAGTGCGTAAAAATAAATAACAGAAATTAAATGACGATAAATAAAATGCGTAAAGTAAATAACAGAAGTTAAATGACGATAAATAAAATTGCGAGAATGTAAATTGCGATAAATAAAGTGTAATTAGTTAGCTGGGAACAATTAGCTCGGACAGTTAGCGTGGATTCTTAACAAAATTTCTCATAGTTAATTTGTTTGTTTCTAACAAATTTTATTTTGTCAAATGTTTCCTTCATTATGCCACTTGATTTTTTTTTTTTTTTTTTTTTTGATAAATCAAAATCCAAATATGAAATTGGATGGATATGGTTATTCTGTGGTGAATCAGATTCGTATATCGGTGGATGTAAGTAGGATAATAAATGACCGTTGAATTAGCTTCAAAAAAATGTACAGTGTAACTTATTAATGTGAGATCTAAATATTTCTCGGGTATTACCTACCCGTTAAAATATTTTCACCATTAACAGTTTGTACGCAAGAATTTTTAATTACAATCTTTATAAAAATATATATACATATATATTTTCTTCAGATGTAATCATGGATTTAATGAGTCAATATGTTATTAAATTCATTTGATTTACCGTTTGAACAAGAATATATAATCTCTAAAACATTAGAGTTTACATAATCATCATGTTGAACGAAGATAAATGATGTAGAACGTCATATAGAACGACGATTATACTCGAGGTACAAAATGAGATGTCGAAGCTGGTGATGCGGATGTTGTTGTTGGTGGTACTAATGCTGTTGGTGCTAAGGTTGGTGATGTGACTGGTGTTGGTGATACTGCTGGTGCTTGCAAACTGTGTACCGTGCTCTCTAAAGTTAACACTCGAGCTCGGAGTTCTTTAACTTCTTCTACTAATCCTGGTTGGTTATCAGTGTGAGATAGTGATTGGATATCTCCTCTAGTTCCGTTGATGGTAGTCTCAAGATGAAAAATTCTAGCAAAAAGGGTATAAACAGTGTTACGAACAGGTTCGCCGGTGAGCGGGTCGAGTACTCCAAGGTTAGGTGGTAGATTCGGTTCATGATATGGAGTACCTTCTTCCCTTCTCCATAGGGTGAGTATGTCGTGAACCCACCCCCATTTTCTCCAGTAATCACGGTAGTTGATTGGTTGGTGTGCTCCTGTCACGCTGTCTTCGGAGTCAGAGGAACTTGGTCGATTCGTAGAGGCCATCTTACGCGATCTCAGGAAAGATTTTTGGCGTGAAGAGTTTAGTGACAGCAATTGATAGTTGGATGGCATTCTCAATGCATAATTTGCATAGATACATATAGTACCAGGATCCCTTAAATTAAGGAGAAATTTACGAGAGATATCAGGCAAGGTCTACAGTAACAGATACGCTAAGATATGAATTGTCAAATACGCTAAGGTATGAATTTTACCTATACACTATTCATGCATTCAATGCAGTAAAACGTGTCTGGACTAAGAATAATGAGTAAGTGATTTCCTAAAGATAATAAGCAGATGATTTTCGACAAAAATGATAAGCAAAAACTTTTGACATGCAGACATGGTCGAAGTCCAGACTCACTAATGCATCCTAACAACTATCAGTTAGACATACTAATGCAAGACCTGGTTAACTAAGACCACCGCTCTGATACCAACTAAAAGGACCCGTTCATATACATTATAAATGATTCACAATAGTTGATTACATTGCGAGGTATTTGACCTCTATATGATACATTTTACAAACATTGCATTCGTTTTTAAAAGACCAACTTTCTTTACATCGAAAATTGACAGACATGCATACCATTTCATAATATCCACTATCCAACTATAAATTGATTTAATAATAATCTTTGATGAACTCAATGGCTCGAATGCAACGTTCTTCGAAATATGCTATGAAAGACTCCAAGTAATATCTTTAAAATGAGCAAATGCACAGCGGAAGATTTCTTTAACACCTGAGAATAAACATGCTTTAAAGTGTCAACCAAAAGGTTGGTGAGTTCATTAGTTTAGTATAAATAACCGTTTTCATCATTTTAATAGACCACAAGATTTCTATTTCTCATAAACATACCTCCCATACATAGAGACAAAAATATCATTCATATGGATTGAACACCTGGTAACCGACATTCACAATATATATATAAGAATATCCCCATCATTCCGGGATCCTCCATCGGACATGATATAAATTTTGAAGTACTAAAGCATCCGGTACTTTGGATGCGGCTTGTTGGGCCCGATAGATCTATCTTTAGAGTTCGCGTCAATTAGGGTGTCTGTTCCCTAATTCTTAGATTACCAGACTTAATAAAAAGGGCATATTCGATTAGATAATTCAACCATAGAATGTAGTTTCGATTACTTGTGTCTATTTCGTAAAGCATTTATAAAAGCAGCGCATGTATTCTCAGTCCCAAAAATATATATTCCAAAAGCATTTAAAAAGGGAATAATGAAACTCACCTAATGTATTTTGTAGTAAAAATACATAGAACGACATTGAGCAAGTATAGGGTTGGCCTCGGATTCACGAACCTATATCATTCGTATATTTATTAATACATATAATCGAAATCGAACTTATATATTATTCTTAGTGATGTATGTTATATATATAGTAGATTAATAAGTTTCACTATGTATATTTTCATTTTAGATATAGATATATCAATATAGTTAAGTTATGTATATTAAATATATATCTTTTATACGCAGATTATTTGTTTATGAAATTTTTATTAATTCTGACAATACTCAAGTTAATGAAAATAGTGGTATTTTATAATAATATTGATAAAAGTGATAATAATAATAATAATAATGTTATTGGAAATAATGTTATTAGCAAATATAATACTAAATTGTGCTATGATAATAATAGTTATAGTAATTTTAGTAATTCCTATGAATCATTAATTAAAATTCTAATTCAATAATTTTTCTACTAAACTTTATATCCAATATTTCTATTTATAATAATATAAATGTTAGTTTTAATAATACATCTTATGATAACGATAATAACAGTAATTTTTAAATTTGAAATGTTTATTAATAATGAAAATGAAAATAATAACTTTATACTAATACATAATATTTAATAATAATAATTATTATAGCAATTTCATTACTCGTGATAATATTAATAACAATACTTATGTTAATCATAATCAATATTTTCATGTTAAGTTTCTAAAATAATAACTAAGGCTTCTATAACATCAATTTGTAATTTTTTTAATCATGATAATAATGGTGATACTTATTTTAATAATACTCATTCTAATAATAATACTTAGTGATATAATGATAATAATAATAATACTAGTAACTAATAACAATTTTATTAATAACGATTATGAGAATTATAATAATAATGTTAATAACTAATACTAATGAATATATAGTAATAATAACCATCATAATAATAATAATAATAACAATTAATAATAATAATAATAATAATAATAATAATAATAATAATAATAATAATAATAATAATAATAATAATAATAATAATAATAATAATAATAATAATAATAATAATAATAATAATAATAATAATAATAATAATAATAAAAAGTGAGGCTACCTTAGAAGGAGCTCAAAAAAAAAAATACGTCAATGCCAAGAATCGAACCCGAGACCTCTCGGTTAACCACACATCCCCTCACCATTGAACCATTTTTATTTTTCTACTTTGATACACTACCTAAATGTATATAATCGATATATACATAACTGTTTTTCATCTTCTTCCTCAAAACCCAAATGTCCAACACTGATCGATCATCTTAATCAATACCTTGAAATATGTTTATGAATTATAAATGAAACACAATAAATCAGATTATTGATATTTGTATATGGAAAATCGAAATAAAAAAAAATAAAAAGAATGTGACAAGAGGTTTGCTGCTGTCACAGCTCTATAGAAAAAAAAATGTTTTCGGTTTTGAGAAGTTTTTGGATCATAATTCCTTCACGAAATATTTTCCAAATCGTTTGTGTAAACTGCTGGAATCATCAATTTAACTTAACACACAAACATGAACTCGAATTTAATCTTTGTTCGTATAGTTGACTTTTTACAATTAAACTTTGACCCTTGAATTGAAGCTCATTTTGAAAAATTAATAGTTGTAATTTTCCAGATAGCTTCAACGAAATATTCCTAACCAAATTGTATTGGTGGATTTTGAAATGGAAAAGGATTTCGAGTTTTTGGCAAAAGAGTCGAGTAACAGAGATGATAGGTTCCAGGTTTCTAAAATATTCTGTTTTTAAATCCTATGTCTAGCAGGTAAAATCAGTATATAACAGAAATTTATATCTGTAATCGATTAATTGGAACAGCAATATGATATGATTGAGTCTTGGCTTCTAGTTTTTGTTTAGTCGACATACAGAATATATTATAAGCATGATCGTACGAAAAATAAATAAAATAAATAAAGGTAAAAAAAAGATCACGATGTTTAACAATTTTGTAGACAGAAAACACATCACTAAAGTAGAATTGAGATATGAAATTGACCCGTGATTTATATGGCTGTATCTATATTTTATTTGTTATTAGTATTAAATAATTAAGTATATTATTAATTAATAATAATAATATTACTAATATTAATAATAATAATAGTACTTATATTAATGATAACTATGTAATGACACAAGAAAATATAAAATGGTCATAATAATTTTATTAGTGTTAATAAAAATAAAATATATCATTTTCTAATATTTATAATAATAACACTAATAATAATTATAAAAATGATGAATATATTATTATTCATAATAATAATTTGTATTTATTTATTCTAATAACTTTAATGATAATAGTATTAATTATATTAATGATAGTACTGATATTAATAATAACACTAAATAATAATATCAACCATTATAACAATGCTAATGATAATGATAATAATATCTAATAATACAAGCGATATAAAGGTATAACAATTTATATGTAATCTATTTTCATGTTAGAATAATGATATTAATAATACCGTTATTGATAATTAAGTGTCAATAATATTTCTTACTACTATGACCAAAATATATATTCATATTGAACACAACAAGCTCATAGAATTTCACACGTAATTATTTTTGATATACATTATATATATTTTAATATCTACAAATGTGTCTTAATAACAAGTTTTATTATCTCGCCTAATACTTTACATGATTAGTCTTAACAACTAAATCAAATAATATTTTATTAATGTAATTCAAATTATAATATGCATACATGTTTATTTACAATTAGTTGTTCGTGAATCGTCGCGATCAGTCGAAGGTCAATTGAATGAAATAGTTCAAAAATTTTTGGAGACTCAACTTTACAGACTTTGCTTATCATGTCGATATCATATAAAGATTAAAGTTTAAATTTGGTCGAAAGTTTTCGGGTCATCACAGGGACTATCGGTAGACTCAGGCCCGATCAGCTGAGAGTCGTGTGCTCGTACAAGCCGCCGATCCTCGTATTGTCTTATTGTATGCTAGTTGGTAGTTAGCAAGTTTTGTTGTTAGTATATAGCTTGTGTGTGGCTTAAGCTATATCTGTTAGATAGATTTCATTCACTTAGCGGTGCACTAATCCCCCACATATTCTCCCCTTGCAGGTTTAGGTACTGCTAGTCGGGAAGGGTGCTGTTGCAGAAGACATGTTTGACAACCCAACTCTGATGTGGACTTTTGTATAAATAATGTTTTGTAATAACGTAATACCGTTGTGTAAACTTAAACGTAATTATACGGATTAATGTAATGACGTGACATATATTGTGTTTTTAAATAAAGTCTTCCGCTGTGTGTTTTAAAAAAAAAAATGGCCGGTGTTACACTTTTGGTGTCCTTGATTTAGTTAAACAACTTGTTGACATTAATAACGCCTCCTAGTGTGATGAAGGGTGATGCCTACTCTAGTGGCAAAAGCACAGGACTTGTAGGCTACACATCATATGTTCGAATCTTCCGTCGTGCATACCTATGATTTTTCGTTCATTTTACCTTGTTCCACTCGGCTCTCATGTTGCTCGTCCCACATTGTTCGACTCGTCTTCCTTGGCTTTGTTCGAACTTACTCGTCTTACTTGGCTTGGATCGAACTTAATCGAGTTATTCAAGCCATATAGGGTCGATTAACCCGTTCGACTATTAAACGAGCTCTTGAGCGAGCCGAGTCGAATATTAATTTTTTAATACTCGGCTCGTGAAACTAATCGAACAATATTTTTTGTTCGAACTCGACTCGAATCCGGATTCGATAATGCTCGAACTCGAATTAAACGAGTTCGAAATTGTAGCTCGTTTATTGCTTGATTCGTTAACAGCCCTAGGTGATGACCAATCTTATGAATTGACGTATAAAATTTTGTTGCTGATGCTTTGTATTTTTGATGATCTCCGTATGAGTAATCACGTGGCAAATATTAGTAACTCGTCAACAAAATGGGCTCCGATATTTGAGAATAGGAGTAAGAGGTAAATATCAATATGCTTTAATACGAATTATTATTCATTTATCTATTTATTATCGGGCTGCAAAGATGACGAGTAAGCCTAAACTGTTTATCAAATTATTCTTGTTTAAAATAATTTGTTGAAATTTTCACTAAAATCAGTCCATATATTCAACCAGCATATCATCATTGAAGCTCAAGAGATCTTTGATTGAACAATGAGATTGTACAATTCTGAACCGCTTTTTGCTCTTAACACTATTTGGGGACTGAACTATTAAACTACGGGTTATTGAAATACATTGTAACGTTGATTGCTAAATTGAACGGACTAATTTACACTCATGTGCCTAGCACGTGAGGAAACTTAACGATAAGAATTTAATGGGAGTTAGGCTGACGGTCATCCATGCCAAATTTCGAAAGTTGAAGGTCAACGACGTCAAAATAATAGATAAAGATTATTCATGCTATTTGATACAAACATCAAGGAACAACGGCGCAATTTTGTCCAATAAAAATTAAATAATTTATAGAAAAATCAACACGTTAATAATTAGATAAATATATAATTTACGACTACGATACTTTAAACACATTAAATTAAGAAAAAATTACGCCGTTAGTACCCATGGTTTGTTCACTTTTTCATCACAACACCTAAACTTTAAATTTTGCGTCGTTGGTACTTGTGGTTTCATTTAATTACCTAGTTAGTACCCCAGCTTATTTTTAAAGATTAATCCCTCACATGTGCCACACATGTGAGGGTAATTTCGTCTTTTTATTTAATTTTGACGTACTTCCTACTAGATCAAACAAAATCCATTGTGAATCATTAATAAGTAAATGGTAAAAGTGTTGTGGTAACACCTGGTTGAGCACCTTGAGCTGTTTTTAGAAGTTCATTGACCATTTTATGTAAGGATTTAAAATAATAAAATGCAATGGTCATAATTTTTACAAATTTAACTGAACGATGGATAAAATTAAGGGAACAGAGATAATATACCTCTCAAATATGTTAGAAGAATTAACATCACAATCGTAGTTGATAAATATATCTACCATGATCTGTGAATCAACACAGAGCTTTTCAAGAAACTTTAGTACAATCATTTTCTGTTAGAAATTAGGTTGAGCAACATTCTCTAGAAATCTGAAAACAATCATAGGAAAAAAGACTCCAATCTCTGCCTTTAATCCAGCTCTAAATCTTGACACGAGGCTTATAAAAATCGAGCAAGAAAGCTGAAAAATGATCATAAGGGTTGACGCACTGTTTTTAAACAGCGACAAGCATAAATACCGTCTAATAGCACCCAAAAATCTGTTCCAAGAAGAAAAGAGAAATAAGAATAACACAAAAATAAAAAGAATAGTATCAAGCCACATAAAGATCAATTACAGTAAGCAGAATCATAGGCAATAGAAGTGCTATCTACTTATTACCATGATTGTTTGAACTTCCAGCCCCAAGACTTAATATATATTGGTCAAACTTTGCAACTACTCAATACCTAAGATGATAGACACAATAACCAACTTATTTGAATTCCCTGCCATCATGGGTTTGAAGGATTCAAACTAGAACTTGCAGAAAAAAGAAAAAATAAATGCCCTGCCATCATCGTTATGAAGGACTAAATATTGGGCGCTCACATTAGAATGACGGATTTAAGATTAAACATCACAATTATATACACAAATAACAAGAAGTAACCTATAACCCAAGTGTATAAAATGATCATTTGACACATAAACTTATTGAGTAGAGCACTAACCAACAAAAAAATAGGACTAATGTAAATCCTAATAGATAAAACTTTTTTCGGTGCAAAAGTTTCTTGTTATAATAATGTAGTGTCAATTTCAAATTAAAATGATGTAGTTGGACACTTGGATGGTTGCCCTAAAAACACGTGGAAGTAAATTCATCTTGCTAACCAAATAATCTGAAATTGAAGTGGACAGAGAATCGAAGAATCATTGCAGGTGTTTTTATATGAAGAAAATTAAATAAAAGGACTAAATTACCCTCACATGCGTGGCACATGTGAAGGTTTAACCTTTAAAAATAAGCTGGGGTACTAACTAGATAATTTAATGAAACCACAGGTACCAACGACGCAAAATTTAAAGTTTATGTGTTGTGATGAAAAAGTGAACAAACCATGGGTACTAACGGCGTAATTTTTTCTTAAATTAATAACCACATCAAACATCATATGACCTTGGAAAGTACCTAAAACTATGAATCAATATTGCAAAAATTATATTACCTTTTAAAGACTTATTTTCAAGTTGTGCCCATACATTTTTAGTTATCATATAATTGAAAATAATTGTTACAATGCCTTTCTCTAGAAATTGTATAATTGTATAATGATACTATAGTATTCAACTATTATACTTTTTGATGTTAATCTATGAATTTTCCTAAACATATACATAGCCCAAGCCCATACCATTACCATACCATGATTAATTAATGTGTCAAAATAATAAAAAGTCAAAAGTTAATATCGCTGCAATTGAAGTGCATGTCTAGTTAAATGTTATTTTTTAGGTCCAGTTTCTTCTAACTATTATCAAAACACATTAGAGAATTCACGTTTTAAAGGTTGTCCAATAAAAATATAGTATTATCATAACCCTATTTTTTATTTCTTTTATTAGTTAAGTTGAAATTAATTAGTTTGCAAATGTAAAACTTACTCTGAACTCTCGAGAGATTATGGATTTTAAGTAACTAGGCGGAAGTTTCGTTTCACTATCTAATAGCTATATTGTAATAATGCCAATTGCATGATTTAACATGCGTGGGAATTAATTTCACTATTTAAATACTTTGTAATGCCAATCATATGATTTAGTACGAGTAGAAGATTGATTTCCATATTTAATAGCTTTGTAACGCCAGTTGCATGATTTAGCATAAAGTGGAAGTTACTATATTACCCGTAACAATCTAGTAATGTCAATCACATGATTTAAAATATCAATATATATATACATTTTCGTGTAGGAATTTGATAAAAAAAAAATAAAAAAAAAATACAAACCGAGATTTTATTTATAATTCAATGAAATACAATATAGATTAAAAGATAATATGAATACAGTTATACCATGTGAAAGTGACTTTCATTAGTAAAAACAAAGCAAAACTTTAAACCAGATGAAGACAACAAATAAACTAATAGACATTAGTAACAAGTGATTGGCTGGAGCTTGAGTTGAATGCAATTTCCTTAGAAAAGATACGAGTCTGTTTTCCGGGTACGGCGACCTAAGCTGCGTACAACCGAAGTAGAACTTGCCTGAAAATACAGTAGGATAGTGTGTTTTCTTCTACGCGCTTGCTATGATATTAATTATATTCAAATGGTGAGGATGATGGAGTGTTTATACAGCAAGAAAAGAAGCCAAGCCTTTAACTGATATATTAATTATAATTATTAATATCATTTATCAAAGATCAGTTTCAACTTTCAAGTCTCTTGATTTGCCTCTGCTGTAGTTGAAAGATCTCAATTACTGGATCAACTTTTATGAGTCAATACAGGCCATTAATCATAATAGATCACGGCCAAAACAGCCCACTACCCATACTAAGTCATGGGTAAAAATAGACCCATTTACTTTTGTGGATTAAAGTGCTAGACATGTCAATACTCTAACATAAAGAAGTCCACTAATCTGATGTTCCAGCAGCCCATTATACATAATGGGTCATGGGTCAAAACATACCCATTTAACCATTCATCCACCTCTCTTTAGCGCTCGATATCTCATTCATTACAACATATCTTTGGACACATAAAATACCGTGTCGAAAGTCACAAGCTTCGCAAACATGTAAAATGTTACTCAAATATGTTATATACATGTATATTTAGGTCCAAAGTTTGGGAAAATTGCACTTATAACCTCATTTTTCCAACATTTCATACTCAAATTTATACATAATATGTTTTATTTTATTTTCATTATATAACTATGATTTGTTACAACCCACAATACACTAGATCATCGGCTACTACATGCTACATAAACAGTGTGGTGTGTACCTAGGAGGGAAAGGACTCACACATTCTGATTTATTGTTACAACGTCTTCTTTGGTTTGAAAAATAAGTTGGGTTCGTTAAAGTTTCAACATCGACATTAGTTGCAAAGTATTTCATATGACATTGTCCTATATGAAGACAATATCATTCTAACACTATTGTTGAAATATGGTATTGTATTTCTAGACATCTAGATGTAATTAGGAATAAAAAGATTAATCAAGAATTAAGTAGTAGTATTAGATATTTTTTTCGAACGGCGAACTTAACCACCTTCGCGATCATATGCCACCTGTGACGACCCGTCCTAATCCACCTGGACGAAGTCTTCAACATCTGGTTCCATTGCGAGGTACGGACCTCTATACAATATGTTTTACAAACATTGCATTCTTTTTAAAAGACAAACTTTCATTTCAATGAAAGTTTACAAATATGCATACCAATGATATTATCATGTTTCCCAAATATAATTGACTAATCTGTCATTCACCTATTAATAATCTTTTTGAACTCAAATGATTTGAATGCAACGTCTTTTGAAATATGACATGAATGAATCCAAGTAATATCTTTAAAATGAGCAAATGCACAGCGGAAGATTTCTTTCATACCTGAGAACAGTGTTGTAAATCTCCTTATTTCTCCCTGAGATCTCCCCGAGATCTCGTTTTTGGAAGGCAGCCGAGACGAGATGTCCATCTCCCGAGATTTCTTAGTCAACGAGGTCAAGCTTGGTCAAAGCCACAAGTTATCGGATTTTCTCGGCCATTTCTTGAATTTTTTCATAAAATCTAATAAATTCTCGTGTTTTCTCACTAATTTTTTGGATTTTTTTGTAAAATCTCGTAAAAGTATATATAAATATACAAATATTAATAGATATATTTATATAAAAAAGCTGAAAATTCAACATAAGTCAACGTCTGAGATCTCCCCGAGAAATTTTCGAGATGCCGAGATCTCCCCAAAAATGTCCAAACGAGATCTCCCCGAGATCCGAGTTCTCCAACCTTGCCTGAGAATAAACATGTTTAAAAGTGTCAACCAAAAGGTTGGTGAGTTCATAGGTTTATCATAAACAATGATTTTAATAATTTTAATAGACCACAAGATTTCAAATACATAAAACCATACACTCGCAAGTGTATAAAATCATCCATACGAATTAAACACCTGGTAACCGACCTTAACAAAATGCATATAGAATATCCCCCAGCATACCAGCACTTGCAATCAGTATGCTAACAGCATACAAACATGCCATCCCTTTTAAAAATGACGGTTGTATACACCTTACAAACAGGCCATTCCTTTTAAAGATGGCGGTTGTATACTAAAATTCGAAGTACTAAAGCAGTTCAAATTCTCTGACTGGAGCGTGTTAAAGCCCATACATCTATCTTTAGGATTCGCGTCAATTAGTGGCGATTATAATGTCCAACTAATTCTTAGGCTACCAAGCAAAATAAACAGGGGTGATATCCGGTTTAATCATAATTCAGTCGTAGAATTTTTTAAGTACCTGTGTCTATTTCGTCAAAAATTTATAAAAGCAGCTAATGTATTCTCAGTCCCAAAAATATATATTGCAAAAGCATTTAAAAAAAGGGATCAAATGAACTCACGATACGATATTTTGTAGTAAAAATATGCATACGACTGAACTGAACAATGCAGGGTTGGTCTCGGATTCACGAACATATATCATTCATATATATATTAATACATATACTAATGTTTAAGCAAGTTTATATATTAATATTATTAATATACTTGTTATATTTAATGATTCATATAAATAAATTATATATAGCTATTTTATATATTTTAAATAAATAATTAGTGATTAAATATCATATTTTTATTAAAGTATTTTAATTAAAATCTACATAATGTATTAAAATTAATATTTATATTAAAAATATATTTATATTTATATACTATATGTAACTTAGTTAATATTATATAGTTATGGATGATAACATTTTATATAAAATATATAGTATGTAATATTATTAAAGTCATGATATATGTAATAAATATATTTTTATATAAATAGCATTTATTTGTTAAAATAATAATTATAATAATACTAAAATAATGATAATAATAATAATAATAATAAAAACAATGATAATTCTAATAATAATAAAAATAAATTTTTTAATAAAAATGATATTTATAATAATATTGACAATTTTAATAATAATGATAATGATATTATTAATATTAATAATAAAAATAATCATAATAATAATAATAATAATAATAATAATAATAATAATAATAATAATAATAATAATAATAATAATAATAATAATAATAATAATAATAATAATAATAATAATAATAATAATAATAATCATAATCATAATAATAATAATAATAATAATAATAATAATAATCATAATAATAATAATAATAATAATAATAATAATAATAATAATAATAATAATAATAATAATAATAATAATAATAATAATAATATTACTACCTTAAAGAACAAGCTTCCCAAAAGAAAAATATGCCACTGCCCTGACTCGAACCTGTGACCTCTCGTTTAACACAAACACCCCTAACCATTGCTCTACCTATTGCTTTTCTGTTTTAATTCATACGTTTATTAATTTATCATGTAACCTTATCGACATCATAGACATCATCATATCATCTCATCATCTCATCGTTACCTTCACTCATCATCATCATTCTTATCGCCACTGCATCAATTATCATCCGTAATCATCATCAATTCTACTATTCATCATCATTATACATCTTCATCATATACACTACCGATATCATCCTCATCATCATACGATCATCATCATCATACTTAAACTATCATCATCATGATCACCTCATCATCACCATGAAGCATCATCGGACATCTATCATCATTCAGTTTCATAGGAGGCTTCGAACTTCGGTTAAGTTTGGTAGAAAACAGAAATAATAGCATCCTGCAGCTGCACCTTTCGGCTAAACAAAAATGGATGAAAGCACGCAGAAAAATGGAGGTTGCGGGGTGGTTTTAGGGTGGCGGACAGTGATGGGTTTCTGGGTTCGAACAAAACAGAAATATGCAGCGTAGCAGCAGCTGCTATGGTGTTCTGTGGTGATTGATAAGGTGGCAGATGGGGGTGGTCTTCGACTGATTACAACAGCAACAAAACAGTAGCAGGTTCGAAGAATAGAAAGGAAAAGAAGCTGAGCAGTAGCAGTTAATTTAAATGATGGTGTTGGTTATCGAAACATAATACTTTTGTAGCAGCAATAATGAAGAAGAAACATGAAAAGAATTGCAGGTGATGGTTCACGGCAAAAACAGAAAAAGAAGAGAGAGAGAGAGAGAGAGAGAGAGAGAGAGAGGGAGAGAGAGAGAGAGAGAGAGAGAGAGGTGAAGGTTCTTGGACATAAGATGAAACGAATACAGCAGCAGTTCATCGAAGGTCTTTCATGATGTTTTGGTTTGTTTTCAATTGGGCAACAGAACAGTTGATGGTGAGATTGGTGATGTTGGGTCTCGGACAAGAAAACAAGAAAGGATCGAGCTTGTGGTTTTCAGTTATAAGAGAAAATGTGATGGAATCATGGTGGTGGTGATTGGTGGGAAAAGATAGCAGTTATGGTGGTGAGGTGGTTGACGATGGGGAGATGGTTGGAAGAGAAGGCAAGGTGGTGGTGGCTCACGGTGGGTGAGGATGACGGAAGGTGGGTGTTTGGTGGTAGCCGTTGGAGTTGAGGCTCGGGTGGTGATCGAATATTACAAGATGGTGAAAGGCTATCATGATCATGGTGTGGTGAAAGGAACAGGAAAGTGTTCGGTTTATATATATTGTATGTGAGTATGTATATATATAATATATATTAGATAGTTGGAATCCAAACCGGTGAGAAATCACAATCATAATTTAATTCACGGGATAATAAGTGTGTTAAATAGTAAAGCCATCATTCCCTTGTTTTCTTATACCGACATCATTTAATGTGGACTGGTTTTTCTTTTAATCAATTATGCATGGATGTAACAAGTAGAAAGTGTAGTGGGTTTGTTCGAATAATTCACCAAGTGGTGATTGAATTATCGAAGTAATCACAAGAAGGAAAGTATGAGTGTGTGCCTTTCAGTTATGCATATGTATATGTATTATATATAAAATCAGTTGAAGACAATGAACATCAATCAGTGAACATCTTGTGACATATAAAGATTCTATATATTGTATAATTCAATTAGTGGGATGAAAAGGTGATACAATAAACCGAATTCAATTAGTTTAACAGTAACATAAAGTTAAGAATAATAATATAATAATAATTTTAATATTTTTAATAATAAAAACGTGTGAATATATTAGTCGTCGTCTTTTACGGACTAAATTTCATGTTTAATTAGTGACGGATAAAAGTCCTACGAAAAATCCTAAATTTTTAAATTAAATGTCTTTATTTATTTCAGTCATTATGGTATAAAATTAGTCATTAACTGTTTAAAAATATTAAATAGAAATTAACTCAACTACCCACGCTCGATCCCGGGTAAAATATAAAAAGTGTTAAAATTTAATAATTAGATCCTATATATACTTTTAATAAGCCTATGTAACGACCCGCACTTTTTCGATCATACTATACTTATAAGATTAATATTTACATAAATTAAACCTTGCCAACATGATAAGCAATCCAAATTGTTGAGACTTATGTTTCCGAAAAGAGTTTTACACAACGTTTGACCGTCTAGTTTGACCGATGATATCACGAACTATACAATATATAATAATTATACGTTTGTGTATATATATGTATATATACATATTTAACATGATTAATAAATGTTTTAATATCTCATTTTGTATTAATAACAACAAGTTATAAGTATATTTTGAAACTACTAACTTAAGTTTTCAAAATGATAACAATACGTAACGTTAATTGACATAAATACTTAAGACTTATAATGTTTATACATATATTGTATAAGTAATGTATTTAATCACTTTTAAAGACTTAAATACATAAAATCATATAAGTGTATTCACAAAAGATAGCTATATTTGAATCCTCATTTCATTTTTCACAAAATTTCTATACGTATACCTAGAGTATTTGTACTCGTATCATACCTAGCTTCTATACGTATTTACTATTCGTATATACACATCAAATCACCACCTAATCAGCTCCTATACTTGCCCTCATCAAGAGGGAACTTCTTTTTGACATTTAACTTCAATAATTATACAAAAATACAAGCTTGAATTTTGTTTTGTCCCCCCCCCCCCCTTGGCCACGTTTTATATGCCATCCCCATAACCAATTTTTGATCACCATTCTCACTTCTAAATCACTCTCTAACTCTTTTACTTGAAAGCCCTAAGAACTCCATAACAATTCAGTAACTTACCAAGAAGATATAGCTTCAAAAAAACCATACTAAAACACCATAAGAAAACCATACAAAAACACTTCAAGAAAACCCTCCAAGAACACCAACTTACTACCAATCTTTCATCCACTTCTATCACCCTTTTGATTCTAGCTTCTTACTTCTCTTTTACAGCAACTTCATCCAAGGAACTTGAGGTAGAATATATGTTCATAACCTTATTCGATTCATATATATATAGCTATCATATTTTGTGGTATACAAGTTTAACAACAAGAACATAGTTTGAATGTTTTCAAACTTGTTTGCAAACTAAATAGATCCTTCTAACTTAACTTTTAAAATACTTCAAGACCTGTAATATAACTTATGTATATGCTAATTTAACAAGGTAAAACTTGGTTTTTCAAAGTATAAGTATTTTTAGAAAAATGGTCATTAAATGATTTTGTTGTAACGAAAATGATTAACTTCATAAGTTTCACTAAAGTTTGACCTATGCCGTGTGATTTTGAATACAAACTAAGGTATTTACAGTTCATAGTCTTAAAGAGGGACTCGATCCAAGGAGATGGCAAGTTGAATCAACGAAAACGGACTTGTAACGAAGAAACTATGACCGAAACAAAATTGGTTATCCAAGGCTTAAATGACTTCGGGATTCATTGGAAAAATTTACATAAAATCACATACTTCTAAGATAACATGATATTTTATATATATGTACTTATAATTCAATTTTATATGGTTCAGGATCACCCGTAAACAACACGAGAAGATTAATCATAAGATCCCATGATTGTACGCAACACGTCATTTGACAACACCGGTACCATGGGTCAAGATTAATCTCGACCAATACATATACGTTGGGGTTTTATTTATTTCGTTGGGGGTTTTATTTATTGCGGGTATATTAAACATCTAAAAATGAACCATTAAAAATTGAATTACTAACATCGGAATGCTAACTTCGGACTAAGGAAATATTCAAAGTATTAAAAGTATAACAAGTATATATATATATGTAACGTTTGTTTAAAATGAAAACATATTGATATATTATATATGGATAGGTCCGTGATATCAACCGGAAGACCGAGTCAAATTATATATATCATCAAGACAAGTGTGAGTATATAGTCCCACTTTTAAACTCTAAATATTTCGGGATGAGAATACATGTATTTTATGTTTTACGATATGGACACAAGTAACTGAAAAATATATTCTACGTTGAGTTGTACCACTGGCATACTTCCCTGTAGCTTGGTAACTAATATTTACAGCGGTATTGTAAACGCGAATCCTGTTGATAGATCTATCGGGCCTGACAACCCCAACCGGACTGGACGACCAGTATTCAACGGTTGCACAGTACTTCGTTTTTGTGACTACACTTGGTACGGTGTAGTAAGATTTCATATTAAAGGGAATATGCGACGTGAAAATGTTAAGTATGGTTACCGAGTGCTCAACCACTTAGAATACTTTTATTAAACTGATTATATACGAAATCTTGTGGTCTATATATATATTGCAGCCGGCATTAAACCTATATCTCACCAACTTTATGTTGACCTTTTTAAACATGTCTATTCTCAGGTGATTTCTAAAGCTTCCGCTGCATCATGTTGGATCTAACCAGGATCTTGCGTACGCATGTTTGTGTCAAAAATAAAACTGCATATCCAAGATGTTGTACTGTAAAATATGCTAGAAACCGTGTTGTTGTCATCATTTGTAAAGTTTGTAAGTCGAAGATTATCGCTAAACGTTAATCTTCTTTTTATTGTCTTAAGTTTGTAACAAAAATAATGGTTATGGTTTGTAATGTATAATATATGCAGTTTTCTTTCAAAAATGTCTCATATAGAGGTCAATACCTCGCAATGAAATCATACGTTATTTAACGCGTTCTTATGGTTAAGGACGGGTTATGACATGTGGTATCAGAGCGGTGGTCTTAGCGAACCAGGTTTGCATTAGTGTGTCTAAACCGATAAGTCGTTAGGATACATTAGTAAGTCTGGACTTTGACCGGATTTGATTTTAAAAAAAAAAAAAAAACCATTGCTTATCACTGTTGGTTAAAAATTCATATGTAAATATTATGTAAGTACTAATGGGTTAGTTGTTGTGTGATAGATGTCGGGCTCGAAACTTATTATCACATTCAGCGACTCCGAATCAGAATCTTCAGATTGTGTTTCAGTCATTAACATATCCGATGACGAAAATGGTATTTTTGGGGAAGACTCACAATTTCCAGATGAACCAACTATAGAAATATCGGAAAGTGAACCCGAGGAGGAAAGTGAACCCGAAGAGGAAAGTGAACCCGAAGAAGAAAGTGAACCCGAGGAAGAAATACTAGAAATTACGAAAGAAAAATTCGATCAAGGAAAGAAACGAAAAGCGAATGAATTAGAAAATTCAAATCCCAAACTTAGTGAGAATGACGTAGCACCAATTCCACTCAACACTACCACCCCTATTCCCGCTATTCCTATTAGTGCTATCCCCGCATCTAGTTCTTCGGCTCCTCAGCCAAAACGTAGGCAGACAGCTAGGATAAGCGTTAGGCCATTCATTGGAACTAAACGCCCTAGAAAATAGACCGAACGATGCACTGCCGTATTAAGCCATGGAATCATATAATGTTTTGTATAATATTATTAGTGTGGTTTGCTTAAAGTTTGATGTAAGATAAGCATATGTAAAATAGCGAAGTATGAAATGCAATAATTTTCCATGGTTAAGTATTATTTAGATTGTAGTAATTGATTCTGTACTAAGCTATTAAGTATGAACATTAACGGGTAGGTACTACCCAAGATATAATTATAAAACGCTAATAAGAAGAAAAGGCTTTTATAATAATACCTGGTTCATATTATTAACAAGCTATAAATGTACTATAAATACATACTACATCTATAATAATCCATGTGAATAATTATTTTCTTTCATTAGGAAATGGCGCGATTGAACCGAATGACGGAACAAGAAGTCGAGAACTTCATCAACCAGCGAGTCAACGATAGAATGCTATGGGTCGAAGCTGCAAGAGCTACTGCAGTTAATCCAAATCCTCGTGTAGGATGCTCCTACAAGACGTTTCAAGCTTGCAAACCTTCATCATTCAGTGGAACGGAAGGACCTATCGGTTTAACCCGATGGATAGAAAAGATGGAGACGGTGTTCAAAATCAGCGGTTGTGATGAAAAAGACATGACCAAGTATGCATCGTGCACTTTACAAGATAGTGCACTTACATGGTGGAAGAATTATGTGAAGGCGGTAGGAGGAGATGTAGCTTATGATACTCCATGGGAAGAATTCAAAGCAATGATAATCACCGAGTATTGTCCAAGGAATGAGGTTATTAAGTTAGAAGATGAGTTACGAAGTTTGAAGGTGGTTGGTACTGAAATTACCAACTACAACCAGCGATTCATGGAATTAGTTTTACTATGTCCTGAATTGGTTCCAACCGAAGCACGGAAGATTGAAATGTACAAAGGTGGTTTGCCCAAAAAGGTCAAGGCAAACGTTACGGCGTCGAAACCTAAGACAATTCATGAAGCTATAACCATGGCGAACGAGCTAATGGATCAGGTCATTTTGGACAAGAAAGCATTCAATACTGAGGTGAAGGCATTGGGGAACAAGAAAAAGTGGAATGGAGGTTATGATCGAGGTAACCAACAACAACCTTATAAGAAACAAGAAACCACGAAAGGTGTGGGTAGCGGTTCAGGCTTTGGTTACAAAGGACAAAGTCCTTTGTGCAACCGTTGTCACAAACATCATTTTGGTTACTGTAGTGTGTTGTGCACTAAATGCAATAGACAGGGACATCTTGCTGAAGATTGTAAGGCTCTCGTTACGAATGCAAATGGTAACAAGACTCCTGCCACCAACGCAAATAGAACTGCTTTGGCTAACATTACTTGTTTTGGGTGTGGAAAACAAGGTCATTATAAGAGCCAGTGCCCGAATCAGAATGGCGGACCTGCACGTGGAAGAGCGTTTGTTATTAATGCTAGAGAGGCACGAGAAGACCCGGAACTTGTTACGGGTACGTTTACCATTAATAACTTATCAGCATCTATTTTATTTGATACTGGCGCCGATAGAAGTTACGTGTGTATAAATTTTTACACTAAATTGAATTGTTCATCATTACCTCTAGATGCTAAGTACTTGATTGAGTTAGCTAATGGTAAGCTAATTAAAGCCGATAAAATTTGTCGTGATTGTGAAATAAATCTAGCCGGAGAAACGTTTAAAATCGACTTAATACCCGTAGAATTAGGAGGTTTTGATGTAATAGTCGGCATGGACTGGATGTCCAAAATAGGAGCGGAAGTTGTTTGTGCTAAGAAGGCAATTCGTATTCCTGGTAAGGATAAAATGCCAGTGATGATTTATGGAGAGAAGGGTAATTCAAAGCTAAAACTCATTAGTTGTTTGAAAGCCAGGAAGTGTTTAGAAAAGGGATGTTACGCTATTTTAGCACATGTTAATAAAGTCGAAAAGAAAGAAAAGGGCATCAACGACGTGCCTGTGGCAAGAGATTTTCCTGAAGTTTTTCCGGAAGAGTTGCCGGGATTACCTCCATTTAGATCGGTAGAATTTCAAATAGATTTAGTACCAGGAGCTGCACCAGTGGCTCGTGCTCCATATAGACTTGCACCGTCCGAGTTAAAAGAACTTCAAAGTCAGTTAAAAGAATTACTGGACCGTGGATTCATACGACCGAGTACTTCACCGTGGGGAGCTCCAATTTTGTTTGTTAAGAAGAAAGATGGATCTTTTAGGATGTGTATAGACTATCGTGAATTAAATAAGTTAACTATCAAGAATCGGTATCCACTACCGAGAATTGATGACTTATTTGATCAATTGCAAGGATCATGTGTTTATTCAAAAATCGACTTAAGATCGGGCTATCATCAACTACGCGTCAAAGAAGAGGATATTCCGAAAACTGCTTTTCGGACACGTTATGGTCATTACGAATTTTTGGTTATGCCGTTTGGATTGACGAATGCGCCAGCTGTATTCATGGACCTCATGAATCGAGTTTGTAGTCCGTATTTAGATAAGTTTGTTATCGTTTTCATTGATGATATTCTTATCTATTCCAAGAGTGAGCAAGAGCATGAAGAGCATTTAAGGTTGATACTGGAGTTGTTGAGAAAAGAACAACTTTATGCTAAATTTTCTAAGTGTGCTTTCTGGTTGAAAGAAGTGCAATTTCTTGGTCACGTTGTTAATAGCGAAGGAATTCAGGTTGATCCAGCAAAAACTGAAGCTATTGAAAAATGGGAGACTCCTAAGACACCAACGCAGATACGTCAATTTTTGGGTTTAGCCGGTTATTATAGAAGGTTTATTCAAGATTTTTCTCGAATAGCTAAGCCATTGACAGCATTAACGCAAAAAGGGAAGAAATACGAATGGACCTCGGAGCAGGAGAACGCATTTCAATTATTAAAGAAGAAGTTAACTACGGCGCCTATTTTATCGTTACCTGAAGGGAACGATGATTTTGAAATATATTGTGACGCTTCGCGACAAGGTTTTGGTTGTGTTCTTATGCAACGAAAGAAAGTAATTGCATTTGCATCCCGACAATTGAAGATTCACGAGCGAAATTATACGACGCATGATCTAGAATTGGGAGCAGTCGTGTTTGCATTGAAGATGTGGAGACACTACTTGTATGGGGTTAAATTCACTGTGTTTACTGATCATAAAAGCCTTCAACATATTTTTGATCAGAAACAATTGAACATGAGGCAACGTAGGTGGGTCGAGTTAATAAACGACTATGATTGTGAAATTCGTTATCATCCCGGGAAGGCGAACGTGGTGGCCGATGCTCTAAGCAGAAAGGAACGAGAACCAATTCGAGTACGAGCGATGAACATAAAAATTCGCATGAATCTCAACTCACAAATCAAAGAAGTTCAACGAGAAGCACTTACTAAAGAAAACATAGGAAATGAAATAATGAAGAAGTATGAGAAGCAACTCGTTATGCGGGAAGATGGAATTCGATATTTTGCAAATCGTATTTGGGTACCAAAGTTGGGTGGATTAAGGAAGTTGATATTGAACGAGGCACATAAGACAAGATATTCGATACATCCTGGAGTTGGAAAGATGTACCAAGATCTTAAGACGCATTATTGGTGGCCTAATTTGAAGATAGACGTTGCAACATATGTTGGGGAGTGTTTAACTTGTTCTAAGGTCAAAGCAGAACACCAGAAGCCGTCAGGGTTACTTCAACAACCAGAAATCCCAGAATGGAAATGGGATGGTATTACCATGGATTTCATCACGAAGTTACCAAAGACTGCCTGGGGATACGACACCATTTGGGTGATTGTTGATCGTCTCACCAAGTCTGCACATTTCTTGCCTATAAAGGAAACGGATAGAATGGAGAAACTATTACGATTGTATATAAAGGAAGTTGTTTCAAGGCATGGGATACCTATTTCCATTATATCCGATCGTGATAGTAGATTTACCTCAAAGTTTTGGCAATCACTACAGGAGGCATTAGGAACTCGTTTGGATATGAGTACCGCATATCATCCGCAGACCGACGGGCAGAGTGAGAGAACAATTCAGACTCTTGAAGACATGCTCAGGGCATGTGTGATCGATTTTGGAAACGGATGGGATAAATATCTACCGTTAGCAGAATTCTCGTATAATAATAGTTATCATGCGAGCATTGGAGCTGCGCCATTTGAAGCATTGTACGGAAGGAAGTGTAGATCTCCTATCTGTTGGAATGAAGTAGGAGATCGACATTTAACTGGTCCCGAGATCATACACGAAACGACCGAGAAGATAGTACAAATCAAGGAGAGATTGAAAACAGCCCGTAATCGCCAAAAGAGCTACGCCGATGTCCGAAGGAAACCATTAGAGTTTCAGGTCGGGGACATGGTTATGCTAAAGGTGTCACCTTGGAAAGGTGTAATACGTTTCGGCAAAAGGGGTAAACTGAACCCAAGGTACGTAGGCCCGTTTAAGATCATCGAACGCATTGGACCGGTAGCTTATCGACTCGAGTTACCGCAACAACTCGCCGGAGTACATAATACCTTTCACGTCTCAAACCTGAAGAAGTGTCTTGCAAAGGAAGACCTCACCATTCCTCTTGAAGAAATTCATGTCGACGAGAAACTACAATTCGTCGAAGAACCAATCGAAATCATGGACCGTGAAGTTAAACAGCTCAAACAGAGTAATATACCGATTGTTAAGGTTCGTTGGAATGCTAGAAGAGGTCCCGAGTTTACTTGGGAACAAGAGGATCAGATGAAACGAAAGTATCCGCATTTGTTTCTCGATGACGCAAAATAGGTACAATTTTAAAATTTCGGGACGAAATTTATTTAACGGGGAGGTAATGTAACGACCCGCACTTTTTCGATCATACTATACTTATAAGATTAATATTTACATAAATTAAACCTTGCCAACATGATAAGCAATCCAAATTGTTGAGACTTATGTTTCCGAAAAGAGTTTTACACAACGTTTGACCGTCTAGTTTGACCGATGATATCACGAACTATACAATATATAATAATTATACGTTTGTGTATATATATGTATATATACATATTTAACATGATTAATAAATGTTTTAATATCTCATTTTGTATTAATAACAACAAGTTATAAGTATATTTTGAAACTACTAACTTAAGTTTTCAAAATGATAACAATACGTAACGTTAATTGACATAAATACTTAAGACTTATAATGTTTATACATATATTGTATAAGTAATGTATTTAATCACTTTTAAAGACTTAAATACATAAAATCATATAAGTGTATTCACAAAAGATAGCTATATTTGAATCCTCATTTCATTTTTCACAAAATTTCTATACGTATACCTAGAGTATTTGTACTCGTATCATACCTAGCTTCTATACGTATTTACTATTCGTATATACACATCAAATCACCACCTAATCAGCTCCTATACTTGCCCTCATCAAGAGGGAACTTCTTTTTGACATTTAACTTCAATAATTATACAAAAATACAAGCTTGAATTTTGTTTTGTCCCCCCCCCCTTGGCCACGTTTTATATGCCATCCCCATAACCAATTTTTGATCACCATTCTCACTTCTAAATCACTCTCTAACTCTTTTACTTGAAAGCCCTAAGAACTCCATAACAATTCAGTAACTTACCAAGAAGATATAGCTTCAAAAAAACCATACTAAAACACCATAAGAAAACCATACAAAAACACTTCAAGAAAACCCTCCAAGAACACCAACTTACTACCAATCTTTCATCCACTTCTATCACCCTTTTGATTCTAGCTTCTTACTTCTCTTTTACAGCAACTTCATCCAAGGAACTTGAGGTAGAATATATGTTCATAACCTTATTCGATTCATATATATATAGCTATCATATTTTGTGGTATACAAGTTTAACAACAAGAACATAGTTTGAATGTTTTCAAACTTGTTTGCAAACTAAATAGATCCTTCTAACTTAACTTTTAAAATACTTCAAGACCTGTAATATAACTTATGTATATGCTAATTTAACAAGGTAAAACTTGGTTTTTCAAAGTATAAGTATTTTTAGAAAAATGGTCATTAAATGATTTTGTTGTAACGAAAATGATTAACTTCATAAGTTTCACTAAAGTTTGACCTATGCCGTGTGATTTTGAATACAAACTAAGGTATTTACAGTTCATAGTCTTAAAGAGGGACTCGATCCAAGGAGATGGCAAGTTGAATCAACGAAAACGGACTTGTAACGAAGAAACTATGACCGAAACAAAATTGGTTATCCAAGGCTTAAATGACTTCGGGATTCATTGGAAAAATTTACATAAAATCACATACTTCTAAGATAACATGATATTTTATATATATGTACTTATAATTCAATTTTATATGGTTCAGGATCACCCGTAAACAACACGAGAAGATTAATCATAAGATCCCATGATTGTACGCAACACGTCATTTGACAACACCGGTACCATGGGTCAAGATTAATCTCGACCAATACATATACGTTGGGGTTTTATTTATTTCGTTGGGGGTTTTATTTATTGCGGGTATATTAAACATCTAAAAATGAACCATTAAAAATTGAATTACTAACATCGGAATGCTAACTTCGGACTAAGGAAATATTCAAAGTATTAAAAGTATAACAAGTATATATATATATGTAACGTTTGTTTAAAATGAAAACATATTGATATATTATATATGGATAGGTCCGTGATATCAACCGGAAGACCGAGTCAAATTATATATATCATCAAGACAAGTGTGAGTATATAGTCCCACTTTTAAACTCTAAATATTTCGGGATGAGAATACATGTATTTTATGTTTTACGATATGGACACAAGTAACTGAAAAATATATTCTACGTTGAGTTGTACCACTGGCATACTTCCCTGTAGCTTGGTAACTAATATTTACAGCGGTATTGTAAACGCGAATCCTGTTGATAGATCTATCGGGCCTGACAACCCCAACCGGACTGGACGACCAGTATTCAACGGTTGCACAGTACTTCGTTTTTGTGACTACACTTGGTACGGTGTAGTAAGATTTCATATTAAAGGGAATATGCGACGTGAAAATGTTAAGTATGGTTACCGAGTGCTCAACCACTTAGAATACTTTTATTAAACTGATTATATACGAAATCTTGTGGTCTATATATATATTGCAGCCGGCATTAAACCTATATCTCACCAACTTTATGTTGACCTTTTTAAACATGTCTATTCTCAGGTGATTTCTAAAGCTTCCGCTGCATCATGTTGGATCTAACCAGGATCTTGCGTACGCATGTTTGTGTCAAAAATAAAACTGCATATCCAAGATGTTGTACTGTAAAATATGCTAGAAACCGTGTTGTTGTCATCATTTGTAAAGTTTGTAAGTCGAAGATTATCGCTAAACGTTAATCTTCTTTTTATTGTCTTAAGTTTGTAACAAAAATAATGGTTATGGTTTGTAATGTATAATATATGCAGTTTTCTTTCAAAAATGTCTCATATAGAGGTCAATACCTCGCAATGAAATCATACGTTATTTAACGCGTTCTTATGGTTAAGGACGGGTTATGACAGCCTATAATTTATAACACTCATTTTCGGATCATCGTTTATTTTAAAAATCACATAAGTTCGAATTTAACTTGCTTAATATCAATCGAAACATCAAACGAGTATTACAATCATTTAATATTTATTTTTAATATACTTTATTTATATATAGATATGTTTTAGATAATAATTATTATAATATCCTATTTTTATTTTATTTTACATAATTAAATTTTAATAGTAATAACATATAATATTTCAAATTATATTTCCAATTATATATATATATATATATATATATATATATATATATATATATATATATATATATATATATATATATATATATATATATATATATATATAGACACATATCTATTTACAATTAATTGTTCGTGAATCATCGGGAATGAAAACAGTTCAAAAATTTTGAGACTCAGTTTAACAGACTTTGCTTATCATGTCAAAAATATTAAAGATTAAGTTTAAATTTGGTCGGAAATTTCCGGGTCATCACAGTACCTACCCGTTAAAGAAATTTCGTCCCGAAATTTGATCTAGGTCGTCATGGCTAACAATAAGAATGTTTTCATGACAAATATGAGTAGATAAATAGAGTTTTATCATTAATGAGTAATATGAATAAAATGATTCGATTACTCGAAGCGTATGAATGAAGCTATAGCAAAAGAGTGATATGAGGAAATAAAGATTCGTCTTAACTTTTGACGTAGTCAGGGTTGAATTCCGGAATTCAAGGGATTTAAAGAAAATCTTTGAATTCTATATAAGATCTGATTCTTCGGAATTTAAGGAAATTATGATCTCTTTAATTAAATGAGATAATCTGCCTCGATTGCTCTGTCTGATATTTCACTATAAATTTACCTCTTTCGTTCCAACATTTTCACCACTTTATACTTGTCTTTCCTCAATTCATATTCCCAAGGATTGTGAAAATACTCAATCCAGTTCTGATCCTTGTCCTTATCCTGACTATCGTAACAGTCATTCTCCTTTTATAATTTCCACCGGAGGAATCTGTTTACTTCTGAAATGTCCCGTTCTTATTGATTAAAAACGTTCCATATTAATTGATTTCGTTGCGAGGTTTTGACCTCTATATGAGACGTTTTTCAAAGACTGCATTCATTTTTAAAACAAACCATAACCTTTATTTCATAAATAAAGGTTTAAAAAGCTTTACGTAGATTATCAAATAATGATAATCTAAAATATCCTGTTTACACACGACCATTACATAATGGTTTACAATACAAATATGTTACATCAAAATCAGTTTCTTAAATGCAGTTTTTACACAATATCATACAAACATGGACTCCAAATCTTGTCCTTATTTTAGTATGCAACAGCGGAAGCTCTTAGTATTCACCTGAGAATAAACATGCTTTAAACGTCAACAAAAATGTTGGTGAGTTATAGGTTTAACCTATATATATCAAATCGTAACAATAGACCACAAGATTTTATATTTCAATACACATCCCATACATAGAGATAAAAAATCATTCATATGGTTAACACCTGGTAACCGACATTAACAAGATGCATATATAAGAATATCCCCATCATTCCGGGACACCCTTCGGATATGATATAAATTTCGAAGTACTAAAACATCCGGTACTTTGGATGGGGTTTGTTAGGCCCAATAGATCTATCTTTAGGATTCGCGTCAATTAGGGTGTCTGTTCCCTAATTCTTAGATTACCAGACTTAATAAAAAGGGGCATATTCGATTTCGATAATTTAACCATATAATGTAGTTTCACGTACTTGTGTCTATTTTGTAAATCATTTATAAAACCTGCATGTATTCTCATCCCAAAAATATTAGATTTTAAAAGTGGGACTATAACTCACTTTCACAGATTTTTACTTCGTCGGGAAGTAAGACTTGGCCACTGGTTGATTCACGAACCTATAACAATATATACATATATATCAAAGTATGTTCAAAATATATTTACAACACTTTTAATATATTTTGATGTTTTAAGTTTATTAAGTCAGCTGTCCTCGTTAGTAACCTACAACTAGTTGTCCACAGTTAGATGTACAGAAATAAATCGATAAATATTATCTTGAATCAATCCATGACCCAGTGTATACGTATCTCAGTATTGATCATAACTCAAACTATATATATTTTGGAATCAACCTCGACCCTGTATAGCTAACTCCAACATTCACATATAGAGTGTCTATGGTTGTTCCGAAATATATATAGATGTATCGACATGATAGGTCGAAACATTGTATACTTGTCTATGGTATCTCAAGATTACATAATATATAATACAAGTTGATTAAGTTATGGTTGGAATAGATTTGTTACCAATTTTCACGTAGCTAAAATGAGAAAAATTATCCAATCTTGTTTTACCCATAACTTCTTCATTTTAAATCCGTTTTGAGTGAATCAAATTGCTATGGTTTCATATTGAACTCTATTTTATGAATCTAAACAGAAAAAGTATAGGTTTATAGTCGGAAAAATAAGTTACAAGTCATTTTTGTAAAGGTAGTCATTTCATTCGAAAGAACGACGTCTAGATGACCATTTTAGAAAACATACTTCCACTTTGAGTTTAACCATAATTTTTGGATATAGTTTCATGTTCATAATAAAAATCATTTTCCCATAATAACAACTTTTAAATCAAAGTTTATCATAGTTTTTAATTAACTAACCCAAAACAGCCCGCGGTGCTACACGACGGCGTAAATCCGGTTTTACGGTGTTTTTCGTGTTTTCGGGTTTTAAATCATTAAGTTAGCATATCATATAGATATAGAACATGTGTTTAGTTGATTTTAAAAGTAAAGTTAGAAGGATTAACTTTTATTTGCGAACAAGTTTAGAATTAACTAAACTATGTTCTAGTGATTACAAGTTTAAACCTTCGAATAAGATAGCTTTATATGTATGAATCGAATGATGTTATGAACATCATTACTACCTCAAGTTCCTTGGATAAACCTACTGGAAATGAGAAAAATAGATCTAGCTTCAAAGGATCCTTGGATGGCTTGAAAGTTCTTGAAGCAGAATCATGACACGAAAACAATTTCAAGTAAGATTTCCACTCGAAATAAGATTGTTATAGTTATAGAAATTGAATTAAAATTTGAATATGATTATTACCTTGTATTAGAAAGATAACCTACTGTAAGTAACAAAGGTTTCTTAATCTTGGATGATTACTTGGAATGGATTTAGAAAACTTGGAAGTAAACTTGCAATCTTGGAAGTATTCTTGATTTTATGAAACTAGAACTTTTGGAATTTATGAAGAACACTTAGAACTTGAAGATAGAACTTGAGAGAGATCAATTAGATGAAGAAAATTGAAGAATGAAAGTGTTTGTAGGTGTTTTTGGTCGTTGGTGTATGGATTAGATATAAAGGATATGTAATTTTGTTTTCATGTAAATAAGTCATGAATGATTACTCATATTTTTGTAATTTTATGAGATATTTCATGCTAGTTTCCAAATGATGGTTACCACATGTGTTAGGTGACTCACATGGGCTGCTAAGAGCTGATCATTGGAGTGTATATACCAATAGTACATACATCTAAAAGCTGTGTATTGTACGAGTACGAATACGGGTGCATACGAGTAGAATTGTTGATGAAACTGAACGAGGATGTAATTGTAAGAATTTTTGTTAAGTAGAAGTATTTTGATAAGTGTCTTGAAGTCTTTCAAAAGTGTATGAATACATATTAAAACACTACATGTATATACATTTTAACTGAGTCGTTAAGTCATCGTTAGTCGTTACATGTAAATGTTGTTTTGAAACCTTTAGGTTAACGATCTTGTTGAATGTTGTTAACCCATTGTTTATTATAACAAATGAGATGTTAAATTGTTATATTATCATGATATTATGATATATAATATATCTTAGTATGATATATATACAGTTAAATGTCGTTACAACGATAATCGTTACATATATGTCTCGTTTCGAAATCATTAAGTTAGTAGTCTTATTTTTACGTATGTATTTCATTGTTAATACACTTAATAATATATTTATTTATCATTTAACATAATTAACCAAGTGTATAAATATCTTAATATGATTCATATGTACCTAGTAAGACGTTGTTATAACGATAATCGTTATATATATCGTTTTCGAGTTTCTTAAATTAATAGTCTCATTTTTATGTATATAACTCATTGTTAAAATACCTAATGAGATACATACTTATAATAAAATCATGTTAACTATATATATAACCATATATATGTCATCATATAGTTTTTACAAGTTTTAACATTCGTGAATCACCGGTCAACTTGGGTGGTCAATTGTCTATATGAAACCTATTTCAATTAATCAAGTCTTAACAAGTTTGATTGCTTAACATGTTGGAAAAACTTAATCATGTAAATAATAATTTCATTTAATATATATATAAACATGGAAAAGTTCGGGTCACTACAACTTCTACTTCGCCCTTGGGGTTATAGTGTTTTTAATTCTCCCGTGTCTTTATGTTGCGATACGCATTGATACACACAGTTTGTAATTTATGTGTTGTTATTGGGCTTTATATTTTCCTTTATATTTCGGAGCTCCATGCTTTTGTTTTCTCTTCCCGACTTCAAATCAAGCAAATAATGGTCCAGAATTCGTAGGTATAGAGTTTCGAATGATCACAATGTTCTAAACAGGAAGGAAAGTAATCTCATGATTTGATTTGTTAAATTACCAGAATCACTGAGGACTGAACTATCAAGAATATATTTTCTTGATATGTTCAGAGGTTAAGCAGAATGAAAGAGTTGTGTAACATGGCACATGATGACGGTAGGATCTGTGAATCATCACGTTCCATTAGAAATTCCATCATGACTTACTGTAATATAACCACATTGGCCAGGAGTCATTATATTATACTAACTCATGCTTTCATTCTCAACACTTCTCCAGAAACCATTCAAAATTTAAACTCGAATTTTACAGAAATTTAAAAACTAAAGCAGTTTCCTTTATGATGTAACGCAGATAGCACAAAGAGATAAATACTTTCGGACAAGAATAGTTACGAAGATATCTTCAGAAATATTGAGGATATTTATAATGAAAGATACGATGATATCTTGAAATTTCTAAGACTGAAGGATGATGAAGAAATTTTTTTTTCCGCAAGAATTTAGATTAAATAAGGAACAAGTTATTCGATAAAGGTTTCAGCAGATCCGGAATCATCTGGATTCCTTGAATACAGGTTTAGTCCTTGTGATTTGTCCACAGTCTCCTTCATAATTTGCTCAATCCGTTTTTTAGTACCGGATTCTCTTTTGAGCTTTTCCACACTATTCTTTATCATCAAACTTTTGGCCATTAAGACCATCTATAGCTTTTGCTGCTTTATCAGCATTCTCAAGGTTAATGAATCTGAATCATCGGTTATCAATCCGAGATGGTTTCAAGAATTTTGATGGGTTTGAACGCAGACTGTAATCGTCAAGATACAAAGGATGTTTAAGATGAAATCAAGTGGCAAACTTGAAGAAATGTTTAGTTTCATGTGTTACAATCAATATTTTAATACGTTCTAATTGTCCAATGTTAGTAGTCCAATAGTCCAATAGTCCATATACAGTTTAATATATAATCTTCAAATTAATTAAGACGTATTGTATTGCCTAAGACTCAATCTCAACCCATTGTACAACTATTTTCTTTGAAGTAATTTCGACGTATTGTGTACATGTGTCTTACGATTCATTCGACGTATTGTATATGTATTGTCTTAATTAATCAAGATTATATTATAATGTCTCAGGTTTAAACAAGACTAGTACATTACAAGGAAATAGTCATGACAGATATAGGAATAGTTAGCTAGGATATTGTTAGCGTGAATTCTTAACAAAATTTCACATAGTTAATTAGTTTGTTTCTAACAAATTTTATTTTGTCTATAGTTATTCTCATTATGCCACCTGTTAAATCTTGACTTGAATTCTGATATGTCAAAATCCAAATATGTAATTGAATTTGAATGAAAATGGTTGTTCTTCGGTGAATAGATACATATATCTGTGGATGTATGGAGTATAGCTAATGATTGTTGAATCGGAATTGAAGGATGTACAATGTAACATGTTAATGTGAAATCTAAATATTTTTAGGGTATTACCTACCCGTTAAAATATTTCCACAATTAACAGTATGTACGAAAGAATTTTTAATTACAATCTTTATGAAAATATACGTATATATATTTTCTTCAAATGTAATCATGGATTTAATGAGTCAATTTGATATTAATCTCATTTGATTTATCGTTAGAACTAGAATACATAATCTCTAAAATATTAGAGATTACATAATCGCCATGTAGAACGAAGATAGATGATATAGAACGATACGTAGAACGAAGGTAAATGGGTAGAAAGATATGTAGAACGAAGTTTATACTCATGGTACAGATTGTGATGTTGAGGTGTGGGTTGTTGGTACAGGTGTTGTTGATGCTGGTGGTGCCTGTAAGATGTGCATCATACTCTCTAAAGCCACTACTCAAGCGCGAAGCTCGTTGACTTCTTCTATTACACCGGGATGATTGGCGGTTGGAACAAGTGGATGAATAAGGTTTATAATAGTAGATATTATGTAATCGATGCGAGCTATCCTGAAAATGAGGGTGGAAATGGTGTTTCAAACGGGTTTGCGTGTAAGTGCTTCAAGTTATTCACTAAAATAGCAATTTGGTGGATGAAAGGGATCACCTTCTTCTTATCTCCAATGATTAAGTAGATCACGAACCCATCCCTAATTCATCCAGAATTGAAGATGACTAATTGGTTGGTCCTTTCCGGTTGCACTGTTTTCGGAGCTCAAGTGGAAATCCATATCGGAATAGCTGTCGGAAACCGAGGAATTGGTTGCAGAATCCATCTTGTACGATCAAGGAAATGATTTTCGATAGGAGATAGATTATAGGACCTAGATTGGTATTCTTCAATACATAATTTTCATATGTATATATAATACCAAAATCCCATGAGTTACGGAGGAATCTTCGGAAGATGTCAGGCAAAGTTTATAGTAACAGATACGCTAAGATACGAATTTATCTATACACTATCTATGCAATAGAAGCAGTAAGACGTGTCTAGACTAAGAATGATAAGCAAGTAATTTCCGACAAGAAATGATAAGCAAAACTTTTTGACATGCAGCTAAGGTCGAAGTCCATACACACTAATGCATCCTAACAACTATCAGTTAGACACACTAATGCAAGAACTGGTTCGCTGGGACCAACGCTCTGATACCAACTGTGATGACCCGTCCTAATCCACCTGGATGAAGTCTTCAACATCTGGTTCCATTGCGAGGTACGGACCTCTATATGATACGTTTTACAAACATTGCATTCTTTTTAAAAGACAAACTTTCATTTCAACGAAAGTTTACAAATATGCATACCAATGATATTATCATGTTTCCCAAATATAATTGGCTAATCTGTCATTCATCTATTAACAATCATTTTGAACTCAAATGATTTGAATGCAACGTCTTTTGAAATATGCCATGAACAACTCCAAGTAATATCTTTAAAATGAGCAAATGCACAGCGGAAGATTTCTTTCATACCTGAGAATAAACATGCTTAAAAATGTCAACCAAAAGGTTGGTGAGTTCATAGGTTTATCATAAACAATGATTTTAATAATTTTAATAGACCACAAGATTTCAAATACATAAAACCATACACTCGCAAGTGTATAAAATCATCCATACGAATTAAACACCTGGTAACCGACCTTAACAAAATGCATATAGAATATCCCCCAGCATACCGGCAATTGCAATCAATATGCTAACAGCATACAAACAGGCCATCCCTTTTAAAAATGACGGTTGTATACACCTTACAAACAGGTCATTCCTTTTAAAGATGGCGGTTGTATACTAAAATTCGAAGTACTAAAGCAGTTCAAATTCTTTGACTGGAGCGTGTTAAAGCCCATAGATCTATCTTTAGGATTCGCGTCAATTAGTGGCGATTATAATGTCCAACTAATTTTTAGGCTACTAAGCAAAATAAACAGGGGTGATATCCGGTGTAATCATAATTCAGTCGTAGAATGTTTTTAAGTACTTGTATCTATTTCGTCAAACATTTATAAAAGCAGCGCATGTATTCTCAGTCCCAAAAATATATATTGCCAAAGCATTTAAAAAAAAGGGATCAAATGAACTCACGATACGATATTTTGTAGTAAAAATATGCATACGACTGAACTGAACAATGCATGGTTGGCCTCGGATTCACGAACCTATATCATTCATATATATAGTAACACATATACTAATATTTAAAAAAGTTTATATATTAATATTATTAATATACTTCTTATATTTAATGATTCATATAAATAAATTATATATAGCTATTTTATATATTTTAAATAAATAATTAGTGATTACATATCAGATTTTTATTAAAGTATTTTAATTAAAATCTACATAATGTATTAAAATTAATATTTATATTAAAATATATTTATATACTATATGTAACTTAGTTAATATTATACAGTTATGGATGATAACATTTTATATAAAATATATAGTATGTAATATTATTAAAGTCACGATATATGTAATAAATATATTTTTATATAAATAGTGTTTATTTGTTAAAATAATAATTATAATAATACTAAAATAATGATAATAATAATAATAATAACAATAATAATTATAATAATAATAAAAATATTGATAATTCTAATAATAATAAAAATAAAATTTTTAATAAAATGATATTTTTAATAATATTGACAATTTTAATAATAATAATAATGATATTATTATTAATAATAATAATAATAATAATAATAATAATAATAATAATAATAATAATAATAATAATAATAATAATAATAATAATAATAATAATAATAATAATAATAATATTACTACCTTAAAGAACAAGCTTCCTAAAAAAAAAATATGCCACTGCCCGGGCTCGAACCCGCGACCACTCGTTTAACACAAACACCCCTAACCATTGCTCTACATATTGCTTTTCTGTTTTAATTCATACGTTTATTAATTTATCATGTATCCTTATCGACATCATACACATCATCATAACATCTCATCATCTGATCGTTACCTTCACTCATCATCATCATTCTTATCGCCACTGCATCCATTATCATCCGTAATCATCATCAATTCTACTATTCATCATCATTATATATCTTCATCATGTACATCACCAATATCATCCTCATCATCATACGATCATCATCATCAAACTTAAACTATCATTATCATGATCACCTCATCATCACCATGAAGCATCATCGGACATCTATCATCACTCAGTTTCACAGGAGGCTTCGACCTTCGGTTAAGTTTGATAGAAAACAGAAATAATAGCAGCCTACAGCTGCACCTTTCGGCTGAACAAAAATGGATGAAAACGCGCAGAAAAATGGAGTTTGCAGAGCGGTTTTAGGGTGGCGGACAGAGAAGGGTTTCTGGGTTCGAACAAAACAGAAATATGCAGCGTAGCAGCAGCTGCTATAGTATTCTGTGGTGATTGATAAGGTTGAAACGACCCGTTCATATACATTATAAACGATTCACAATAGTTGATTACATCGCGAGGTATTTGACCTCTATATGATACATTTTACAAACATTGCATTCGGTTTTAAAAGACAAACTTTCTTTACATCAAAAATTGATAGGCATGCATACCATTTCATAATATCCACTATCCAACTATAAATTGACTTAATAATAATCTTTGATGAACTCATTGACTCGAATGCAACGTTCTTCGAAATATGCCATGAAAGACTCCAAGTAATATCTTTAAAATGAGCAAATGCACAGCGGAAGATTTCTTTAATACCTGAGAATAAACATGCTTTAAAGTGTCAACCAAAAGGTTGGTGAGTTCATTAGTTTATCATAAACAATCATTTCCATTATTTTAATAGACCACAAGATTTCCGTCTATAAATATATATACACTCGCAAGTGTATAAAAGTATTCTATAAGTTGTAGGCACCCGGTAACAAGCCTTAACGTTCATGTTTTACCCTCTGAAGTACACCAGATCAGGTATGTTTACAATAACCCCGAAGTACTAAAGCATCCCATAGTCAGGATGGGGTTTGTCAGGCCCAATAGATCTATCTTTAGGATTCGCGCCTACCGTACATAGACAAGTAGTTTAATGTTACCAAGCTAAGGGTATATTTCTGGTTTAAACCCACATAGAATTAGTTTTAGTACTTGTGCCTATTTCGTAAAACATTTATAAAACAGCGCATGTATTCTCAGCCCAAAAATATATATAAAAAGGGAGTAATGAAACTCACAATACTATATTTTGTAGTAAAAATACATATGACGTCATTGAACAAGTGCAATGTTGGCCTTGGATTCACGAACGTATCAATATTGAGATTCAATATTGCAGGAAAAGTACGTAGACGCAACGGAGATGATAAACACTAGTTTGACTCACGAGCAATACTCCCGAACCATACCCATAACCTCCATAGCTTTAACCCATAATTTCCTTAGCTCTATCCCGCTCGAAAAACAATTTCGAAATCACTCGGACAGCACTCCATCGTAATATTTTATGTATACTGATAATATCTTGAAATAATACGGAGTAAATATATATATATGTAAATCGATTGAGAGAGTTTAGAGAAAATATTTTCAAGTTTCTATGAAATAATGAAACCTATTGAATTCTATTTATAATAGATTTTTGAATTATTAAAGTGAATTATTAAAGTATGAATTATTAAAGTGAATTATTAAAGTATGAATTATTAAAGTGAATTATTAAAGTATGAATTATTAAAGTATGAATTATTAAAATGAATTATTAAAGTTAAGGTAAAGTAAAAATAAAGTAAAGGTAAAGTTTAAGTATAGTAAAAGTATAAAACTATGTACGTATAATACGCGTATAAATATATATAATATTAATTTAAATCGTTATATATATTTAATAAAATAAAATATTAATATCGTTATCTTTATCATACTGGTTAAGTAATGAGTTGTTAAAAGTGGTTCTAGATATTTATAAAAGTTATATACGTTTTAATAATAAAGTTCTTTTTAAACTAAAAATGTTTTTGTACGTTTGAAACTAAATCAAATAAATATGATAATTTTGTTTACCAAAACTATATATATTTAAGAATCATTTTGTTTAAAGGTTAAAATAATGGAAATCGTTATATCATAAAACGTTTTAGAAAAGTAAAATCATATATATTCATAATAGGTTTCAAGTTTTTAAATTACAGTCTGTTGGTGAAGCATGCGATAAAGTTCAAAGGTTAAATAAACGTATGAAATCATCTTAATGAAAAATGTCGAGTTACTTAACTTGTCGATATCCAACATCTAAGTTATTTACACTCCACGTTCTTACTTATAAATCACTTTACCATTTTCCGAATGTCGTCAAAAAGAATAGATTTCTTAAATCACAGTGGACCTCATAACATAGACCCGTAATCATATCACAATGTATCTGATAAATCAATCATTTGATATTATCTTCTAATTCCATCGATAAACATATTGAAACAAATACGTTCATGTATACGTTTAATACTTTATTAATATTTTTAAGTTATAATATATATATATACATATATATACATATTTATTTATATATAAGGGTTCGTGAATCGTCGGAATTTAGTCAAGGTTATAATGAATGTATGAACACAATTTAAAATTCTTGAGATTTAACTTAACAAACTTTGTTATCGTTTCGGAATAATATAAAGATAAAGTTTAAATTTGGTTGGAAATTTCCGGGTTGTCACAGTACCTACCCGTTAAAGAAATTTCGTCCCGAAATTTGAATGGGATGGTCATGGCTGACAATAAGTATGTTTTCATGACGTATACGAGTTGGAAATTAGAGTTTTATTATCATCAAGTAATATAGATAAAGCAATTTGATTTTTGTGAAGAGTACGAGTGAAGTTATCACAAAAGAATGAAATGAGTAAATGCATGTTCTTTTTAACCAATGACATAGTCACGGTTGATTTTCGGAATTCAAGGAATTTAGAGAAAATCTTCGTAATAAGATTTGGTTCTTCGGTAATTAAGGAAGCTAGGATCTGCTTTGATTAAATGCGATAATCTGTTTTGATTTCTCTGTCGGATATTTTACTATATATCCACCCCCTTCGTTTCCTTATTTTCACAACTCACACCTTTTATTCTTTCTCCCTCAATTCATACTTTATAGCACTCGCTAATATGCTCCATCCAGTTCTGATTCTTGATATACTCCTTACTTTCATATCTGTCATTCTTCTTTTTCATCTGCCGCCGAAAGAATCTATTTACTTCTACTATACTCTTGGTTTTATAGTGTTTTTAGTTCTCCCGTGTCTTTATATTGCTATATGCATCGATATATATGGTTTGTAATTTCTGGGTTGTTGTTGGGTTTTATATCTTCCCTTATACTTCAAAGTCCCTGCTTCTGTCTTCTATAATCATTGTCATCCACAGTTAATACTCCCTCCTATTTGCTGCGATTTATACTCCAATTCCTATTTTGGAGCTTTGTCCTTTCATTTCTTCTTCTTGCGATTAAGCATCGCTTGTAATGGTCCATAATTCGCAGATATAAATTTCAGAATGAACATTGTTAATGTTCTAAGAAGGAAATGGTAATGGCACGGTCTTGATTTGTTAAATTACCAGAATACCTTGGAAAAGACCGAATCATCAAGAAATATTTTCTTAATATTTTAGAGGTTAAATAGAATACAAGAGTCGTGTAACAGGGCACATGATGATGTTATGATCTGTGAATCATCACGTTTCATTTAAAAACTCAGTATGACTTACTGTAATATAATCATGTTGATCAAGTGTCATTATATTATACTAACTCATGCTTCAGTTCCCAACACTACTTCAATAGTATACATATTTTAAATTCGAATTTTTCAGAATTTAGAAACTAAAATAGTTTATTTTATGATGTAACATGGATAGCGCAAAGAGATAAATGATTTCGAATAACAATAGTTATGAAGATATCTTCAGAAATATTGAAGATATTTATAATGAAAGATATGATGATATCTTAGAATATCTAAGATCAGAGGATGATGAAGAATATTATTCACAAGGGTTTAGAGTCAGTAGTAAGGTATTTAATAATAATTTCAGCAGACACTGAATCATTTGGATTCTTTGAAGGCAGGTTTAGTCTTTGTGATTTGTCCACAGTTTCCTTCATGATTTGCTTAATCCGTTTTCCAGTTCCAAACCTTCTCTTTTTCTGAGCTTTTCCAACACACTATCCTTTATTATCAAACTTTTGACTGTTAAGGTCGTTTACAGTTTTTGCTACTTCATCAGCATTTTTCAGACTTCGGAGAACTAGTTCACAGTTTAGGGTGTTTTTCAGAAACTTCACATTCGCCGTATATAAGTCCAGGAGATAGACGTTATATGTATAATTGTTGGCATCAACATACTACGAGATTTCAAAATACTGATTGCTAAATCCCAATGATTCGTATGGCAATTCTCGTTACAAGAGGCAGATGAGTAAGTGATGAGGTTTTGATAAATATACTGATTTTTCGAAAAATCCTAGATCATTACGGTTGCTGATAAGTTTACTGCTAATGTGGAGAGATATGAAAGGTTCCCCAGTAACAATGGCGAAAGGGCAACGTATCTATCGAGGTTATAATAAGACTAGTCCGACTGAAAAGTCAAGGTTGACTTGCTGGAGCTGTGACAAAACTAGCTACTTTGAAAAGAAATTGAAAAGTCATTTTAGCTAATAAATGCCAATGGGTCTGACACGGATACGTGTTAAACTATGACTTTGGTTTCGAAAGTTTTTCAGGTGTATAACTGTGATTAACATATGGTTAGATCATCAGCTCGATTGTTCATTGTTTGGAGTGTCTTCAGGAATTTCGGAGGGTTTGAATACAAGTTGTAATCGTTGATATACATATGATATTCTAGCACAGTTTTGAAGTCAAAGTATAGCTTTGAAAGATGTAGGAATCTAAAAGTGATGGTACCAGTTATATCTCGACTTAGATTTTGATTTGTCAAAATCAGAATACGTAATGAAATTTGGATGAGGATGGTTGTTTTGATTTCTATAAAAGAATATATATTGTTTGAGAAAATAGTGAGTATAGTTGATGATTGCTGAATCAGATTCGAAGAATGTAACATATTAATTGTGAATTTATATATCTCTCGGGTATTACCTACCCGTTAAAAAAATATTTCACAATTAATATTTTGTACAAAAGAATTTTTATTACAGTCTTTTTGAATATATATATATATATATATATATATATATATATATATATATATATATATATATTTTCTTCAAATGTAACATAGATTTAATGAGTTAATATTATATTAAACTCATTTAATTTACGGTTGAAACTAGAATTGAATAATCCCTTAAAGGCTTTAGAGATTACATAAGTATTTCTTCAATAATATTGAATTTATGAATCAATACTTCGTTATTTGTTGAGGCATGATGTTGGTTTTCATTAAATTCTTGTGAACTTCGCAAAGTACGAGTGATGTTGTCTGAAAAGTTTCGAGTACATCGATGACGAAAGTGTAAAATCAGCATATATTTGAATAATACACTTGATTTATTATGAATTGGAATCTATTGAATTGAGACAGAGGTTGTAGTTAACGATAGTTAAGTTGCGGACGAAGGACGTGCATTATTGCATATTAGTAATATGAATTAACCGAGTAGTTAAGATTCACACATAATAGCTTAGTACGGAAAGATTTATTATAGTTTAAAGATTTATATATATATATAAGATATACATATAAATCCTTCAGTGGAAATGAGTTAATTCTTCATAACTCGTTGATACAATATACTTGTTGTTGATTTGTAATGATGTCCGCGGTGATTCTTGAACTGACGGAGCTTGTGATGTTATAGGTGCTGTTAATGCTGATGCTGACTACACTGACGATGCTGGTGATGCTTGCGGTACTGTTGATGCTGTTGGTAAAACAAGTCTAGCTTGTAAATCGTGCACCATTCTGGTCAGGGTTTCTTTTATCATTTCGGTCCACTCATCTGATTTATGATTAGATCTAGAATAAGTAATCTCTAAAATTTTAGAGATTACATAATCACCGTAAAATATTTCTCCGATGAAGTTATGAATTAATACTTCATCGTTTGTTGTTGTTGGTCTTCCTTGTTATCTATAAGACGTATGACGTTGATGCTCGTGGGACAGATTGTGAAGTTGAGGTTTACGACACGGTTGTGGTTGAGGGTGGTAATGGTACTGTTGACGTTGATGTTGGTGGTACTGATTATGCTGCTGGTGCTGCTGCTGGTGTTTGTAACCTTTGCACCATATTCTCCAAAGCCACTACCCGAGCGCGAAGCTCGTTGACTTCTTCTATTACACTGGAGTGATTGTTGGTTCGGACGAGCGGATAAATAAAATCTAGAATTTGATGTAGTATATAATCGTGACGAGATACTCTGGAAATGAGAGAGAAAATGGTGTTTCGGACAGGTTCGCTGGTAAGTGCTTCGGGTTCATCACCAAGAGGGCGATGTGGTGGATGGAAAGGATCGCCTTCTTCTTGTCTCAAATGATTAAGGAGGCTACGAACCCATCCCCAATTCATCCAGAATAGATGATGGCTGATTGGTTGGTCCATTCCGATCACACTGCTTTTGGAGCTTGCATGGGATTCCATATCGGAATTCGAGGGACTTGAAATAATGACGAATTCCATTTCGTTCGATTGAATAAAGGATTTTTCGATATAAATGATTTTTCGGCTATCGGGTGGTATTCTAATTACATAGAATATCTATATATATAGCGCAAAAGATTTCGTAGATTACAGAGAAATTTACAGGATATGTAAGGCAATGTTTACAGTAACAGATACGCTAAGATATGAATTTTGTCTATACACTATTTATGCAATCAATGCAGTAAGACGTGTCTAGACTAAGAATGATAAGCAGGCAATTTCCGACATAAATGATAAGCAAAACTTTTGACAATGCAGACACGGTCGAAGTCCAGACTCACTAATGCATCCTAACGACTATCAGTTAGACACACTAATGCAGACCTGGTTCGCTAAGACCACCGCTCTGATACCAACTGAAAGGACCCGTTCATATACATTATAGACGATTCACAATAGTTGATTACATCGCTAGGTATTTGACCTCTATATGATACATTTTACAAACATTGCATTCGGTTTTAAAAGACAAACTTTCTTTACATCGAAAATTGATAGGCATGCATACCATTTCATAATATCCGCTATCCAACTATAAATTGACTTAATAATAATCTTTGATGAACTCATTGACTCGAATGCAACGTTCTTCGAAATATGCCATGAAAGACTCCAAGTAATATCTTTAAAATGAGCAAATGCACAGCGGAAGATTTCTTTAATACCTGAGAATAAACATGCTTTAAAGTGTCAACCAAAAGGTTGGTGAGTTCATTAGTTTATCATAAACAATCATTTCCATTATTTTAATAGACCACAAGATTTCCGTCTATAAATATATATACACTCGCAAGTGTATAAAAGTATTCTATAAGTTGTAGGCACCCGGTAACAAGCCTTAACGTTCATGTTTTACCCTCTGAAGTACACCAGATCAGGTGTGTTTAAAATAACCTCGAAGTACTAAAGCATCCCATAGTCAGGATGGGGTTTGTCAGGCCCAATAGATCTATCTTTAGGATTCGCGCCTACCGTACATAGACAAGTAGTTTAATGTTACCAAGCTAAGGGTATATTTCTGGTTTAAACCCACATAGAATTAGTTTTAGTACTTGTGCCTATTTCGTAAAACATTTATAGAACAGCGCATGTATTCTCAGCCCAAAAATATATATAAAAAGGGAGTAATGAAACTTACAATACTGTATTTTGTAGTAAAAATACATATGACGTCATTGAACAAGTGCAATGTTGGCATTGGATTCACGAACGTATCAATATTGAGATTCAATATTGCAGGAAAAGTACGTAGACGCAACGGAGATGATAAATACTTGTTTGACTCACGAGCAATACTCCCGAACCATACCCATAACCTCCATAGCTTTAACCCATAATTTCCTTAGCTCTATCCCGCTCGAAAAACAATTTCGAAATCACTCGGACAGCACTCCGTCGTAATATTTTATGTATACTGATAATATCTTGAAATAATACGGAGTAAATATATATATATGTAAATCGATTGAGAGAGTTTAGAGAAAATATTTTCAAGTTTCTATGAAATAATGAAACCTATTGAATTCTATTTATAATAGATTTTTGAATTATTAAAGTGAATTATTAAAGTATGAATTATTAAAGTATGAATTATTAAAGTGAATTATTAAAGTGTGAATTATTAAAGTATGAATTATTAAAGTATGAATTATTAAAGTGAATTATTAAAGTTAAGGTAAAGTAAAAATAACGTAAAGGTAAAGTTTAAGTATAATAAAAGTATAAAACTATGTACGTATAATACGCGTATAAATATATATAAT
The DNA here is from genome assembly GCF_046630445.1 of Rutidosis leptorrhynchoides. Taxonomy (NCBI): domain Eukaryota; kingdom Viridiplantae; phylum Streptophyta; class Magnoliopsida; order Asterales; family Asteraceae; genus Rutidosis; species Rutidosis leptorrhynchoides. The sequence continues at coordinate 137,609,258 of NC_092334.1, read as the reverse complement.
ATTAATTTAAATCGTTATATATATTTAATAAAATAAAATATTAATATCGTTATCTTTATCATACTGGTTAAGTAATGAGTTGTTAAAAGTGGTTCTAGATATTTATAAAAGTTATATACGTTTTAATAATAAAGTTCTTTTTAAACTGAAAACGTTTTTATACGTTTGAAACTAAATCAAATAAATATGATAATTTTGTTTTCCAAAACTAAATATATTTAAGAATCATTTTGTTTAAAGGTTAAAATAATGGAAATCGTTATATCATAAAACGTTTTAGAAAAGTAAAATCATATATATTCATAATAGGTTTCAAGTTTTTAAATTACAGTCTGTTGGTGAAGCATACGATAAAGTTCAAAGGTTAAATAAACGTATGAAATAATCTTAATGAAAAATGTCGAGTTACTTAACTTGTCGATATCCAACATCTAAGTTATTTACACTCCACGTTCTTACTTATAAATCACTTTACCATTTTCCGAATGTCGTCAAAAAGAATAGATTT